>NC_090940.1:330860646-331162126 GCF_040938575.1 Ambystoma mexicanum | reverse complement strand
CCTGATTCGCATTTACTTTTGAGTCACAGCACATTCACAGTAATGCACAAACATGGTGACGACAATGAATTAATAGTTGCACTGCAAAATAAATGATCAATGTCCACACATGTATGTCTTGATTTGAAATGGTGATGTATTGATGTAATAACAACAGGGAAGAAGGTGCATTGGTTAGGGAAGCTGTACACCCGGGGCCACCCACCACCCAAACGTGCCCACCCCCACCCAGAGCCCATTGTCCAAACCCCCAAAACTACCTACCCCACCACCCAAACGTGACCACCCCTCTCACACCCTTGTAGTCCACATGTGTCCTGCACTGCCCCACACACATGCCATCACTTCCGTGTGCGCTTCTGTGCAACCTTGCCCAAGGGACCCGTTAGCCTACTCGAGCGCCTCCTTGGACTGGCAGTAGTGGAGCTGGATGGGGTGGTAGTGTTTGATTGGCCAGAATCAGGGATTGAGGGCATCCGTGCCAGATTTGCCTGTTGGCCAACCAACATGGCCTCCACAAGCCTGGAGGTGTGGTCATTGCCCTCCCGCACATGGCGTGCAAGGGTCACTATGGTGCTCGCAAAGCGTCCAATGGACCTCGACAGGCGACGCACTGAGGCGCTGTAGCTCTCCCTCTGCAGCCTGGATTCCTCTAGCTGCCTCTCCACCAGCTGGGTGAGGGTAGCCTGCTGGTCCTCCATCCGCTGCATGCGGGCATTCAGTTCGGCCATGGATGGGGTGGGCGACCTCATGGGACTCCCCAGTGAAGTGGGGCTGAACCCCAGCTCATGGAAGGAGCCCAGGTCTTCCAATGTGGGCATCTCCCCCTGTGGCCCCGTTTCCGAGTGCTCTTGCGGGGCACTGTTATCACTGCAGGCCGCCCCCTCTGCAGTGCTGCTGCCTTCGGTGTTTTGTTGGGTGGCCATGATAGGTTCCTGTGGCACCTGTCTGGACTCAGCCAGTGTGGAGATGGTGGGGATGTTGGTGGTGGTGGTGGTGTGATGCACATCTGTAGTGGCTGGTAATGTGGCCAGAGGTGCAGAACTGCCGGCAGCATCCTCCTGTGTGGTGGCGGTGGCTAGTGTACTTGCCGATGCTGATTGGCTGGCCTGTTGTGCAGTATCACTGTCACTTGAAACGGCTGTGGGGACACAAAGGGCATGCAATTAGTGTTGTTGTGGTGGCAGATGGGTGCATCACATGCGTCATTAAGATTGTACATTGAATAGTGTTAGTCACATGCATCTGATTGCTGGTGTCTGCATTCAGTGATATTGGTTGCCATACGGATCATAATGGGTCCTTTGGCCCACACATGCACTGCCTGGGGGGGGGGGGGGTTGTTAATGGGTCCTTTGGCCCACACATGCACTGCCTGGGGAGGGGGATTGTTAATGGGTCCTTTGGCCCACACATGCACTGCCTGGGGGGGGGGGGGGTTGTTAATGGGTCCTTTGGCCCACACATGCACTGCCTGGGGGGGGGGATTGTTAATGGGTCCTTTGGCCCACACATGCACTGCCTGGGGGGGGGGGTTGTTAATGGGTCCTTTGGCCCAGTACTCACAACTGCATATTTACATGTGGCATTCATGTTTGGGCACTTACCGGCATCTGCAGGTGGGCTCACTCCTGCCTCAGCCTGCCCAATCCCATGGATTCCCTCTAGGTGGAGGACGCTGCTGCAACGCTCCTCCCATGCTTGCAGCCTCAGTGGGGAAGGGGGTCCTCCGCCTGTCCCACTGCTGCGTTGGCGGTGCGTGGAAATGAGGTTGCGTACCCTCAGCCTCAGGTCGTCCCAACGCTTGTGGCAGTCCTTCACGCTCCTCACTGCCACGCCCACAGCGGTGCACTTGCGTGCAGCTTCGGCCCACACCTCCTTCCTCCGCTGCTGTGTGGCACGCCGTTGGTCGGCGCTGAACAGCATCTCAGCATTGTCCACAATGTGCTCCACCAAGACGGTTAGCTCCGCCTCGCTGAAGCGCTGTTTGCGCTGCCTCTGAGCAGGAATCCTGGCAGACATGCTGGTGGTCCCTTTTGGCTTCTCAGAGTCAGGATTGTGCTTGTGCTGGCTCTGGATGGCAATGGATTGTGCTTTTATATGATGGCCGCCTCTCTGTTTCCTGTTTTGGCGATCATGGTATTTCCGGTTCCGTGTCCGTGGCGGCGGAGGCGGAAACGGGTTTTGCGCCACTTGTGGCTTCGTTATTTCCATTTCCGTGGGGTATTCCGTGACGGCGGTAACAACGTTTCCGAGTCCGTGTGGTGCGCGCGACCGACAGCGTGTAATCGTGCGGTTTTTCCGCACCCTTGCGGACACGGAAACGTTTTTACCGCCATCACGGATTTTGCACGGTCCCGGACTGGCAGGTTGTAATGAGGCCCATTGTCTTTAACTATGCTGTGATACCTCAGGGTCTGGGCGTATAATAAATATAATTAAAAAAAAAATGTGGGAAAGTATAAATATGACATGAAAAATGTAGGGCTAGTATTATTGTGTCTTTTCCTTGTCTCTTTCCTCTTCTTCTGGTTTCTAGTGTATAGAGATATTAAGGTTATGTCCACCTGAAATGGAAAAGGGGTACATACTAGAGAAGTATTTTTAGCACTGACAAAATATATGATTACATTAATGGCAGGACACAGCATTTGGTTACGTGTGGTATGATGAGATGACAAAAGTGGGGTGAGAGAGCACCAAAGGCAGTTGCTATGTGTGCTCGCTAATCCCACATGTTGTGGGGACACCAAGCCAATTCTTGCCATAGGAAGTAGGGGCAGTAAAGGGGGGATGGCTGATGCACTTATCTCTATGTAAAACTTGTGGGTTGTTCCAAGGGCATACAGCAGAAGTGCAATGGATAGATGAAGGGCAATAGGCATATGCAGATAATTATATACAGCTCGACAGCATGGCCAGGGAGGAGGCAACCAAGCGTGTAATATTGAAATATAGAATAGATGGGGGGCAAAAGCGGGAACAACTAGCCACTACCCACACGAGAATATATTGCAAAAATTCCACAGAACCTGATATCCCCTGGCGCCACACCAGACCCCTAATGCGTGTAGGTGGTTTTGAGGTTTCACGTTGGAAAATGGGGGTGGGGATGATACAGTGTTGTGCAGATGGACTGGTGGGAAATGAGAGGGAGGTGGTCAAGAAAATCAACAATGAGTGCAAGGGGATATTGAATGCTAATGTACATGCCTTAAAATAGAATGGTGCAAAACACCATCCAGTGTACAGAAAACAACTCACACAACATTCTCTGTGTTTCACAGCAGAGGGGACGACCGCAGTGGGGATGAACACTGGCTGCGCAAGGACAATGAGCTTACCGGCATTGCAGAAGGGGACGGTGGCAGTGGTGGATTACTGGTGGCCATGTGGGCCCAAAGCTTATAACCAGTTGCCCCCAAACTGGGGAGGGGTGTGCAGCCTTTTGACACTCCATAACTCTGCATTGGTCTTGCTACAGGTAGACCTGTTACCGTTTAATGAAGTCCCCACATCACGGCGGAAAGAGATTGGCAGTGATCAAAGGCAAGTGGCAAGCAAGAAAAGGAGCAGCAACTATGTCTCGGCTGAATCAGCACAGAGATTATATGCCATCCCGCTGCACCTGAGTCTTTTTACCACAGCATCCATTTTCTTCACTTTGCTATTACTTCTCGGGACTTAAGCAGCCACGAATGCTAAATGGCTGCAGATAACATGGTATGAGGTGGTATAACTGGCCAATGCAACCGAAAAAGGACTGAATACGGTGAAGGAAGAGCTATGTGCCCTGCGTTTGGTGGCCATGCAAAGCAGATATGTACTTGATTGGATTACCTCTATGGAGGGCGGGGTCTGCCACAAAATATTGAGGAGTAGTTGGTGTACAACAATGCCAGCCAACGAGGCTGTCACTGGAACACTTACGGAACTGTTGGAAGAAATACGTGCACTACATGAAAAAATGGTGAAAGAAACACGCAATACCGCCCGAACAGTTGGTTCGACCCACTATTTGCCTGGGTGTGAGAATGGCTAGTAGCAGTTTTTAAAATAACTGTTCCCATGCTCGTCATGATGTTCCTTGCCTTTTGTGTCAGGCAGTGGATTGTCAAAAAATGCCATTGTTGCGAGACAAAAGCATGATACATAATGACTGTTAATAAAGTTGGTAATGAAGAAAGAGGGTTAGAAGAGCAGGTTTCCCAGGAGAATGAAGGGGAGAGCTAATTGCATGAGATTCCGACAACACCACCACCAAATATAGAAGATTATCACGCTTTTTGGGTATTATGCTCCTTAGATGGTCGGGATTCCCAAATGATGGGGAGACACTGGATGACTACATGGAAGAAAGAGGAGACATGAGTAGAGTTACACAGCTATGGGTGTCCAAGGCTTGGAGTAAGGAAATTATGGGGAAGAAGGTCTCAATCGAAAGATCGGTCGAAGGCAGCAATGCAATGAAGGTGCTGATTCAGCGCCAGACAGGGGGACTCGCTTACCAATTGTGGGAGTAAGGGGGAGGGGGCCAACATACCCCCTGGGGGACACATGCGGTCCCTGGAAGTTGTAGCCAGCTCAGGGGCTCACCAAATGGGAACATGAGGGGAAAACCCCTTGTATATAAAACATTATGGATGACGGAGGACTTGGTATACAAACACGAAGGAGGGAAAACCACAGGTAACATACACATCACAGGGCCCCGTAGGCAGAGGCCACCCATGGGTCAGCTCTGAGCACACAATCTGTGCACCGTGGCTGAGGGAGGGGGGAAGCTGACGCCACGCTGCTCATCTCCAGCAGACCACAGTCACTCGGAAAAGCACTGAGTGATACAATCAAGGCCGGTGAGCCAGTCCCACAGCAATTCAGAGGGAGCAGGGGAAAGTGACTTAATCTAGAAATGCATTCACACAGCCCAAAGGCGGTCTCAAATTACTCCTTGGCCAGCAAGCATGGGAATACGGATGTGGGATGAAGGGATGCTTCAAGAAGAGACAGTCAGATGGTACGTAACCAACTCCTGTAGTATCCACAATAGTGCTTGCGAAGGTCATCATCAGGCAGGTGCTGTGTGAATGTCTTCCATCCCACTAATACATGGTGTCTTGTGTTCTTTCCTTCTTGGTGCTGGCAAATAGCAGATGGATAAAGACCCAGAGGTCAGCAGAGTTGTGTCATTACTAAATGCAAATTGTTTGCGGGGTGAAGCAGAGTAATGTGGTGCCACATGGGAAGGGGATGAGCTGAGAGAAGGCAAGAACATTTTGCTCCAATCATGTCTAACTAATGAATGTCTAGCTTTAGGGGTATGATGAAGTCTAACCAATCGGTTTTATGGGAACAGAGAAGAGGTGCAATGTTACTAATCATATTTACAATGTACTAGAAGTATAAAAGTGCTGTCTGCAGTGAGCCATTTTGTCAGCCCTCATCAATCAGTTCTGTTCCACTGTGCTGTTTGATTTGTGCGTGCCCAGGTGTAATAAACAACATTACTTCTTGCTTCATGTGCGCTCCTTTATTGTTATTATTATTGGTAACGTATCTTTTGTGTGCTCCAGTGGACCTTGAGTACAGTATCATGTGGTTAAAAGCATTCATATTCATATCATACATAATTCTGGCAACATTTCCATAAAAGGGCACATAGATACATGAAATTCATAAACCATTATCCCAAAAAGAAAAACATGAATATGGTTTTGCTGGTTTTGCTGAGGGAGCACTCAGAGACTGTGTAGCTGTGACAACAGGGAAGCTGTGTTGTCAGCATTCCACAACAAGCCCTGTGCTCAGCTCACTGCTCGTGAATCAGGCGCACTGTGTATCAGGCACACTGCAACTTTTACTTCATTTTAATTTTACATCAGGGTCACGCCCACCTAGAGTTGCGGCTTAAAGCCTGACCAGCAGACCCTTGTGGCGAAAAGCCCGGAAGTGCGATAAGGGTAGTAGCATTTCCGTGCTGCTGTTTTGCTGAGGGAGCACTCAGAGACTGTGTAGCTGTGACAACAGGGAAGCCGTGTGTTTTCAGCATTCCACAACAAGCCCTGTGCTCAGCTCACTGCTCGTGAATCAGGCGCACTGTGTATCAGGCACACTGCAACTTTTACTTCATTTTCATTTTACATCAGGGTCACGCCCACCTAGAGGTGCGGCTTAAAGCCTGACCAGCAGACCCTTGTGGCGAAAAGCCCGGAAGTGCGATAAGGGCGGAAGCATTTTAATGCTGCTGTTTTGCTGAGGCACTGGGACGCGGCGTTCCCCAAATCACCGGTAAGGCGCAAAAACAGCCCAAGAGGGGACGACAGGCAATCCAGAAACTTTTGCCCTAAGCATAATCAATACTTGAGGTCCAGCGGGAGACTGCGGGACTGATGTCCTTTGATGTCGTGGTGCACGAAGGAAAATAAAGCATGCACCCGTGGAATCCCCGGAAAGTCACGCTTTGCCGTTTCGCTGCAGCATTTGGTGCGAGATGTCTTCCAGATTAGGGTTCCCTTTGTTTTTTCTTAGTTAGTTACTCAGTTTTGTACTTTGTAGTCCTTTTTTTTTTTGTTTTTTTTTTTGCTGCAAAATTGTGAGTGATTTCATACATCAACGCTTCTTATTCTTTTATACGTCCTCTCTTCTGTCTGCTTGATCCTTGCCATGCCATGGTTGATAAAAGGGTGAAGGTCTATACATTGCGCACTGACATGCCTTGCCCTGCACGACTCCGTGCGTTGTGTGACTCCTCGAGTGGGGAAGGACCATTGTTAACACCAAAGTCTTCCCGTCTTCTTCCTAAAGGCTCTAGCTTGGACAAACGAGCAGGGAAGAAACGTACCCAGTCCAACACCCTGGCTGGTGACATTCGAGACTTTGGGTTTGGCTCTTTGCACCCCACTCGATCTGTGGCGCAGTTGCCAGAGCTAACGAACTTGAGTGTCTCGAATGTAGAGGCACAGCCGTTGTCTGTTGATCAAGAATATTCTGTTGCAAAACCACCTTTAACGAGTTCACCATTAGCTTTGGACCCAAATGCCAGCAATAAGGCTTGCAAACTGCCTTGTGATATATCATTGTCTGATACTATGATTCTGCAAAATGCTCGTTCAGGCAATGAGGTACCTTTGTTAAATAAGTCTGAAAGTGCTACTCATAATGTTGTTGATGCTATTATTGATTTACATTCTTCAAACTCATGCTTCTCGGCCAGGGAAGATGTTCACGACCTCTCTAAGTTTCCTGAACTATTTCTGAATGGAAGCCCTTTAGAATCAGATATTTCAATCTCTTTTATTCCACCAACCCCAAGGAGGTCGGCTCGAGAAAACGCTGCCGTGGCTATGGGGTCTTTCTCAAAGAAATGCGCCGTGATAGCGCTTGAAGTAATGAACATCGCGATAATGACTTTAGCTAAACTATTTGAAGTTCTTGACCCCAAAGTAAACCCTATCATTGACAGTCTCAGAAATACTGCCACTTGGCAAAAATCCATTACTGACTCCCTGACCCCGAGGCAGGCCTTTGATGATAGGGATGCCAGGCTGTCAACAAATCAAAATTCAGAGATCATACCTGTGCTTAAAGTGGTAATTGACCACCAGCGACCCCAGCCTGAGTTATGCTTTAGTGACAAGGCAACACAATGTTTAATGGCTGCTGTTGCTTTTGTGGATGGTATTATTTGTGAGTTACCCTCGGAGGCGGTCGTGGTGGTACCATCGCCGCCTCCGGCGCTTACTCATGAACCATCTGCAGCTAGTATTGCTAATGTACCATCTATAGCAAAAATTGCACCACCTTACAAAGAGGCGTACACAATCTTTGCCAAAAATGCTAAAAAAGGGCTGATGAATGCAAAAACAAAACAACAAAAATCCAAAGGAATTGCTTCTAATGGTCAATCGGAACAGTTTTTTAAATCACTTTCAAAGCCAGCTTGGGGCTCTATGTTAGCCTCTAATGCTATAACCAAAAAATACTCTCACCTCACACAAGAAAGGAAAAAAACAGCAAAAAGTGGGGCTATTAACCCCCAGGCAGATTTAACACACTCTCCTTTGGATGAGTTGGTGCAGGCTGTTGAAGAATTTGAAGCTGGCCCTGAGGGTTTGCCTTTTGGGGCTCATTCTGCATTACCATCCAAGGGCATTCCTTTGAATAGCTCCGAACCACCTGTTTCGTTGCATAACACACAAGAATTTAGGAAAGCCGTGGACGATTATATGCGCCAATTTCATCTTGCGCCAATTGTGACTTATCCATTGATGCAACCTGTTACTACTACTTCGAAAACTCCTCGGCAGAGCACTCAAACAGGCACCAAACTAGTTTTTTCTCCCTCTACGTGTGAGAAGAATGCTTTAGTCATAGAAAATCTGCCTCTAACAGCAGATGCACTCTCACCTCAATTGAACTTGCAGGATAACATATTATCTTCTATCAAAGATTGCCTGGTGGCACTAACCTCGGAACAGCAGGTTCTTAAGTCTTCCATGAAATTACTTATTCACAGCTCTCATTCTGATCCCTTACTTCCTTCTGATCAGAAGATGAACTCTAAGAGTGTTACATTCAAATCCCCAGTAGAGGAGGAGAAGTTAAACCCCCTTCTTGAGGTATCTTGTGGTACAAAAGAGGCCCTAGCACCACCAGGCACTAAGTTCAGAAAGTCTCCTCAACCTTACTCATTATTCATAAGTTGTCGTGGTGGCTCCTTTCCAATATTCATCATGAATAGAAAAAGTATTATGGCACTATTTTCTGATATTTCAACATTAGAGGATATTGCTTCAGGAGACATTGAGCAGGTAGAATTTCCTGATGACAAGGACTTAACTGTATCTTGTTTCTGGATAAGATCACGTGTTGTCCTTAACACCACTTGGGCTGCAAGATCCACTCTCTTTGGCCTTGGTTTTAGACTAACACCTACTACTAGCGAACGTCCTTTAACTGAGACCTTGCAACAGCTTGAAAGAGTTGGCGACGGTGGATCTCGACCCTCAGCTCCATTAGGTGAAAGTGTAGTACCCATCACAAAACGCAACACTTGTTGCTGTAAGAATGCGTAACTAGGAGCAGATGAATAATGCCCTCAGATACGTAAATTCACATTTTTGAGTTGGAATACTAGAGGGCATAAGCACTTATTGAATAATTCAAATTGCACTCTAATACATTTTGACCTAGAGCTCCTACAAGAAACTTGGTTACTGTCACCTCCTTCTTGGGAAAATCACCATGTTCATCTGGTTCCCGCTTTGAAAGGTCAAAAAGGCAGACCAACATCTGGCCTTGTAACCATTTCTAATATTTCCAGCATGACCAGCTGCGTCTCCGAATTCTTTTATGCAATGCTCTATCATTTTGATTCAAACACTCAAATTCACAGTCATAAATCTCGATTGGAATCCTGTTGTGATTTCAACCTCTACCTTCTTTAAGGACCTCAATTCACTTATGGAAGAGATTGCTGCTACTCCTTATATCGCGCATATTATTCTTGCTGGAGATCTGAACATTCACCTACTTGCACTATCCAAGGAAAATAATTCTGAACGGGTCACACTGTGGTCTCATTTTGTAGAAACATGGGATTTGATTATGTTCAATGGAGCATTCACAAGTGACATCCCTCCTTCCCATTCGTGGTCAAGCCGCTGACATAAAGCAACCATCGACTATGTGTATGTTGTTAGAGTGTTATTTGGTCAAATCTGTAAGTTCACTATTTTGCCCTCTACATCCAGTGATCACCTGATGCTGCCAGCTGAAATTATGATTCATGCCCAGGCCAAACAACAGCCTCGACAGCAACAGTTGAGAGTTTTGACCATAAACCCTCAGCATAATAGATTGCATTGGTCCAATCTCTCTTTGGAAGCATTTAGTCATGATCTAGTGAAGGGCCATCATCTCCTCCTAGAGAAGGGATATGTTCCACTGGAATATCATGATAAAATGCACTTGTTTGCACCCCATGGTATACCTAGTGGTAAGATATCCAATAATGCTTGTCCAACCCATGTATTTGATCAAGCTGTTAGACTCAAGAAGTCCCTTTTTTGTAGACAATAAAGACAGATTCTGCTCCTTCCAGTACACTATCATGAGTCCTCATTACGCAAGTTGAAAAGTGATTATAAGAATTGGATACGTGGTCACAAGGCGGAAATGTATCAAAGGGATGGTGAGCGTTGGCTGTACACGATTCAGGGTAAAAACACCTCTCAGATCTGGAAGTTGATTAATTCAGCCACAACGTTCTCAGCTATCTTCTCAAATTAATGGAGTGCCGGAAAAAAGGTGGGATGAATATTTTACAAACATATATGAGCTCCCACAAACTAGCTCTGATCGGCTGGCGCCCAGGCCAACTAACTTTCCTTTTCTCTTAACTTTGATCGAGAAGATGTGCTGTTCTACATAAATAAGGCCAGCTCTTCCAGAGCTCCTGGAACGGATGGCCTTTCAAACTTTGTTTTAAAACAGCAACCTAAATTGTGGGCGAATATCCTATGCACCATCTTTGTTTCCATCCAAACGAAGCAATGCATTCCAACATCCAGGTGTCAAGCTGTAGTAGTACCAATCTATAAAAAAGTCGAATGCATGAATCCGGCAAGCTATCGGCCCATGGCACTTCTTGATGCACCTGGGAAGATGTCTAGCCGCATCATTTTGAGAGATCTTAACATTTGGGCTACTAGTGAAAATCGCCGAGATCCCTTTCAAACGGGTTTTGTTTCAGGTCTTGGCACTGCTATTAATATCATCACGCTTAATGCCATTAAGGCAGCCTATGCGGCAATTCGGCAACCTTTATACTTGGCTTTTGTAGACTTCCGAGTCGCATTTGACTCTGTGGACCGTCAATTACTTTTCAACAAACTGTTGGGTTTCGGCTGACCTCCTTCTCTTATCTCACTTATAAAGCTACTTGATACACATACTACAATGCAGGTCAAATTGAACTTGCGTGGACTATTATCAGAAACAATTCACATCAAACGCGGCCTTAAACAAAGCTGCATTTTAGCCTCAACTCTGTTTAATCTTTTTTTTTTTGACTTGGGAGTTGAATTTTTGAAGGTAGTAAATGATTCGGCAAAGCTTGGCAACCAGGTCATGGCACGGCTTCTCTATGCTGATGACTTGGTTCTTATCTCACAAACACCAAGTGGATTACAGACTCTACTCAACCAACTAGAAATATTCACTATTAAAAATAACCTAAGACTCAATTTGGAGAAAACCCAAGTCATGGAATTGGGAAAGAGCAAACTGAAACAAACTAAACATTATGAGTGGTTCCTCCATAATCAAAAACTGGTTCTAGTCAATGACTATAAATATCTAGGTGTCATGTTTAGTAATTCTCTTGCAAATAACCCCCACAAATGTAGCGTAATTGTCAAACTCTCCACTCTAATATCTCAGGCCAAAGTCCTCCAGGCCAAGTTTGGTAAATTTTCTTGTGCTCATGTTCTAACCTTTTATCAACAGAAGGTAATCCCCATTATCATCTATGGGGCTGAGACATGGCTCCCACAAAAGCCATTCTATTGGGATAGAATGGAAGCACAATTTTGGAAAAAAGTACTCAAGCTTCCTAACGTAACACCAAATGCTCTTTTGCGGTTTGAGTTGGGCAATTTATCAATAGACATCCAAGTATCCTGGAAGAGATGTTCTCTTTATTGCAAATGCTTACTGGGTCTTGCTGTAAACAATTTGCTCTCAATATTGGCAAATTATCTTTTGCTCTCTCCACACTTCTTTCCAGCAAACTGGCGAGCCAGTGTCCTCTCTGATCTAGCTGAAGCGAACATCTCGCTAGACCTTTTACTTAATAACCCATTGAAAGCCAAGCTCAAATTGTATCAACTAGACTGGCATCATACCCAACAGAAATGCTTATTGCTAAGAGATTTCGACAGATCATCCTTATGTCATAAAAAATTTTGGCATACAGCTGACTACTTACTGAAGTGCCCGTCATACATACTTAGAAGTCAAATCCTAAGATTTTGCATTAATTTATGGCCAACCAATCAAATCTTATTTAGAAGGGGTCTAATTCATGTTGATGCCTCTCACTGTCGGTTTTGTAAAATTGATGGAATGGAGGAGACATTAAAATACATATTGGTTGTGTGTGTTGTCTTGACGAAACAAAGGAGAATTGTCCTTTATAAGTTAACCCAAACACATTATCTAATGCGGTCAGATGAAGAATTATGATATTAATTATTTGTCACCCTGAAAATCTCACTGAGAATAGCCACTATGTAATTTCTAAGTGCCGTACTGCCTATAGACTGATTATTTAGTGGTCTTATTCTGGGTTATTAGTTGTCATACATCCTTGGGTTGTATTTATATTTTGTGTGTGGTTGGACATTAGGACTGAGAGAGATTGTTAAGTATGCTGTTATATTGATTTTAACTCTTCTTTGCCTTTTATTCTGTGGGTCTCTCAGTTCATTCGAAAAAAAATGTTGTTATTTGCCTCTTCTGAATGTGATGTGATGCGATTTGTAAATCTGAAGTTTTATGGGAAACATTTTTTTGTTTTGAAAGGTTAATTTAATTTAACCAAAAAAATATATATATGTTGTCTCCAAACAGAGCAGTCTATCACTGAGTATACAATATTGTTATTTTATGGAACACAAACAATTCTTCACAAAAAAGTGCTTACACATATTTCCAAGCATTTTCCCAGAATCTAATATAAATGCATGAGGAACAGAAGACCAAGACCCATTACAGACAGCACCAGAGACAGTCAGATTGGGGAGAGTACACTCTTTAGATGATTGACAGGCCAGTTATAGGATTAAAGCAGCCCCCTAAATATCCAAAGTTTTCTATGTGTTTTTACCAGAAAATCTCTTTGTTGCTGTTAAGATGGATTTCTGAACTCTGACCTGGTGGGCAGAGGTTCAGAAGGCCAGCCTAATTTCTTGGAGCAGGGTAACCTTCTGGACAAGCCAGACCAATCAAGGTAACATTGGCGGCGGTCAAGCCTAGGTCTCAGGAGGGGTGAGGGTGACTGAAAGACCTCAATGAGCACACAGAGTAAAGGACGCTTACAAATCACTCCCAGTCAGGTGTATATATATCTAAAATACAATACATGTATTCAAGGCCTTTGAACTTCAACACATAGCAAATAATCACAGTAACACTTTTAAACCAATACAGCCACACCTACATACATATATGCAAGACCATATGGCAGAAAGGAGTACTGCACAAAATGAGTCGACAACCTAGAACGGGAAGGAAGCAGGTAGTGCAAATAGTCTTTAGGTAGTTCTGCAGCCAACACAAACCTAACTGAAAGGCAGTCCAATCCTTACGATGAGAGGAGCCTATTGCTCAAATGTACATGCAATGCTGGCGCACGCGGTAGTGCAGATGGGTGAACCAGGGTATGTTGTAGGGTCTGTAGCAGCTCAGGAAGGCAGGTGAGGTGATGCAGAATAAGTTCTCACTATTCCAGGAGGGCCTCCCCACAGTGCAGAGCAGTTTCCAAGAGTCGGAAATAGTTCACTAGTTCACCCTAGCAGTGGGAAGGAGAGGGGCTATCAGGGGCCACTTGTGCGTAAAAATGGATTGATGCACTAGGGGCCACTAGTAAGGGTCGTTAGTACTCGCCGCCCCTTGGCGCATTCCCGACCAAACTTCGGCAGTCGAGACCACTTCGGTTGCAGGTTCAAATGTGGCGATTTCTGCGACTCTGCGGCTTTCAGCTGCAAAGCTACAGCATTGATTCCCAAATGGGACAGTGGCGATTTCTCAGCTCCTGGTGAATGGATCAGGCCAGTTTCACCATAACAGGCTTCGGGGGCAGGAGGGGTACAAAAGCAGCGTACCTGCAAAGTTTGTCACCACGGCTTGGCGACACGGTAAGCGTGTGTACTCCGGTTCAGGCTCTCTCTCTTTACTCCAGACCTGGGAACGCCAAGTGTACAATATTCGGTGTGAGAGTGCCGTGAACAAAGAGCTTACGGGATATCAGGTTTCAAGGGCCTCTTCAAAACGGCAGCAGAGAGAGAGCAAAGGTCCTGTGCAAGCTGGTCAGCCACTGGTTGGCCCAGGGACAGTTCCGAGAAGGCTAACTTGCAGGGTTTGATGAAGGTGCTGAGAATGGTTGATCCCACTATTCCAATGGGTCGAAGCAGCTTCACAGACATTCTAGTTCGATCAGATGCAGAGGGGTCCAGCGGGACGACAGCAGGCCCAGGGTGCCAAACCTTCCAGCGGGTGACCAGCAGCTCATCGACTCGGCTTCTTGGTTTCAGGATACTTGGATCCTATCCTTTGTTAAGTGAGAACTCCAGAGATCGACATGGTATAGCTGTTTGAGGCGTTCTTTTATCTCCTTCACACCAAAACAAAGAGGACCCAATGGAAGATCTGCTCACATGCAGCTCACCATACGTGGACCAATCATGGACCACAGTTGTCCCAGGCCTTCACAGCACACCAGACTCTCTGGCACCCAGGATGTGTATTAGAACTAGACAGTGCAGCCCCCATCCTGGGGGCGCGCACACAAGGCATGCAGAAGCCTGCAAAAGCTTGGCGTTTCACGTGAGAATGCATGCCCAAATAAGGATTGACCAACCTCATGGCATGGCCAGTTTGGAGCCAGGCCACCTTTCTGTGCCAATGAGGTTTGCATGGCAAGAATGGGTTACAAATACATGAAAAGATAAGCTGCCACCAGCCCTGTCCAAGGCACATCTGCACTTCTCCTAAAAAATCCTTTGAAAGTATCTAGGGCCTTTGAAAATGACTAAGAGACCCAAGTGCACTGTACTGTAAGGTACATTGTGCACTTGCAACATGTTGCAGAAAAATTGCAACACTGACAAGGACTAAGGGAAACAAAGTCTCCCAGTACTGACTGTCCTTAAGGGCATGTCAGTTTCCCCATAACAAAGTGAGCGAAAAGCCCAGAGGAGTGCAGCTGAAGGATGTGCTCTTCTGGTAAAGTCAGACTATGGTGTTTAAACTAAGCAAAAAGTTGGGGGGTGCACAACTTGAGGGAAAATTACACATTAAATGGACATCTTTCCTAACACTCACCTGACCCAGACCAAGAACACAGGGAATTCATTTACCCCTGGATGAGTCTCATGTTCAGGTCGGTTAAACATTCTGGACAACCCATCAGCATTGCTATGTTGGACACCTGGCCTATGCTCAATAGTGAAGTCAAAGCCTTGCAGATTTATGGACCGCCTGAGCAGCTTTGGATTCTCTCCCTTCATGTGCATTCGCCACATTAAGGGCTTATGGTCAGTTTGCACAGTGAAGTGGGTCCCATAGAGGTAGGGCCTCACCTTCCTTAGGGCCCACACAACAGAGAAACCGTCTTTCTCTGCTGTGGACCATCTGAGCTCTCTGTCCTTAAACTGGCGACAAATGAAGCCAATAAGGTGTTCCTTACCCTTCTCATCTGCTTGTGTTAGTACAGCTCCTATCCCAGTTTCAGGGTGATCTGCCTGCATAATAAAAGGTCTTTGGTAATCAGGGACCCTGAGAACAGGTGCCTGGTACAAGGAGTCTTTTAAGCCATTAAAGGCTTTCCCACACTCTTCAGACCAAGTTACCTTCTTGGGTTTCTTAGGAGTTGTGAGAGTAGT
The DNA here is from genome assembly GCF_040938575.1 of Ambystoma mexicanum. Taxonomy (NCBI): domain Eukaryota; kingdom Metazoa; phylum Chordata; class Amphibia; order Caudata; family Ambystomatidae; genus Ambystoma; species Ambystoma mexicanum. Next base: position 331,146,461 of record NC_090940.1, on the reverse strand, counting down.
CGGAGGGGCAGCTATGGTCCCATAGTCTGCCATGAAATTTCTGCAGTACCCAGTGAGTCCTAAAAAGGCTCTCACTTGGGTCTGAGTAGTGGGGGTAGGCCAGTCTTGTACTGCTTGTACTTTGCTGGGTAGAGGCTGTATCCTCCCTCCACCTACTTCATGTCCAAGGTAGACCACTGATCCTTGTCTATTCTGGCACTTACTGGCCTTTATGGTCAAATTGGCTTTTTAAAGAGCCTGCAACACAATCCTGAGGTGTTTCACATGATCCTCCGAGGTGACACTGAAAACTGCTATATCATCCAGATATGCAAGACAGAATGTATCCAACCCATTAAGGACATGATTCACAAGCCTCTGGAAAGTGGCAGGTGCATTCTTCAACCCAAAAGGCATTACCCATAACTGGTAAAGACCCTCTGGTGTTGAGAAAGCTGTCTTCTCCGTGCCATGTTCTGCAAGAGCTATTTTCCAATAGCCTGCAGTGAGGTCAAATGTGCTGAGGTATTTGGAGGCCTCCAAAGTATCTACCAGCTAATCTGTTCTAGGCAATGGGTGTGCATCTGTCTTGATGACAGCATACAGAGCCCTGTAATCCACAAAAAACCTCAACTCAGAGGTACCTGCCTTTGGAACCAAAACCACTGGGCTGGACCAAGCACTACTAGACGGTTCAATCACCCCAAGATGCAACATTTTGTTGACCTCTGTCTTAATGTAAGACCTTACTTTGTCCAACATCCTGTATCCCCTACTTTGGGTAGGTACACTGTCTGCCGTGTCAATGTCATGTTTGCACCAAGGTGTCAAACCAGGAGACTGTGAGAACAAGGGGAAAAACTGCCTCAGCAAACTTTTCACCTCAGCTTGCTGATCAGAAGTCAGGTGAGGGGCCACTTTGACACCCTCAATGGAGCTGTCTGAAGGACCACCCTGGAACAGGTCAGGAGGAGGTTCCGACTCCTCCTCCTCAACATCTGAAGCCAGTAGCAGTGCAGCGATTTCAACTCTTGGGATGAAAGCCTTCTGTCTAGTTAAATGGAACACTTCTGAAGCCTGATAAGCCCTTACAAGGTCCTCTAAATAGTTGGCCTCACCCAGTGATTCCACCACCATGTAAGGGCCTGACCATTTGTCCTGTAAAGCTTGTAAAGCTTGAGGCCTTATAGGATTCATGATGAGGATTCATGATGAGGGCAGCCTTCTGGTCATACCAATGTTTTACCAGTGCTTGTCCTGCCTTCAATTTCTCACTAGCCAGACCCATCAGAAGTACCATCCTTTTCCTGAGTCCTAACACATAGTCCACTACATTGGTAGTTACAGGAGCATCTCCCATCCTTCCTTGACTATTGCTGAGGGTCCCCACACAGGGGGACCAAACAGAAGTTCGAAGGGGCTGTAGCCAACACCCTCCTGAGGTACTTCCCTGTAGGCAAACAGTAACCATGGTAGTATGAGATCCAATTTTCTCCTTTGGGGTTCTTCCAGAGCCCCAATCATGATTTTTAAGGTTCTGTTAAACCTTTCAACTAGACCATTGGTTTGTGGGTGATACGTGGACGAAAACTTATAGGTTACACCACATTCCTTCCACATGGCCTGCATATACTTTGACATAAAGTTGCTGCCTCTGTCAGCCACAACTTCTTTAGGGAAACCAACCCTAGTAAATAAGCCAAGTAAAGCTTTTGCAAATGACTTGGCAGTCACAGTCTTCAATTGGATGGCCTCAGGATACCTGGTGGCATGGTCGACCAGCACCAGGATAATCCTATTGCCTGAGGATGTTTGGGGGTCCAGGGGACCAACAATGTCGATCCCTACCCTCTCACATGGTACCCCCACAACTGTGAGTGGTACCAATGGAGCTTGGAGTGTTGTGCCACTTTTTCCAGATAACTGGCATGTGGCACACCTCCTACAGTGACTTTCTACTTGCACCTCTATCTTGGGCCAGTAAAAATGCATGGATAACCTTTGCTTGGTTCTCTTGATACCAAGGTGACCAGAAAAGGGGACTACATGCACCAACTGGAAGAGGGAGGGTCATATAGAAAGGGGAACCACCAACCTTCAATGATCTCCTTCTGTAGACTCTGTGGGCTCACTGTAGAGGAGTTCACCTTCCCAATAAATCCTGTGCTTCCCAGGAGGTTGTCAGGGTGATTATCCCAGGGGCCGGCAGAGCCGTCCATGGACCTCCGGGCTGGGGAGGCCCCAACTCCTCCCGTGTCTTCAAAAGGAGTATGAGACACACAAAAGGAGCAAGGTGGTTCTGCTGTTTATTATAACAACGGCAGGGACGGGTCTCGGATTGTACGCATCTGATGAGACTCTCACTCTTGGTGGGGCTCGCAGGCCCTTTTTTACAGCAGTATGATGCGCTATCTGCGTCACCTGGGAAAGTTAGCAAAAAACCTATCGCCACTCTGGATTGGTTCCCTGTGTGGTAGGGTTAGTATAGGTAGCATGTGGAGAAGGATATTAGTGGGTAAGGATGGGTCAGGTGGTACACTTGGGTTGTTCCTAATAGTTGTTACTTTAGAATCGTTATAAGGGGACCCCTGGTGATTGTCTAACACTAATGGCGTCAGTGATGAGCCCTCCTGTGTTCTGATTGGTTCTCCCGCGAGCCCCCAAGCCTGGGACCATCGTCGTTCCCAGCTCGCGGTGTACCTGTCATTAGCAACAATGTGCAACTATGTGTTTGTGCAGGCAACGGAGAGGTCTGCTCACAGGCTTGTGAGTGGGTCTTTCCCATCACTGTAGGTGTCCATCTTGCTGCTTCGCTGTTGCAACCTGTGTACCAGACGTGGGACCCAGGCGGCTTTCTGCCTCGTGAGCCTGGCACCTTGTCAGTTCGGCTTGGTCATGTGTGGAGAGATCGTAGCTGGAGCAGAATTATGAGCATTAAATTTGTATTTCGCTTCTGTGGGCTTGGCATTGTACAGGTATAACTTTGGCGCTGGGCTCGCTGCATGCCAGTTGCAACATTGTGGCCTTGGCCGTGAACTCTTGCTGGGGGCTCGTTCTGCATGGTCAGCACTTGTACTGTTCTGAGAGGATTTTCATGGCAAGGCTCTTGCCTGGGTGACCCTTGCTTGCAGCCTACCTGGGCCTAGTAGATGGGTGGTGGTACATAATCCATGGTATGGGAGTCTCGGGTTGGCAGGGCGTCACAAGCAGTATTAGATATACATGATGGTGTCGTCATATGGGTGGGTGGCGGGAGAAGCGTCAGCAAGCATATGCACAAGCTCTTCAGGCGTCTTGCGTTCCTGCGGTATTGCGAAAAGGCCTATGTGAAAAATAACAACGATGCACGTCAGTGGGTGTGTCAGTCACCTACGTCATAGCACTGTGTATGTTCTTCATGTAGGTTGGTGTGTGAGTAACCAGTGTGCATGGTGGCACGTGTGTTCTTGGTAGTTGGCTATGTCGTTATGGCATCTCTAACGATGTGGATACTTGTGGCTGTTGTTCTTAGTCGAGCTCATCCATGTCGCAGGCGTCGGCTTGATCCGGGCGGGCTGGTGCGGGCCGTGCTGGTGGGCATACTCCTCTTATGTGTAAGTTTCTGAACCAGGGTATTTTGTCATCTGGTAAATAGACGGACTCGTCTCGTGGGGGGTGTCTGGGTCGTGATCCTCTTGGCCATGGTCTGGATGAGAGGGTGTTGTCCCATTCTCCTACTTTAGTCCCCCCTCTGGTCGACTTGTCGACCACAAACTCATCCTTTTCCTTATCTCCTTTCACTCTCCATACCTTAGTTATTCCGGCCAAGTGTCCATAGTGGTTGACATGATCTTCGAACGACCAGTACATGTAAACGCAGCTGCCGCCGGGTTTGCAGTATACCCATCTTCCGACATAGCTCCTCGGGTTTCTTGGGTTCTCTACCTTCAGAGATGGTGGATCTATGTGGTTGTCAAGAATCTGTTTGCGCAACCTCTCTCTTTCCCTTATTATCATGTCCGTGTGCTTGACATCGTCAGCCGGTAGTAAGGCGTGCATGCCGACAATCTCCTTCATTTCGTCTGTTGTATGTGCTTTTCTAGCTTTCCAAAACGTTATCACAATCAACACAGCTGTACCCAATATTATCACTCCTACTATTAATTTCAATCCATGTGACAGCCATGAAGGCATCCATGACCATTGAAATGAAAACCAGCTGTTATCTTTCTCTAATCCTTTACTCTCTTCCATCATTTTGGAGTGCATCAGGGCCTGTTGTGATACTGCTTCAGTAAGTGTTCCATTATCTGTGTCGTTAGCAGGTACCATGTGTACCATGGTGTATACTCCATTCCATAATGGAGGCAAGATGTGGTACGCCTTATCACTGCAGGCCCAATAGTGGTCCATTAGAACTGTGTGCCAGCACCCCCCTCAGGTAACTCTACCGTACTTCCACAGTTGGTGTTGTATCCCACATCCACATCACCTTTGTGTGGTAGCATAGTGTGGGTGCAGTCAGTGGTAGTATGGTTATTGATCTTCAACCTTCTCCATCCATGTCAGCATTGCTACATATTTACCCCACGTCGTCCAACATCTGTTGTTATGCTCCTGTGTGGTGGTAATATTTTCTCTTGTTATCATGTTGCTCCCAACCACTCCTATTTCCCATTCATTGTTCATACATATTTTCCCAGTTATTGTTATTAGAGGTCTTTCCCTGCACCCTTGTTCACCAGGGAACTTCAGTTGCATACCAATCACACGGCAGTTATTCTAGCGTTACTTAAAGGCCCTCATTACAATACTGGCGCTAAACCCAGGCGCTATTAGCACTATGGTAGGTGCCGGTATCGTAACGAGTCCGCCATTGTTCAATGGGGAATTACCACCCCATTCCAAAGTTGGCGGGGCGGTATTTCCCCATTGAACATTGGCCCTTCCGCATTCCCATTTTTTACCCCATAGGGCTCAATGGGACTGGGGAAGGCGCTAGGTACGGTACCGCAAATTGCGGCACCGTACTTAGCACCAAGGTCCCTTTGCGGGTCCCTACTTTAATGGCTGGTCTAGACCAGCCCTTCAGGTCGGGTCCCGCAAAGGGATGTAGGGGAGGATTGGTCCAAAAGACCCCCCTTGCCTACATCCCTTCCCCAGGTGAGGGCCATGGCTCATCGGGCGTCCCCTCCTTACCACCAGGGCCCAGGTGGTGGATGGCTCACCTGCTGAAGACATTGCCCAAACGTATTGAATTTAGCTAGGCCTCAGAAACAATTTTGTCTAATAAAGTTGGTGCGAGCTTGGCGCACTGTAGAGCGGCCCCCACCTTTGGAGAGTTTCAATTATCCCTGTAGCCACAGCTCCCTGGCAGATCCGCTGTGAGCCCGTTCCCACAAACAAGACGGACATGAGCTAGTGTAAGATACCAACACTGTAACATTTAACCTTCCGCAGTGTATCACTGCTCCCAGCATGACCCAGCCAGCGAAGCCTGGGTGAAAAAGAGAACTGTAAAATGGTCCTCAGATAAAAGCAAAAGTTCCCAAATATTAATACCAAAACTACTTGCAATGTGTGCATTTTCTCCACAAAACTTCTACTACTAAGGAAACCTGTAAAATGTATAAACATGGTACAATGTATGTTTACATGACATTAGCAATGAAGAACCCACGCCACTGCAGTTGTGTGCAAATAATAAAAAGCGTTCCGGGGGACTATTCGTTATGTGTATCATTGAAAAGCTTACACCCCGCGGTCCCGCGCCATAACCGAACTAATGCTGCTAGAGTGCAAGGAAAGACAAATGTAACCATACAGAGGGCTCATGTGAAGGACGCGCGAGAATGCACCTGTCATGTGTGCATGTCTAAGCCTCTTATGTGCCACTACCGTCACGTACGGTGGCGAGTCATTTTCTATGTGCTCCACCAACCGCACTACTACCTCACTTACTGCAAATGTATATGCATATAACTAAATGTTGTAGTTGTTAAAACATAGTGTACAAATAATGTGCTCAGACTGACCATATTTGAGAGACATTTAGCAAAGTTAAACTGTGTGTTTTCGAATGATCCAAATGAGTATTGTATAGTGTTCGAATGTTTATGATGTTTTCACCTAAAATCGGCAACACACGAGGAAGATACCTTTGTGAATATGTGCAAGGCCATTCCCCCTCCCACCCTGCGAAGACTGCCAAACAAGAGAGCAGAGGCCCGCGCCGCGCTGCTCCACCTCCCCCAACTAGGCTGGAGCCGCTTCAAAGATTTGTAGTCCCCTCTGCAGCACCCAAGGCCATGGCCCGCCACCTGCATTATTTACAGCCCAGCAGTAAACCTCCGCCTGAATACACAAATCCAAAGGCGCCCCCTCTTAAACCCCACAACCCACCGGATCACCTTAGACTTATGGCCCCTGTACAATTAGGACACCCAATACTGTGGCAACATACAGCAACACAGTCATAACGACTTCTAACAAGGCAGAAAGACATGTACCGCCTGTTCCATGCCCTGAGACTTAGCCCCTGGACCTATGGTACCGGTCAACATGGCACTGGTAACCATGCACTGATGAATCACCATCAAACCCCTCTCAAGGTGCATTCCTCCTGTGTTGCATTAACCTGTAGAATAACCTATTGAAAGATTTACGAAAGAAGATAATATTGCAATAGCTGAATGACTGCGGTGTGCATGGCCTAGGGCAAATAAGTCAGGAAAAGACATTCATCTCTGACACTGGCCACACTGGCACAACAACACCGCCCGGATGAACTCAGCTGACCTGCCAGGCCCAGCCCAACCCACGAGGCTGACCAGTGACGTCCTCCAGCCAAGGCCAACCACATCGCAGCAGCGCCTATAGCTAGTCATCGCCACCCAATCCCATTGAACCTGTGCCCCTTATAGTATGTAGGTTCTGATGACATGTTTTGTAAATATATACGCCTGTCTTTGCTATTGTCAGACAGAGCGCTCTCAGAGTTTGCAGAGTTCTTTGCATGCCCTATTTTGGTTGATAAACTCCCATTTACGCTCACCCGCACTCTGTCTTGGCCTTATTCCCATTCTGGGAGAGTCCTTCATTGTCTCTCATTGCGGGGAGGATCGTGCTGGTTGGGGACGCTTGCCTTCAGTGGTGACCCCGAAAGCGTGATTATTATTATTTTTCCCCAACCTATCACTACCGTCCCCTTTTGGCACGAAAATCTCCGGTCGAAAAGGGATACGCACGGTGCGCCGGCTCCGGGAGGCTGCCCGCCAACGGCGACCGGTACGCTCAGACGTGCGCACTCAATAGAGAGAGGGTACGGTATCCCGGTTGAAAAATCCCCTTTGAGTACCGCTCGCCGGAGCCGGGGCTGACTGTTGAGCGGACGGCAGCACTGCCTGGACCGACCCAGTTTCGGAGACTATCGGTTCAAGACGGGCACGTGAGTATTGAGTGCGAGCGATCATAAAGGGAGGAGAGGAGGAAATTTAGGACGGGGAACGAGGCAGGGTAAAAAAGGGGGCCGTAGGTCTACTAAGGACCATCTTAAACTTTCTTTGCTTTTCTTTTGCATATGGCCATTAGGTTTAAGAGGTGAATAAGAGATAAAAGTGACGGGAACCTAGCTCCGAGAGGGGGTGGAAGGCGGCGCCGATAGTGCTATCTTGACTAGTACTGGGAATATATGAAGAAGTGGAAAATAAGATAAAAGTGTCTGGCAAAGGGAGACACGGAGAATATATTAGTGACTGCTATTCTTTCTATTCTTCTCTTTAGGGTTGTGGGAGGAATAAAAGTGGGATTAGTACAAAACGATAAAGATAACGTGAAAGACAGAGAGTTTTACTGTAAGAGTGAAGATCAAACCTATATATATACATATATCTGAATAAGACGGACAGGGACAGCCGGCCAGGGAGGAAAGGGAGGGCAAATTGAACTGTGAATAGAGTGTTACAGAGAGGTGTGTGCACATCGTATGCGTCAGGAGATAATTTGGTGTGATGGGCATGTAAAAGTGGTCATAAATGTATAGCCAGTGAGTGGTCATGGTAAGTGTGGCCAGACAATGCATTATAAAGACAAGTGTAATAAGGTGAAGTGAGTGTGTACCTTTCTGATTTCTGGGTTAACATTGTCGAGATTACTGATGGTTTGTTCTTGTACGTGCCCCCCAAAGAGAATAGAATAGGGGCTGTGCACAGCCATTCTTATGGTGTGCAGGTAGGGGGAAGAACACGAAGGCCCCCACTATTGAGTAAGACATAAAATACGAGGACTCACATGGTGATACGTTTACATTGTGACATTGAGATACATAGAGACACATAAGTACCAGGAGGGCACAAAGTATGGGGGCAGAAACACCCTTATCACATATTTGCAAGAGTCTACCGGAGTACGCGGAGCGGATTAAGAAATATCATGACCAATGGATCACGGAGTTGAAGGGAAAGGGGTTGCCCCAGATATGGCCCGAAGGGGGTTCATTTGACAAAAGTGTCCTAGATATGGTAGCTACATGCATTTGCTTGAAATACAAGGGGAAGCAGTTGCATAATAGGAGAGAAATATTAGATCTCTGGAGGTTGTTTGAAGAGATACCGCCGCCTAAAGCCCAAGAATTAAATCCTGATCTACCATCTACCACTGACAATCCACTAATGATACAGAAAGATGCTAAAGCATTGCCAGATGCAGAGCCACCAATAGAGGTAATAAGTTTATACCCAATACTAAACAAGCCAGTGCCCGCAGAGGGGTACAGTGACCCCACTTACGTGCCTCCCCCGACAACTACCACAACCCAAAGGCCAACGGCACCCCCGCCATACGAGAGTACTAGGGAGCGAGCCCAGGTGAGCACACCAAGGGTGGACATAGAAAAGTTAACAGACGATCTAGAGTCAAGGCTCTCGATAGCCAAAGATGAGCTCTCGTGGATAAAAAGCATATGTGAGCGAACAGCACTTAATGCAGCGAGATCAGAGCACGCGTCTAGAGCGCAGAGCGAGGGTAGAACACTTGAAGAAGGGTGGAAAAAAGGCGAGATACTGTTCAGAATCCAAGAAGAACCAAACCGAATAATTGAACTAGAGACAAGAGAGGGATGTACTGACAATGAAGAAAGGCCTATAGGGGACAGGGAGGAGCTACTATGTGATATAAGGGACGATTTGGAGGAAAGCGACAGGTTGAGCATGGCAATGGGAGGGTGAAGCGAAGGGTTGGATGGTGCATGTTCAATGAGAATACTGGATGATGAGTGGACGGGGCGATTAAGAAACAGGGTGCGGAAAATGGCATCATTGGGAACATCAGGAGCTAAGACGGGTGCAGATACCACAATGAAAGGGAAATTGCAGCTCCCGCTAATACATAGGGGAGGAGGGAGGCCGAATTATATACCGTGGGCTCAGATGGACAAGGCCAACTTACTAAAGTTATTGCCCCTGTTATCGGGAGGGGCGAGCAAGTGGATATACGCCTTTGAGAAACACACTGCCGGGGTACCCATAGCAATAGGGGATGTGAAGAGCTTGCTTGTATCAGCAGTCGGGGATCAGGCTGATAGAGTATGGGTCAAGGCTGGTTTCCCAGGAGTAACATTAGATTGCGACCGCCAAGATGGGCCCTCCTTTAACACAGTGTGTGCAAGGGTGTGGGATGCTTTGCGGGAAACGTTTCCAGACACCCCAGATTTACAGTCAGTAATGCAGTGTACAATGAATGACGGGGAAGATGCTATGGATTACATTTTTCGGGTCCAAGCGATGTGGAGAACAGAAACGGGTACACCCTGGTATCAATCGACATCTTTATTTTACTTCATTATAAAGAGGGGGTTGCCAAAGGAGGTGCAAAAGGCGCTCGACAAGATAGCAGGTATTGAAGCAAAAGGATGGCCTGAGATTCAGAGCATAATAGTGCACCACTGTAAGCGAATAAAAGAAAGGGAGAAGGAGGTGGCGCAGAAAAGGTTGGCAGACGAAGCGAAACTAGTGCAGACAAAGTTGGTGAAGGTCGCAGCAGCAGTAGCCGCGCTCCCACACAGCAGGGAGGGAGATGAGGAGGAGGAGGGGCTGGTAGCAATACAAGGAAGGATGGCAACTAATTGGGCAGGAGCAGGACAACGGCAGTGGAACGAGCAGGAGCAAGGCGGAGGTCCGCAGTGGCAAGAGTGGGCCCCTCGAGGGGGACGAGGTGGGTACAGGGGCCGAAGAGGAGGTGGACCAGGGTACGGGGGAATGGGAGGAAATGGATGGCAGGCTTCCAGAGGAGCGCAAGGGAGCTGTTGGAACTGCGGGAGATGGGGACATTATTCTAGGGAGTGCAAAAGCAGACCCAACAACGGATTTCAAGAGGCAGAACATTATGGCCATCCCCATCCGGGGAGCCCATATGGTCTCCCAATTGGACAACAACAAAGAAACCCAGGCCAGGGGTACAATGAACAACAACAGGGGCATCAATACAGAACACAGAATCACCCACAAAACAATGACACTATGCATTACACGCCAGGCAACCCTTTTGCAACAACGTCAAATGGAGCACCAGCACCAGCCCCCTATAGTGGTGTGTCGGTGGCCTCAGGGAGTGTGTTCAACCAAGGGGGGGCAATGAAACACCTCGCATAGAACAGCCCACAGAGAACACTTGCGTGTCCAGTTCTATCTACCACCTATGATGCATCAGAGGAACCATTGGTAGGGGAGCAGATAGGAGACAAGCAGTTCATATTCATGGTAGATTCGGGAGCAGAGAAATCATGTATTAGGGAGGGCCGGTTCCCGTTATCTAACCAGAAGTTAGAGAGGCAGGGGTTCTCTGGGGCTGTAATTGAAGTTCCTTACACAGAAGCATTGGATGTGACGGTAGGAGGTAAAACTGTGAAAACACCCTTACTATATTATGAACATTCGCCAATAAATTTACTAGGGAGGGATCTTCTTAGCAAACTCAACATGACGATATCATTCACTGAGAGAGGTATAGTGTGTTCAACACCCGGAATATGCCCATTACATGTAATGCTGGTAGTACAGGCTCACACAACCACACCAGAAATACGAGGTTTGCCAGTAAACGATGAAATGTTTATTGAAGGACTAAAGACACTGGCCCTCATAATTCCTGAGCTAAGAAGAATGGATTGGAGGATTCCAGCGGAGTTCCTCTTCCGCCCAATAGTGTGCCCTGACAGAGCACCAGGATCAGTGGTATCATTAGATTTGCACGCTGTACAGGTATCTGCGAAAAGGATTTCTGTGATTGGAATAGATATAGAAGGATGTGAGTGGCGTACAATACTGTGTACGAATGCCAATATTGCCCTAAGAGACTTAACTGATGAGGATCTCTTCTCAGATTCAGCTGATGGCAGTGGTGGGAACACCACCGTCATTCTTCGATGATGACATGAGGCTCGTACCAAATAATTTGTGGACAACAGGCCCCCATGATGTAGGGTTGTTGCATGGAGTACAACCTGTGATAATAAAACTAAAACGAGGAGCAATTCTACCCCAAGTGAAACAGTAACCATTGTCCCGTGAAGCTGAAGAAGGGATAAAAGAGACAATAAATGCACTACTAGCACAAGGCATAATAGTGCCTTCAAACTCCCCATGTAACACATGTATTTACCCAATCAAAAAAGCGAAGGGAGGGTCTTGGAGGATGATACAGGATTTACACCCCCTAAATGATGTAATTCAGAAGAGTTCCCTTTGGTCCCGAACCCTGCGTCAATATTATGCAGCATCCCAAAAACGGCATCACATTTCACGGTGGTCGACTTGAAAAACGCATTTTTCTCCATCCCCCTGGCTGAAGAGAGCAGATACCTGACAGCATTTACACTAGGGGGGAAGAGATGTTGAACATTGTAGATTACCGCAGGGATACTGTGAGAGCCCGAGCATATTCAACCGCATACTACATGAAGACTTAGGAAACCTACCAGTTGAGAGTACAATCATTCAGTACGTAGACGATTTACCCATCTGTGCACAGGACGAAGAAGCATGCAGAAAGGATTCAATAACACTCCTGACCCTGTTGGCTAATAAGGGGTACAAAGTAGACAAGGGAAAGCTACAGTACTGCCTGACAGAAGTTCTATACTTGGGACAGCTAATATTAAAAGATGGAAAAAGAATAATCCCCGACAGGGTAGAAGCAATAAGATCAGTAGGAGAACCCACAACAGTGAAAGACATGCAGAAATTCTTGGGAATGTGCAACTATTGCCGAGAATAGATATTAGATTATGCAGCATACACCAGACCCTTATTGCAAGCACTGAAGGAGGCCCAACAGGAGAACAAGAAAATAGAATGGTCAGAAGAAATGAGCGCCTCCTTCAAATCATTAAAAGAGTTGATTTCAAGCGCTCCAGAGCTTGCAAATCCTGATTATGGGCGCGAGTTTTACCTGTTCTCACACTGCAAGGGAACACTCATGACAGCTGTACTGACACAGAAGACGTCACTAGGGCACATACCTTTGGCTTACTATAGTGGCACTTTGGATGCTGTGATGCAAGGACATTTCGTGTGCGAGCAATCACTCGCTGCAGCCGCGTTCGCAATCGAGAAAAGTGCCACAATAGTAATGGGATGCCCTGTGACATTGTTTGTGGAACATTCATTATTTGCGATACTTGAGAGGTCAAAAAGCACACTGACAACACAGCGGACAACCGCCTATGAAATAATATTGTCCAGCGCCAACATCCATGTGGTGCGATGCAGGACAGTGAATCCAGCAACATTCATTACAGAAGTGTGCACACTAGAGGACATGCAGGAACACGATTGTGCGACTTACACAGGAGAAAGAGGGGAGGACACAGTGGTGTGTGAGAATGCTCTGAGCGAGGGGGAAGTGTACTTCGTAGACGGGTCAGCATCAATTGACGTGGACACGGGAGAGAAACATGTGGGTATGGCAGTGGTGAGATTAGAAGATGGTGAGTATGAGACACTAGTGCAGTACCGCCTCCCATCACATTACTCCGCACAAGCAGCAGAACTGATTGCCCTCATAGAAGCACTACATGCAGCTAAAGGTTGTGCAGTGACAATCTACACAGACTCAGCTTACATGACGAGAACAGTACATGGGGGGTCTAGCAAGATGGGGGCGGAGGGGGTTTCGACGAGCAGATGGAACTCCAGTGCAGCATGCAGAATTGCTGAAGGAGTTGATTGAAGCCCTACAAGATCCCACAGCGGTAGCAATAGTGAAGTGCAAGCACATACATCCAACACAGATGTTGTGTCTTTGGGAAAACGCGGCAGCGGACGCTGCCGCCAAGGAAGCTTCCTACTTTCAGAAATATGAAGCAGGTGAGTACATGCTGCAGCACAAGATAAACGAGGAGCTCCCAGAAGGGTACAATATGATGCCTATATCACAAATACTAGAATTACAGGAAGGAGCAAGTGCAGATGAAAAATTGTTGTGGGTAAAAAGAGGGTGCAGCCAATCGGCGACAGACTTACTGTGGCGACAAAATAACTCAGGAAAAGTGGTAATGCCAGTAAAGTTATTGGAAATTGCGTTTCAACAACTACACTTCCCAGCACACAATACGAAACAACACATTGCAGCAGAAATACAGGAGGAGTGGTTCGTGCCCTGTCTCCAGGAGCACATATCTCGATTAACGATGGAATGCACAACATGTCAGATATACAATTCAGGAATGACATTACGTATGCTCCGGGGAACAATTCCAAAACCAATTGGGCCATTCAGAGAGCTACATATCGATTACGCGGACATGGGAGAAAGGTGTAATGGGGCACGTTACATGATTGTGGTTGTATGCCCATTTTCACGGTGGGTAGAAGCAGGCCCATGTGCATGACCTGATGCTAAAAGCGCTGCAAAGTTCCTAGTGAGGGAAGTGTTTCCGCGCTGGGGAATTTGTGACGTGATTCGCTCGGACAACGGCACTCACTTTGTAAATGAGCTCTTCAAGGAAGTAACAACATTGTTGGGAATAAAGCATAAATTGTGCTCGATTTATCATCCTCAAAGTAATGGTGTAGTGGAAAAGATGAACGGACTGTTAAAAGGAAGGTTGTCAAAACTATGCTTTTCATTAAAGAAGAACTGGATTTACTGTTTGCCCCTTGCACAGTTTGAGCTGAGAAATCAGCCAAGCAAGGACCACCATTTATCCCCGCACAAGAACGTGACTGGGAGACGAATGCACACAGCACACTCCCCACTGCGCGAACACTCAGATGCACACAGAAGCGCTGCGATATTGGGAGATGGGTTCACAGACTATTTGAAGAAATTAACGAGGGCAGCACGCGCAATATCAAAGCAGCTCTCTCCGCCTTTCACGAGAGAGGAGGGAAACACAACAGGGTCTGTTACAGAGCCTGGAACACAGCTACAGCTGATGCCGGGTGAATTCATTTATGTCAGGAGTTTTGTGCGTCGGTGGAATGCACCACGGTTCCATGGCCCATACGAGGTAGTGTTTTGCACGCCCACGGCAGTAAAAGTAAAGTGCCTGAAGTATTGGGTACATTTGACAGATGTACGAAGGGCATATAATAATGTGCAGGAAGAGGTGGATGAGGAGGCACAGACAACAGCAAACAATGCAAATGAACAGAATGTCTGAACATGAACTTGTGTGTGTGTGACAGTAATGCACCTGAATGAAAAAGTGGTTGACAAGTATACTTGCATTTAAGGGTATAAAAAAAAACATTTTTTCTTTTGTGGAACTTATATATATATATATATATATAATTAACGATGTGATATAAATATGCAATGTCTACTCCCTTGTCTGTGCATCCCCAACCCTACAGCCCTACCCGTTCCCATTCCCTTTCAATATATACCGGCACTGGTAGTGCCAACAAAATGTTTACATTCATGTAGTTAATGCACTTTTATATCCCAAACACGAGCTACCATGGCATCTAACGGGCAGCCTGCAACAAATAGATTTATTAGATTTAGAGAGTTGTTAACTGAGAGATGCAGATATTCGTATGAGTGTGGATTATCTGTGTGCGTTACATTGTTTTTTACAATAATGTTTGGCCTGGTTACATATTGGTTCATAGCGTTCATCTCTATCGAGATGAACGAGGGGGGAGGAATTAACAGCACTACTGTGACTAATGCAACTGCAAGTGTAAATACCAAGGAAGGTGATTTTTTGGTATGGGACGGAACTAAACTTGTATGGGGTTATTATACGACACCATCCAATGCTGTCATCTCAAAAAATGAAGGGCTACAGGGTGAAATGCAGAATAACACAGTGTCTCCGCCGAAAATATCTAATTACAATGCCCGTAGTTTAAATGACCGAAACCTCTCCGCCATATCCTGGTTGTATAACACCCCCACCAGCCAGCCTGCCCCCGTAACCATAGACACATTGTCAGATAACAGAATGGAAGAAATGAAAGAATGACAGCAACACATGAAATATTATATGATGATTGGGTAAAGGGGAGCGGGAAGGAGAAAGGGGGGCCCACTTTGTCTATCGCCCATGAAGCCGGGAAGTACATTAGGAAAAGAAATAACAGATGGAAAAGGGAAGCGGAGAGGAGGAAGTATGATGAGTACTATGGGTTAGGACTAGATAAAATGGAAGACCCACGACACCCCCACCAGACAAATAAATGGTACGCGGATATGAGGGCAACAGCTAAACAAACAACAAATGAGAGCTGTTATGTCTGCTCCCTCATTCCCCATGCTTCAGGCACGCCCAAAGTATTGTTACCCAAAGAATTGCCTATTGTGGATGCCCAATGTCTCCTTCATCTCATGTTGTGCAGGATTAAGAACACCTTCCAGGCACATGAAGTTACTTTTAGAATGCTGCAGAACGAGAATACTTGCTATCCCAAAACAGTAGGAGTGATATGTCTAGAAGAACCATTTTTTATAATACAATGGACACTTTTTTCAGACAACAAGTGGAAGGACGAAGAAGTAATGTGTAAGGCTGAAGCGCTGAGGGGTGTGGCACCAGAGAAATTGCAATGGATAGAAGAAACGTGCACACCAGTATGGAAGGAACACATTTCAAAACTAACTTGGGTAACAGCCATTGAAAAACCCTTCAAGCTGCAGAAGGAAATAGACTATGAACTGTGTTTTAAAGGGGAGGGAAAAGCCTCCATGGGGACAAACAAGAACTGTAACAAGACCCTCACCATCCCAGACTTAAGAAAGGGGACAGCGGCCCTGATGGACACGTATTGGGTATGTGGCAATCAGGCATACCTGCACCTCCCCCAATCATGGAGTGGCAGCTGCTCAATGGCCACTCTGCACTCAGCACTAATGGTAATTCCAGAAAGCCACATTGACGGGAGCAAGAGGACGCGAGAAAACATCTAACAGAGCGCAGTCCAGCCCACTGCAGAGTCACATATGTATGTCCTGTCTTCCGGGAGCAAGGAAGAGGTGCTGACCCGAAACAGACGAGCATCAAACTACATATCAAAAGCATTGTCAGAGTTGCTGGCACAGATCCCAGACAGATACCGATTATTCAGCTCGGCAGAAACATTCTTTGCCTCACTCATCCCAAGTATCCAGGCCAGAGCAAACGCAAAATGGCTCCAGATAACACGTTGGGAGCTGATCCAGCTGGCAAATGACACTGAAGAAGGGTTCAACGTCATAAAAGTGAAACTAAGAGCTTTACGGCTGATGACCATGCAAAACAGGTATGTCTTGGACCTGCTGACGGCGATGGATGGAGGTGTTTGCCGAAAAATCGGAAGTGCCTGCTGCACTTTCGTACCTTCTGAAGACGCAGACAACGGCTCCCTGTCCCATGTGATCGAAGCAGTACATAACCTAGGAGAAAGAATGAAAATGGAAGGCGGAGCAGAAGAAAGCACGTGGTTCGACAATATCATCTCCTGGGTTCCGTCATGGCTGGGAATGACTGTGAAATTTTTGATGCCGGCTGTGGTGCTCCTCCTCTTTATTTTTTGCCTGTGCCAGGTGGGTCTTCGATGTTGTGCTAACGCAGTACCTAATGGTGCAATGATGATGGTGACAATGGGCAACACCCGTGGTATAATACAAACTATGCAGGAAGTGCAGGTACAAACAGGAACTGATGACACACCCAGGTATCAGCTAGTGCCCAGGTATCATGACAAGGATATCGTAGACAAATTGTGGCATACCACCATCAGAGAGCCCCGTGTACTAGAATGGTACCAGGAGGTGTGGGTAGACTTGGAAGGAGAGAGCGGATGTATATACTTGACCTGTACCCCAGATGAGTATGCCAGGAGAGGTGAGAGCTTAAGGGGGGTGTGCAGAGCGTGGATGCCCATAAAAGACACACCAGCATGGGATGATGCAATCATTGATGAAGAGGAGTGCAGGAGATTGGAAGATTTAAAGAATTTGTTACTTAAGTAACGAAAGGGGGGAAATGTAGGGGAGGATTGGTCCAAAAGACCCCCCTTGCCTACATCCCTTCCCCAGGTGAGGGCCATGGCTCATCGGGCATCCCCTCCTTACCACCAGGGCCCAGGTGGTGGATGGCTCACCTGCTGAAGACATTGCCCAAACATATTGAATTTAGCTAGGCCTCAGAAACCATTTTGTCTAATAAAGTTGGTGCGAGCTCGGCGCACTGTAGCGCGGCCCCCACCTTTGGAGAGTTTCAATTATCCCTGTAGCCCCAGCTCCCTGGCAGATCCGCTGTGAGCCCATTCCCACAAACAAGACGGACATGAGCTAGTGTAATATACCAACACTGTAACATTTCACCTTCCGCAGTGTATCACTGCTCCCAGCATGACCCAGCCAGCGAAGCCTGGGTGAAAAAGAGAACTGTAGAATGGTCCTCAGATAAAGGCAAAAGTTCCCAAATATTAATACCAAAACTACTTGCAATGCGTGCATTTTCTCCACAAAACTTCTACTACTAAGGAAACCTGTAAAATGTATAAACATGGTAGAATGTATGTTTACATGACATTAGCAATGAAAAACCCACGCCACTGCAGTTGTGTGCAAATAATAAAAAGCGTTCCGGGGGACTATTCGTTATGTGTATCATTGAAAAGCTTACACCCCGCGGTCCCGCGCCGTAACCGAACTAATGCTGCTAGAGTGCAAGGAAAGACAAATGTAACCATACAGAGGGCTCATGTGAAGGACGCGCGAGAATGCACCTGTCATGTGTGTATGTCTAAGCCTCTTATGTGCCACTACCGTCACGTACGGTGGCGAGTCATTTTCTATGTGCTCCACCAACCGCACTACTACCTCACTTACTGCAAATGTATATGCATATAACTAAATGTTGTAGTTGTTAAAACATAGTGTACAAATAATGTGCTCAGACTGGCCATATTTGAGAGACATTTAGCAAAGTTAAACTGTATGTTTTCGAATGATCCAAATGAGTATTGTATAGTGTTCGAATGTTTATGATGTTTTCACCTAAAATCGGCAACACACGAGGAAGATACCTTTGTGAATATGTGCAAGGCCATTCCCCCTCCCACCCTGCAAAGACTGCCAAACAAGAGAGCAGAGGCCCGCGCCGCGCTGCTCTACCTCCCCCAACTAGGCTGGAGCCGCTTCATCAAAGATTTTTAGTCCCCTCTGCAGCACCCAAGGCCATGGCCCGCCACCTGCATTATTTACAGCCCAACAGTAAACCTCCGCCTGAATACACAAATCTAAAGGCGCCCCCTCTTAAACCCCACAACCCACCGGATCACCTTAGACTTATGGTCCCTGTACAATTAGGACACCCAATACTGTGGCAACATACAGCAACACAGTCATAACGACTTCTAACAAGGCAGAAAGACATGTACCGCCTGTCCCATGCCCTGAGACTTAGCCCCTGGACCTATGGTACCGGTCAACAGGGCACTGGTAACCATGCACTGATGAATCACCATCAAACCCCTCTCAAGGTGCATTCCTCCTGTGCTGCATTAACCTGTAGAATAACCTATTGAAAGATTTACGAAAGAAGATAATATTGCAATAGCTGAATGACTGCGGTGTGCATGGCCTAGGGCAAATAAGTCAGGAAAAGACATTCATCTCTGACACTGGCCACAATGGCACACCACCGCCCGGATGAACTCAGCTGACCTGCCAGGCCCAGCCCAACCCACGAGGCTGACCAGTGACGTCCTCCAGCCAAGGTCAACCACATCGCAGCAGCGCCTATAGCTAGTCATCGCCACCCAATCCCATTGAACTTGTGCCCCTTATAGTTTGTAGGTTCTGATGACGTGTTTTGTAAATATATACGCCTGTCTTTGCTATTGTCAGACAGAGCGCTCTCGGAGTTTGCAGAGTTCTTTGCATGCCCTATTTTGCTTGATAAACTCCCATTTACGCTCACCCGCACTCTGTCTTGGCTTTATTCCCATTCTGGGAGAGTCTTTCATTGTCTCTCATTGCGGGGAGGATCGTGCTGGTTGGGGACGCTTGCCTTCAGGGACCTCGTAGTAAGGCGCTAAGTGGTTAACTGCGCCGCAGCCTTTTACGGCGCCTTTAAACACTTAGCGCCAGGGTCGCAATGAGGCCCTTTGTTTCTCCTTTGTCGGGGCCATCTGTCATGTATTTGAAGGCTGCTTTTATGGTAGCTCAAATATGTTTTAAGCAAATTGTTTTCATATGGATATGTGTCTCTTGTTTTCCATTGAAGTCTCACAACCGTCCCTTGGAATCGTCCTTTCGTTTGGAATAGTGCCAGATATATTATACATTTTACTGTTTTTGCTGGTATTTCAGTGGCTACGAATGTTCTTGATGCGCTCATGGCATATGGGATCAATGAGCACACATAGCAGTGGTCCTCAGTTGTCTGCTTACCAATTTTGGTCATGTGCTGGTACCACATGTTGTTTGAGACGTGTGCTGAATCTGTTATGTAATTATCGATACCTTTATCTTCTGCATATGTGCTGCGTTTAACTCTATTTCCCTTATTTTTATGGCTACTTGTACCACCTGACACCGTGCCTGTTGCAGTCGTGGGAGGGGGTGGGTTAGTTTTGGGTACAGCCATAATATTCAAAGCATAGTTTTTCTGCCAGACAGAGGCAGCCAATAGACAGGTGATCACCAACACGCCTACCAATTTTATTACAAGAGCTTGTCTCACTGGCATTTTTTCTCGTACCTTTCTGCGGTCCTGCAGCTTATTCTTGAGATGTTAAAGGTGCCCGCCTGAAAATTCAGAAGATGTGCGTCATTGTTGTTAGTATTCTTTAATTAAGCTCTTCCTATCAAGTAATCGTTCAATGCCCAGGCGAAAAGCTGTTCCCACGCTAATCCTAGTGACCTATCTCTTAGAGTCGGCAGGTGCTTGTGGAGATGGGGAAATGATTGTTCTATGGCCAGAACAAATGCGGTGTAGTATACGCATACCCTTCTCCTTTTCAGATACCTTGGTCTCCTTATATGATATACAAATTGGTGTGATAGGGCCTCAGGGGTGTTATCATCTGTGGGCAGCATTTACTCCTGGGCAGAACACAATGTTAGTCACTTTGCTTTCTAAACAATACAATAATACGTGGTACCTGCATGTGCGAGACAAAAAGAAAAGAAGAACATACAAGTGTTTTATATGTGTGTGCGTAATCATTCAAGTTTGTTATACAACGTCCTTTATTCGGTGGTGGCCTGGTCGGGGTTGGGCTGGGCAGAGGTTTGTTTGCTTTGTGATCTTGTGACCATGGGGTGAGCTATGGGCGATTGTCCAAAGTCTATGGCGGTGTTTGTGGCTGGGGAGCGGTCAGGGGCAGTGTCACAATTGTCCTTTGTAGTAGTTGCTGTGTCTTTATCTGTCGCTGACGTTGCTGATGATGCTGGTTTTGTGATGGCCCTGTCGTCAACGCAATGCCGGGTCTGATGGTTGTAGGGCTTTATGTCATGAAGGTGTTTCCAAGCTCATTTATCGTGTAGTTTAACGGCTCTAGGAGCCACTGCTTCTACCAAGTGGGGCCTGGTGAAACGTGGGCCGTTCCACTTGCTATTGAAATTGCGGAGGAGTACGTGATCTCCTTCCGTGACAGTGCACAGTTTGTGCTGTGCTTGTTCCTCGTTTGAGTCTTCTTGTTGGGTGCTCTTCGACCCGCCCCGCATGCGCTCGAGCTGTTGAGAGATAAAGGCAACACTAGTAATCAAGGAAGTGACGCATTGATACATTTCGTCACCAAAAACATTTGCAGTACTTTCATAGTCAGTGAAGGCTCTTGATGTTGGCGTTAATGGAAGGCACATCTGACGTCCAGTCAACACCTCGTGGGGAGTGAGGTGGTGATCAGATCCTGGCTTGTTCCTCAGCTCAAATAGAGCCAGGGGAAGGCAGTACAACCAACTCTTCTTAGTTGTCTGCTGGATTTTGGCTATCTCCTCCTTTAACAGGCCATTCAGGCGTTCATAGACTCCATTAGCCTGTGGATGATATGCACATGCAAACTTGTGTTTGATGCCCAGCAGAGCTGTGATGTGCTCAAACATTTCGTTTGCAAAGTGTGGGCCATTGTCCGACCGCAGCACTTCGCAAACACCCCACCTGGGGAAGACCTCTCTCACTAAAAATGTAGCTGCTCTGAACGCATCCACGTGTGAGCAAGGTCCAGCCTCAATCCACCTGGAGAATGGACATACCACTACAATCATGTACACATGTCCTTCACATACATTGATCATATCAACGTAGTCAATATGAAGGTGTAGGAAGGATCCTTCTGGCCCGGGTATAGTACCCTTTATCACTCGCAGCGTGTGACCGGCTGTAAACTGTTGGCATGTGAGGCATTTGCTGATGAAATTTAACTTGGGACAGAACCACGCTTCCTTAATTTGTGCTGCAATCACTTCCTTTCCTCTATGTGCCGGATGGTGAAGCTGAGTCAGGGCTTTGTTCAACAGAGCCAGTGGCATAATCACCTCTCCAGTAATATTTTGACACCACAGTGCATCTGTGGAGGACATTGTACACCCTCTTCTCACCCATAGCTCTTTTTCTGTCATTGGTGCAGCTGCCTGCAACTCCATTATCTGGGTTGTAGGGAGATGGGTGTACCCATCCTTCATCAACATCTGTCTTGCCATCGACCTCCCTCTGCCTTTCTCTGATTCCGGGGGAGTCCATATTTCGCCAAAATATGCGGCATGTTTGGCATGTGCGTCTGCTGTTTCATTATCTTTCGAGATAGGATCATCCCCATTAGTGTGGGCCTGACATTTAACCAAAGCTATTTCTTGGGGATCGTTAATTACTTCAATCAATTTGGCTAGTAAGAGGGCATGTTGCACGGGGGTGCCATCAGCTCTTCTAAATCCCCTTCTCTGCCGCTTTATTAATCCTGAGTGCACCGTTGATGTTACATATGCACTGTCAGAGTATATGGTCACTCTTTTGTCAAAACTTTCTTTTAGTGCCAAAATCAGTGCGACTAATTCCGCTGCCTGGGCCGAATAATGCTGAGGTAATTGGATACATTTCACTGGGACATACATCAAATCTTCCGTCATTCTAACTACTGCCACCCCTGTCCTCCTTACCCCATCGCTCTGATCAATAGTTGATGACCCATCAATGTACATTATTTCACCCCCCTTAAGGGCATCCTCCTCAACCTTCCTTGTGCTGGAGTACATTTCAATGGTCTGTGTGCAATCGTGGGCATAATCACCTTCCTCAACAACTTCTGCTATGAACCTGGCTGGGTTTACATTACTGCATCTGACAATTGTCAATTCAGGTCTGGATAAGATGATCTCATAACCTGATGCTCTCTGTGTAGTCAGTGTGGACTTGGGCTTGTTTAAAATTGCGAACAGTGCATGTTCCACAAATAATGTGGTGGGGCACCCCATTGTGATTGATGAGGATTTTTCCACTGCAAATGCTGCGGCGGCGAGGCCCTGTTCGCAAGGAAATTACCTAATATCACAGGGTCCAAGTGACCGCTGTAGAAAGCTATTGGCTTGTGTCCCATGCTTGTTTTCTGAGTTAGTACTGCCTTCATTACTGCTGAGTCGCAATGTGAAAAAATGAAAAATTGATGCTCATAATTTGGAGTGGCTAGTATGGGCGCTGTGAATATGGCGTGTTTTAACTCATCAAACGCCTCTTTCATTTCCCTTGTCCACCCCAAACTTGTGTCCCCTTTTTGTGCTTTCCCAAATCTATCTGTATTACCCTGTTGAAAATTGAGGGTGACTCACAGTACCCTTGTGGTAACCTGGTATGGTTCCATTTTGTATTCCTGTATGTGAAGCTTGTCAAATCTTTTGAATATGGGTGCAGATGTATTGAGAAAAATGCATTTTTGAGGTCAATCACGGTGAACTGTGATGCCTCTGCTGGTATTCCACATAAAATTGTGGCTGGGTTTGCTGCTATGGGGTACTCTGCCTCTACAATGTAATTCAAGGGTCTAAGATCCTGGATGAAATGCCAAGACCCTCCTTTAGCCTTGCGCACTGGGTGCACGGCCGTGTTACATGTTGATTCTGATGGTACTAATATGCCATTGTTTATCAGGGCTGTTATAGTTTCGTATATGCCCTCATCTGCCTCTTTTGATAGTGGGTACCTGATAAGCCACACACCCTCTCTACAGGTGGCCACGATCTAGACCAATCCGTGCCTACGAACAACCGCATGTGGTGCCTTCTGGCTCCACCCACCCTGCTTCTGTGACGTGGTAGAAGACGGCCCTCATGCCTGTCCCGCTACCGCTCACCCGTCTGTTAACACTTATTAATCAAATCAACAGCTCCCGCCGCCCTTATTACAATTCCTCCCCCCTCCCTCACAATGTCACATTGCTTGTTGGGTGTGCCATACTCACCAAGTTCCCTTGATGTGGGGCCGCTTGACTGCGTGCACCCCTCCAAGCCTCTCGCCACCTCCCCTCGTCTGGACCACGTCTGGACACCACGGGCGGGATACTTCTCAACCGGCTCCCGAGGGCCAATATCCGGATTGCGCTGTCCGGTCTTCTCGCAGTTCCGCGATGGTCCTGTAGTCCTCAAAAGGGGGCAGCGGCAGAGGGGGTCGCGGTGCCGGGTCGTCACGCTGCAAGGGCCTTGGAATAAAGTTTCGAGGAGATAGACCTCAAACAGATCTTAGCAGTGCCTCCAACTTGTCGGGGTGATTATCCCAGAGGCCGGCAGAGCCGTCTGCGGACCTCGGGGCTGGGGAGACCCCAACTCCTCCCGTGTCCCCAAAAGGAGTATGAGACACACACAAGGAGCAAGGTGGTTCTGCTGTTTATTATAACAACGGCAGGACGGGTCTCAGATCGTACGCGTCCGATGAGACTCTCACTCTTAGTGGGGCTCGCAGGCCCTTTTTACAGCAGTATGACGCGCTATCCGCGTCACCTGGGAAAGTTAGCAAAAAACCTATCGTCACTATGGATTGGTTCCCCGAGTGGTAGGGTTAGTATAGGTAGCATATGGAGAAGGATATTAGTGGGTGAGGATGGGTCAGGTGGTACACTTGGGTTGTCCCTAATAGTTGTTACTTTAGAATCGTTAGAAGGGGACCCCTGGTGATTGGCTAACACTAATGGCGTCAGTGATGAGCCCCCCTGTGTTCTGATTGGTTCTCCTGCGAGCCCCAAGCCTGGGACCATCGTCGTTCCCAGCTCGCGGTGTACCTGTCATTAGCAACAATGTGCAGCTATGTGTTTGTGCAGGCAACAGACGGGTCTGCTCATAGGCCTGTGAGCGGGTCGTTCCCATTGCTGTAGGTGTCCATCTTGCTGCTTCGTTGTTGCAACCTGTGTACCAGACGTGGGACCCAGGCGGCTTTCTGCCTCGTGAGCCTGGCACCTTGTCAGTTGGGCTTGGTCATGTGTGGAGAGACCGTAGCTGGAGCAGAATTATGAGCATTAGATTTGTATTTCGTTTCTGTGGGCTTGGCATTCTACAGGTATAACCTTGGCGCTGGGCTCGCTGCATGCCAGTTGCAACATCGTGGCCTTGGCTGTGAGCTCTTGCTGGGGGCTCGTTCTGCATGGTCAGCACTTGTACTCTTGTTCTGAGAGGATTTTCATGGCGAGGCTCTTGCCTGGGTGACCCTTGCTTGCGGCCTACCCGCCCTAGTACATGGGTGGGGGTACATAATCCATGGTATGGGGTCTCGGGTTGACAGGGCGTCAAAAGCAGTATTAGATATACATGATGGTGTCGTCATATGGGTGGGTGGCGGGAGAAGCGTCAGCAAGCATATACATGAGCTCTTCAGGCATCTTGCGTTCCTGCAGTATTGTGAAAAGGCCTATGTGAAAAATAACAATGATGCACGTCATTGGGTGTTTCAGTCACCTACGTCATAGCACTGTGTATGTTCTTCGTGTAGGTTGTTGTGTGAGTAACCAGTGTGCATGGTGGCACGTGTGTTTTTGGCAGTTGGCTATGTCATTATAGCATCTCTAATGATATGGATACTTGTGGCTGTTGTTCTTAGTCAAGTTCATCCATGACGCAGGCGTCGGCTTGAACCGGGCAGGCTGGTGCGGGGTGTGCTGGTGGGCATACTCCTCTTATGTGTAAGTTTCTGAACCAGGGTATTTTGTCATCTGGTAAATAGACAAACTCGTCTCGTGGGGGGTGTCTGGGTCGTGATCCTCTTGGCCATGGTCTGGATGAGATTGGGGGAGGGTGTTGTCCCATTCTCCTACTTCAAGGTTCACCCTCAAGCAGGAATCAGGCCTGTCTCCTTAGGCCTTCCAGAGATGGGTACTCACATTGGCCCTTACTGAACTCCATCCTGTCCGGACCACCTTCCACTAGAAAACTTTGTAGTTCAGGATGGTCATTAGGATCAAAGACTTCAGGTAAAACCTCTTCCTCGTCAGGTTCAGGTGTTTGACTAACTACCGCTACCTCAGTAGTAGGTGAGTTACAGGGAATATTTTCTTTCCCTCTTTTGGTTTTTCTGACTCCCTTAGCCTTGGGTTTCCCCTTTGGCTTGGGCTGGGCATTGGACTTGGCCATTGCAGCACTTGTTTGTGACCTTGTGCGTGACATTGTGCGTGCAGGGTCTCTCTTCTGTGTCTCCCACAAGCCCTAAAGCTCTGAGATAATTCCCCAGCAAGACCTTTCCTGGGACATCCCTCTGAATGCTCACTGGAATCCTGAGCACTGTACCATTGATAGTAAGATTTACCTTGGATTCTTATAGCACCTAATTAAATTGTGGGGAGAGGAGAGTGCCGCAAGGCCAGTCCGTCTGGTTCCAGGTACTCGGAGTAGTCCAGCTGGGGAACTGACAGCCCATCAGCTGATTAGGATTACAACAAGATTCAGCAAGGTCTTGATGTCAAGGGTACCTTCCTGAAGCTGAAGCCCCTCCTAAGGTAAAAGCCCTAAGGACGGTTTGTAAATAGGAGTAAACACCAAAGCCATTCTCATTTGGGAAGCAAAAAGGAAGAAAAGGTGAAACAAATATTGCAAAATTAAAATCGGAAAATTAACAACAACAAAAAGAAAAATAGAAAAAAGTTAATAAAAAAAAGGGGGAAAAGACAAAACAAGAATTAAACTAGGAAGCACACTGACAAAAGATGATCTTAGCTGCCCAGAGTGAGATGGGTCCTACTCTGAGCAACAGGAGACTCCATAGAATAAAGAGCCGCGAGACATACAGGCAAGACAGGAGGATGGAGCAGCTAAGTCTAGCCAAGGGGTGGAAGAGGGACACTTAATCCAAACCCAAGCGCAAATCCATACTAACATGAGCCCCCACAGACTCCATCACTTACCAGGGCAGGAGTTACGGAGAATCATCTGATAATTAAATCATGGAAGGAAGGTCTAGAGTACACAGTTACCACTGAAAGGAATACAGAAGGAAATTGATGACCACTTTCACAAAACAAAATCCAAAGGTGTGGATGACCAGGATCTCTTGGATATGGCATGTATTTTATCTGATGAGGCCAGCAGGGACAACCAGTCGTTCAGTAAGGAATCATCAAGTCCCCAGAGAGACCATCAACGATCAATGCCAAAAGGCACCTCAGTATGCCAGGCCAGGGAAAGAGTGAATAATGAGACTGACGAAGATGATATTCAGGAAGAAGACAGAGATTTGGGTCTTTCATCAAATCCAATGAAAGTACAGATCGGCTCCTCCAAACAAGGAATGCCATGCTCAAATGAAGCCAGAATTCCTGCATTCAATTGTGTTCTAAACTCCCTAGTTTCCATCTTTGAACTACTCAAAACGGAAGTGCAGGCACAAGCAGGGATTCTGCTAGAACTGACCAAGGAAACAGCAAGTTTGGACTCAGCATTGGTGGGCTGAAATAGCATCATCAATGCTAGTCTAGTACTGTGGTTGAAGGATATATGCTTGGAATTAGCCAAACAAGGATTAGACATCTCAGCCATCCAGAGGAGGAAGAAAACAAAATACTCCTAAACGAGCCGTTAATTGAAATAAAAAATGGAAGGCAAGCTCAAATGGGAATAGAGGGGGAAGATAAATTTGTGGAGTTAAACCATCCCTTCAACGACACCCCCTTATCATAATCAACCCGTGAGGAATTCAGATGTTTGGCTAACGCAGTGGATGGAGCATTGGAAGAGCAACCTATTCTGGAGGAGCAACAACAGCAGCCAGAATACATGGATCAAGGACAACAAACCATGATGGGTATGGACCCCACCATGAAAAGGGAAGAAGGAAAGAAAAGAAGAGAGAAACAAGGAGAAAGAGAAGAAACAGGGCAGCACTCCTTCAAGTGACGGAAGAAAAGAAAACTAAGAAACAAAAAATAGAAAATACAATAAATTCGAAACTAATATCTTTCTGAAATATGTACTAAAATCACCATCAACAAGGACAATAGAGGAAGAAGAGCCCAGTAAAGACTCACTCTTGATAGAGGAGGAACATAAAGATAAGAGTACAAAGGAGAAGGGGAAAGCAAAAAACAAAAGTACTCTGAAAAACAAAAATAAATACCACGAAGAAGACCCTTCGAATGACATTGAGATAAAAAGTATAAGTGTGGGCCTCCAAACAGAGTGCAAAGATTGTGAAAGGGCGACCAAGATCAAGCAGCCCAGTGTGAAAGAAGATAATGAGGTCAATGTGATCGCTTCAGAGAAGAACAAGAAGAGTACTCACTGCTGTCCAGTGACAGCACCACAAATCAATCCCCTGGTTGCTCCAATTTTCTTAATGAATAAACGTACTGCCACGGCCACTAAAGTATCTGAAAGCGCCAAGAAGCCGGTGACTCAGAATAAGTCTTTTAAAATAGCACCAATCTTCCTGAAACCATTGACCGCATTACAGGGAAAACATAATTGATTGAGGAAATCAAACTGGGACAAGGCAAATGCACCTCACTAGATCTAAAGTCTAATGGAGGGGGAAAATTAACGAATTTGAAGGAGAATGAAACACACATTGCCAGCCACCCATCAAGAACTAGACCAATCTGAGTGGGTAAATAAGAGCAAATAAGAGCCCACAGCGGTGTTTGCAATGCCAAAATTATGACCCAGCATCTCAGATAAAAACAGGAAGCAAACATCACTATGCAGAGTTGTAATTCTGTCATACTTCAAGGAAATACCAAATCTCTACCTTCTGTGCACCCTGAACATTGAATTTGTTCGATTCCCAAATAGTCCATTTACAGCTGAAGTAGGGCTGACTTCGAGAGAGGCTTGGGAAGCAATAGTGGGAGCCTCAAGAGATCTGGAGACAAAGGGCCTCATAGTGTCATGCACAAAACCTCTACCATCAACCTCTACAGCACCACAGGCACCAAAATGGCTCTCTAAAGCTAAGTGTCAATCGGGGAAAGTAGTAAATTAGAGAGCAATCAAGTGGAAGAGAAAAATAATGTGAGTAACTCTCAGGACAAAGCCTTTGCAATGATTGCAGAGATCCTGAAACAGGTGCAGCTGAAATTGGGAGTGCAGAGTCAGTCTCTTTGGGCAAAAAGGGTTGTCTATGCTAAGCTGGAACACACAGGGCTCTAATACATTCTCCACCAAGGAAATAAAAATACAGCCTTTTCGGAATACAGACATTCTCTTTTTCCAAGAGACATGGCTAGTAAACCCAATTACAATTGAAGGATGTACATTTCATTGTTTAGCTGCTCTCCAAAAAGCGAAAGGCAGACCATCAGGAGGTCTGCGGATGGCACTCAGAAATGCCACAATACAGGGCTCGACAGTGATCTGTGAAAATAAGATCGGCATACAAGCAAGCAAGATAAGATTTGTGAAAATAAGATCGGCATACAAGCAAGCAGGATAACTATTAATGTAAAATCTTGCTTGGAGGTGTTCCTGTTAAATATCTATTGGAACCCAGCCTGCTGAAGCCTCCAAATCTTCCAGGACACTCTGTCAGTATTGCTAGAAGAATTAAAACCAGCAACAGGAGTGTCAGAGTAATATTAGCGGGGGATTTCAATGCCCAATGTGTGGCATTGAAAAAACAAAAGGCAAATATGGGTCTCGAAAAATCTCGGCCAGAATATGGGGGGAATTTTTAGCAGGATGAGGTCTGAAAATGGTGAATGGAAGTCTGCCAGGAGACAACGCAGCAGCCCCAACATTGTGTTGAGGGAGCTCTGCCTCGATAATAAACTATATATTCATGACAGCGGACCAGGAGGGGGGCGTGGCTAACTGCAATGTGAAAAGGACACGTCTTGGGTGAGCTCCGTACGATGTGCCCACTATAAGCTGCTTTTCATGCACCACAGAAGCCTTAGAAACCCGTAAGCTACCATACCCATTGCAGACGGCATCAGGAAGGTCCGGACAGAGTTTTGTGACCGAGAGCACCCCGAAGGAACCAAGACAACTCACGAAGCAACATCGCCAAGCCGCACCCAAGATGGCGTCTCCCATGCAGTAGCCCGCGTAACATTGCGCGCGCTGAAACTGAGCTGCGACCCCAGCCCGCTACCTGCTGAGCGGACCGGAGGCCCACGAGCGGCGACTGAGTCCGAAGTGAGGGTGCGCACAGCACCAATCTGAGAGCGGAAAAGGCACATCCACAGATCCAGACCGGCAGAGGACCCCCGGCGGAAGAGGCAACACCTGAAGAGCGCGAAGAGGCGGAGGAGCGAGGACAGCGCGGTGCCCTGCCTGCCGAGAGCTGGGCCCGCAGAGTCGCCGCCGTGGACCCGC
This sequence comes from Ambystoma mexicanum, assembly GCF_040938575.1. Lineage (NCBI taxonomy): Eukaryota > Metazoa > Chordata > Amphibia > Caudata > Ambystomatidae > Ambystoma > Ambystoma mexicanum. Next base: position 331,116,290 of record NC_090940.1, on the reverse strand, counting down.
TCCGGAGTGGGATGGATAAGAGCCTGAGAAACTGTGGCAAGCGTGAAACAGAAGTGGTGAGCGGTGGAGGACAGCACCCCGCGCATTGACCACCCGCAGAGGCCCCGCCGCCTAAGCGCTACCCGACCCGCCTCTACAACTCAGGAACACCGAGGACGAACGCAGCACAGACATGCGCAGACAGCCAAGAGGTCCGCCACAGACAATAGTAAAGTGGTGGCCCGTCGTACAGACCTCCTGGCCCTTGGGACCCAGCGTAGGCCCAGCGAAGCCGCCGCAACTCGGCTGGTATATTCCCAAAAGGAGCAAGGGCCAAACAGCGCCAAACCACCATGGACACCTACACTGCTGGAGGGCCCACGGGACCTGAAACCACAAATAAGACAACCTCCGAGGCGCTGCCGGATCCTTCTGAGGGGGCAACCGAACCAAGCCACACCCAGATCCGGGATGACATCAAAATGTTCCAAACAATGATGGAAAATAAAATCGATGTAGTGGCCATAGATCTGGGCCTACTACGACAAGACGTTCTTTCCCTAGCCTGCAGGAACGACACACTGGAAGCCCAGGTGCGAGAAAACACTGAAGCCAAAATGCAGCTCCTAAAAGATGTGGACGTGCTGCAACAAAGGGTGAAGAACCTGGAGGACAGGGCTGAGGAAGCCGAAGGGTGGGCACGTCGAAATAATATCCGACTTTTGGGCTTGCCGGAGGGAATCGAAGGATCAGACCCCACAAACTACATAGAGACCCTATTGCTACAGGAGATAGGGGCTGGAAAACTCTCGTAAGGCTTCACGATTGAAAGAGCCCACCAATCACTCACCAAAAAACCACCCCCTGGAACCCCAGACCGATGATAGCAAAAGTGCTTAACTACAGGGACCGTGAGACCATCCTGGCCTACTCCAGATCGGGGGGCCAAATACAGAGCGACTCTGCGAAAATAGCTATCTACCCGGACTACACCTTCCAGGTCCAGATGAACAGGGCACAATTCATATACACAAAGCCAAACTGAAAAAGGCCGGACTGCGGTACATGCTATTATACCCGGCAAGACTAAAGGTGATACACAACAACAAGACCCTCTTGTTTGACACCCCAGCAGAGGCCCAAGAATGGATGGACAGGGAGCAGGTCCCGGATGCCGATGAGAAAAGGCGGAGGCCGCGGTGAGTCATAGCACAGGGCCGCAAGCAAGACCTTTAACCCACAAAGCACATTAGGCGCAGCTGGAATGATTCCTCATAGAGCGACACCGAAGACGATCACCCCTCTACCCCCTGAAGTTATCGGGGTATATATACCCACCCGCAGGGCACCAGGAGACCATGCACGGCCAAACGGAGCGGAAACGGGTTAGTCATAATGAGGGAAACCTCGCTGGACCTGTTTTTTGTTTGGGTAGTTTAAAGTTATGGGGGGGGAGCGGGAGTTGGCACTAAAGTTTGTTGCAACCTGTGTACCAGACGTGGGACCCAGGCGGCTTTCTGCCTCGTGAGCCTGGCACCTTGTCAGTTGGGCTTGGTCATGTGTGGAGAGACCGTAGCTGGAGCAGAATTATGAGCATTAGATTTGTATTTCGTTTCTGTGGGCTTGGCATTCTACAGGTATAACCTTGGCGCTGGGCTCGCTGCATGCCAGTTGCAACATCGTGGCCTTGGCTGTGAGCTCTTGCTGGGGGCTCGTTCTGCATGGTCAGCACTTGTACTCTTGTTCTGAGAGGATTTTCATGGCGAGGCTCTTGCCTGGGTGACCCTTGCTTGCAGCCTACCCGCCCTAGTACATGGGTGGGGGTACATAATCCATGGTATGGGGTCTCGGGTTGACAGGGCGTCAAAAGCAGTATTAGATATACATGATGGTGTCGTCATATGGGTGGGTGGCGGGAGAAGCGTCAGCAAGCATATACATGAGCTCTTCAGGCATCTTGCGTTCCTGCGGTATTGTGAAAAGGCCTATGTGAAAAATAACAATGATGCACGTCATTGGGTGTTTCAGTCACCTACGTCATAGCACTGTGTATGTTCTTCGTGTAGGTTGTTGTGTGAGTAACCAGTGTGCATGGTGGCACGTGTGTTTTTGGCAGTTGGCTATGTCATTATAGCATCTCTAATGATATGGATACTTGTGGCTGTTGTTCTTAGTCAAGTTCATCCATGACGCAGGCGTCGGCTTGAACCGGGCAGGCTGGTGCGGGGTGTGCTGGTGGGCATACTCCTCTTATGTGTAAGTTTCTGAACCAGGGTATTTTGTCATCTGGTAAATAGACAAACTCGTCTCGTGGGGGGTGTCTGGGTCGTGATCCTCTTGGCCATGGTCTGGATGAGATTGGGGGAGGGTGTTGTCCCATTCTCCTACTTCAAGGTTCACCCTCAAGCAGGAATCAGGCCTGTCTCCTTAGGCCTTCCAGAGATGGGTACTCACATTGGCCCTTACTGAACTCCATCCTGTCCGGACCACCTTCCACTAGAAAACTTTGTAGTTCAGGATGGTCATTAGGATCAAAGACTTCAGGTAAAACCTCTTCCTCGTCAGGTTCAGGTGTTTGACTAACTACCGCTACCTCAGTAGTAGGTGAGTTACAGGGAATATTTTCTTTCCCTCTTTTGGTTTTTCTGACTCCCTTAGCCTTGGGTTTCCCCTTTGGCTTGGGCTGGGCATTGGACTTGGCCATTGCAGCACTTGTTTGTGACCTTGTGCGTGACATTGTGCGTGCAGGGTCTCTCTTCTGTGTCTCCCACAAGCCCTAAAGCTCTGAGATAATTCCCCAGCAAGACCTTTCCTGGGACATCCCTCTGAATGCTCACTGGAATCCTGAGCACTGTACCATTGATAGTAAGATTTACCTTGGATTCTTATAGCACCTAATTAAATTGTGGGGAGAGGAGAGTGCCGCAAGGCCAGTCCGTCTGGTTCCAGGTACTCGGAGTAGTCCAGCTGGGGAACTGACAGCCCATCAGCTGATTAGGATTACAACAAGATTCAGCAAGGTCTTGATGTCAAGGGTACCTTCCTGAAGCTGAAGCCCCTCCTAAGGTAAAAGCCCTAAGGACGGTTTGTAAATAGGAGTAAACACCAAAGCCATTCTCATTTGGGAAGCAAAAAGGAAGAAAAGGTGAAACAAATATTGCAAAATAAAAATCGGAAAATTAACAACAACAAAAAGAAAAATAGAAAAAAGTTAATAAAAAAAAGGGGGAAAAGACAAAACAAGAATTAAACTAGGAAGCACACTGACAAAAGATGATCTTAGCTGCCCAGAGTGAGATGGGTCCTACTCTGAGCAACAGGAGACTCCATAGAATAAAGAGCCGCGAGACATACAGGCAAGACAGGAGGATGGAGCAGCTAAGTCTAGCCAAGGGGTGGAAGAGGGCCACTTAATCCAAACCCAAGCGCAAATCCATACTAACATGAGCCCCCACAGACTCCATCACTTACCAGGGCAGGAGTTACGGAGAATCATCTGATAATTAAATCATGGAAGGAAGGTCTAGAGTACACAGTTACCACTGAAAGGAATACAGAAGGAAATTGATGACCACTTTCACAAAACAAAATCCAAAGGTGTGGATGACCAGGATCTCTTGGATATGGCATGTATTTTATCTGATGAGGCCAGCAGGGACAACCAGTCGTTCAGTAAGGAATCATCAAGTCCCCAGAGAGACCATCAACGATCAATGCCAAAAGGCACCTCAGTATGCCAGGCCAGGGAAAGAGTGAATAATGAGACTGACGAAGATGATATTCAGGAAGAAGACAGAGATTTGGGTCTTTCATCAAATCCAATGAAAGTACAGATCGGCTCCTCCAAACAAGGAATGCCATGCTCAAATGAAGCCAGAATTCCTGCATTCAATTTTGTTCTAAACTCCCTAGTTTCCATCTTTGAACTACTCAAAACGGAAGTGCAGGCACAAGCAGGGATTCTGCTAGAACTGACCAAGGAAACAGCAAGTTTGGACTCAGCATTGGTGGGCTGAAATAGCATCATCAATGCTAGTCTAGTACTGTGGTTGAAGGATATATGCTTGGAATTAGCCAAACAAGGATTAGACATCTCAGCCATCCAGAGGAGGAAGAAAACAAAATACTCCTAAACGAGCCGTTAATTGAAATAAAAAATGGAAGGCAAGCTCAAATGGGAATAGAGGGGGAAGATAAATTTGTGGAGTTAAACCATCCCTTCAACGACACCCCCTTATCATAATCAACCCGTGAGGAATTCAGATGTTTGGCTAACGCAGTGGATGGAGCATTGGAAGAGCAACCTATTCTGGAGGAGCAACAACAGCAGCCAGAATACATGGATCAAGGACAACAAACCATGATGGGTATGGACCCCACCATGAAAAGGGAAGAAGGAAAGAAAAGAAGAGAGAAACAAGGAGAAAGAGAAGAAACAGGGCAGCACTCCTTCAAGTGACGGAAGAAAAGAAAACTAAGAAACAAAAAATAGAAAATACAATAAATTCGAAACTAATATCTTTCTGAAATATGTACTAAAATCACCATCAACAAGGACAATAGAGGAAGAAGAGCCCAGTAAAGACTCACTCTTGATAGAGGAGGAACATAAAGATAAGAGTACAAAGGAGAAGGGGAAAGCAAAAAACAAAAGTACTCTGAAAAACAAAAATAAATACCACGAAGAAGACCCTTCGAATGACATTGAGATAAAAAGTATAAGTGTGGGCCTCCAAACAGAGTGCAAAGATTGTGAAAGGGCGACCAAGATCAAGCAGCCCAGTGTGAAAGAAGATAATGAGGTCAATGTGATCGCTTCAGAGAAGAACAAGAAGAGTACTCACTGCTGTCCAGTGACAGCACCACAAATCAATCCCCTGGTTGCTCCAATTTTCTTAATGAATAAACGTACTGCCACGGCCACTAAAGTATCTGAAAGCGCCAAGAAGCCGGTGACTCAGAATAAGTCTTTTAAAATAGCACCAATCTTCCTGAAACCATTGACCGCATTACAGGGAAAACATAATTGATTGAGGAAATCAAACTGGGACAAGGCAAATGCACCTCACTAGATCTAAAGTCTAATGGAGGGGGAAAATTAACGAATTTGAATGAGAATGAAACACACATTGCCAGCCACCCATCAAGAACTAGACCAATCTGAGTGGGTAAATAAGAGCAAATAAGAGCCCACAGCGGTGTTTGCAATGCCAAAATTATGACCCAGCATCTCAGATAAAAACAGGAAGCAAACATCACTATGCAGAGTTGTAATTCTGTCATACTTCAAGGAAATACCAAATCTCTACCTTCTGTGCACCCTGAACATTGAATTTGTTCGATTCCCAAATAGTCCATTTACAGCTGAAGTAGGGCTGACTTCGAGAGAGGCTTGGGAAGCAATAGTGGGAGCCTCAAGAGATCTGGAGACAAAGGGCCTCATAGTGTCATGCACAAAACCTCTACCATCAACCTCTACAGCACCACAGGCACCAAAATGGCTCTCTAAAGCTAAGTGTCAATCGGGGAAAGTAGTAAATTAGAGAGCAATCAAGTGGAAGAGAAAAATAATGTGAGTAACTCTCAGGACAAAGCCTTTGCAATGATTGCAGAGATCCTGAAACAGGTGCAGCTGAAATTGGGAGTGCAGAGTCAGTCTCTTTGGGCAAAAAGGGTTGTCTATGCTAAGCTGGAACACACAGGGCTCTAATACATTCTCCACCAAGGAAATAAAAATACAGCCTTTTCGGAATACAGACATTCTCTTTTTCCAAGAGACATGGCTAGTAAACCCAATTACAATTGAAGGATGTACATTTCATTGTTTAGCTGCTCTCCAAAAAGCGAAAGGCAGACCATCAGGAGGTCTGCGGATGGCACTCAGAAATGCCACAATACAGGGCTCGACAGTGATCTGTGAAAATAAGATCGGCATACAAGCAAGCAAGATAAGATTTGTGAAAATAAGATCGGCATACAAGCAAGCAGGATAACTATTAATGTAAAATCTTGCTTGGAGGTGTTCCTGTTAAATATCTATTGGAACCCAGCCTGCTGAAGCCTCCAAATCTTCCAGGACACTCTGTCAGTATTGCTAGAAGAATTAAAACCAGCAACAGGAGTGTCAGAGTAATATTAGCGGGGGATTTCAATGCCCAATGTGTGGCATTGAAAAAACAAAAGGCAAATATGGGTCTCGAAAAATCTCGGCCAGAATATGGGGGGAATTTTTAGCAGGATGAGGTCTGAAAATGGTGAATGGAAGTCTGCCAGGAGACAACCCAGCAGCCCCAACATTGTGTTGAGGGAGCTCTGCCTCGATAATAAACTATATATTCATGACAGCGGACCAGGAGGGGGGCGTGGCTAACTGCAATGTGAAAAGGACACGTCTTGGGTGAGCTCCGTACGATGTGCCCACTATAAGCTGCTTTTCATGCACCACAGAAGCCTTAGAAACCCGTAAGCTACCATACCCATTGCAGACGGCATCAGGAAGGTCCGGACAGAGTTTTGTGACCGAGAGCACCCCGAAGGAACCAAGACAACTCACGAAGCAACATCGCCAAGCCGCACCCAAGATGGCGTCTCCCATGCAGTAGCCCGCGTAACATTGCGCGCGCTGAAACTGAGCTGCGACCCCAGCCCGCTACCTGCTGAGCGGACCGGAGGCCCACGAGCGGCGACTGAGTCCGAAGTGAGGGTGCGCACAGCACCAATCTGAGAGCGGAAAAGGCACATCCACAGATCCAGACCGGCAGAGGACCCCCGGCGGAAGAGGCAACACCTGAAGAGCGCGAAGAGGCGGAGGAGCGAGGACAGCGCGGTGCCCTGCCTGCCGAGAGCTGGGCCCGCAGAGTCGCCGCCGTGGACCCGCTCCGGAGTGGGATGGATAAGAGCCTGAGAAACTGTGGCAAGCGTGAAACAGAAGTGGTGAGCGGTGGAGGACAGCACCCCGCGCATTGACCACCCGCAGAGGCCCCGCCGCCTAAGCGCTACCCGACCCGCCTCTACAACTCAGGAACACCGAGGACGAACGCAGCACAGACATGCGCAGACAGCCAAGAGGTCCGCCACAGACAATAGTAAAGTGGTGGCCCGTCGTACAGACCTCCTGGCCCTTGGGACCCAGCGTAGGCCCAGCGAAGCCGCCGCAACTCGGCTGGTATATTCCCAAAAGGAGCAAGGGCCAAACAGCGCCAAACCACCATGGACACCTACACTGCTGGAGGGCCCACGGGACCTGAAACCACAAATAAGACAACCTCCGAGGCGCTGCCGGATCCTTCTGAGGGGGCAACCGAACCAAGCAACACCCAGATCCTGGATGCCATCAAAATGTTCCAAACAATGATGGAAAATAAAATCGATGTAGTGGCCATAGATCTGGGCCTACTACGACAAGACGTTCTTTCCCTAGCCTGCAGGAACGACACACTGGAAGCCCAGGTGCGAGAAAACACTGAAGCCAAAATGCAGCTCCTAAAAGATGTGGACGTGCTGCAACAAAGGGTGAAGAACCTGGAGGACAGGGCTGAGGAAGCCGAAGGGTGGGCACGTCGAAATAATATCCGACTTTTGGGCTTGCCGGAGGGAATCGAAGGATCAGACCCCACAAACTACATAGAGACCCTATTGCTACAGGAGATAGGGGCTGGAAAACTCTCGTAAGGCTTCACGATTGAAAGAGCCCACCAATCACTCACCAAAAAACCACCCCCTGGAACCCCAGACCGATGATAGCAAAAGTGCTTAACTACAGGGACCGTGAGACCATCCTGGCCTACTCCAGATCGGGGGGCCAAATACAGAGCGACTCTGCGAAAATAGCTATCTACCCGGACTACACCTTCCAGGTCCAGATGAACAGGGCACAATTCATATACACAAAGCCAAACTGAAAAAGGCCGGACTGCGGTACATGCTATTATACCCGGCAAGACTAAAGGTGATACACAACAACAAGACCCTCTTGTTTGACACCCCAGCAGAGGCCCAAGAATGGATGGACAGGGAGCAGGTCCCGGATGCCGATGAGAAAAGGCGGAGGCCGCGGTGAGTCATAGCACAGGGCCGCAAGCAAGACCTTTAACCCACAAAGCACATTAGGCGCAGCTGGAATGATTCCTCATAGAGCGACACCGAAGACGATCACCCCTCTACCCCCTGAAGTTATCGGGGTATATATACCCACCCGCAGGGCACCAGGAGACCATGCACGGCCAAACGGAGCGGAAACGGGTTAGTCATAATGAGGGAAACCTCGCTGGACCTGTTTTTTGTTTGGGTAGTTTAAAGTTATGGGGGGGGAGCGGGAGTTGGCACTAAAGTTTGGGACTCAAAGGGGGGAACACCAGGACCACATGAAGCTCTCACGATCAATACAGCGAAAGAACAGCCTCGAGAGATGCCTCGCTCAAATGTTCAATCACCCGGCACCCATGGCTGACAAAATCAAAATAATGACATGGAATGTCAGAGGCATGAACAGCTTTGTTAAGCAACGCCGAATACAAGCATACTAAAAAAGATGCAAGGTTGGGATCGCCATGCTCCAAGAGACCCACCTAAATGCAAAAAAACTGGAAGCAATTGCCAAGACCTGGCAGGGAACCCTAATAGGATCCTCTTACTCCTCCTATGCTAGAGGGGTCCTGATCTGGATCAGCCTGACCATTCCCCTCAAGTTAACAAGCACTAAAACAGACGACGAGGGGAGGATGGCGTTGGCGCATGGCACCATAGAGGGAAAAGAGGTATGTCTAATTAGCACCTACGCACACAACCACAATGCCACAGTGTTCTTTCGCTCACTATACTCACGGCTTAGTCCTTACAGAGATAGCACCATGATATGGGGGGGGAGATCACAGCTGTACTCTTGATCCATGTAAGGACAGATCAAATGACAGACACACCCGGCCATCCCCTCCTGCCAAAATATTAACTACACTAATGCATCAGCTCCTACTCCAAGACCTGTGGAGGGACCAGCACCCGGAACAACGGGAATATTCCTTCTACTCCCCCTCGCATGCAGTCCACACCAGACTAGACTATATATTCGTGAGCCAAGAGCAACAGGTCGCGTTTGGGGACGCACACTATCTGCCCAGGGTACTATCTATCATTCTCCATTGGCAATTGCCTGGGAAATGCTCCCGCCAAGGCCCCCGGTACCCACTTGGAGGCTCAGGAGCAAGGCCCTACCCGACTTAGCCTCCGCAAGCACATACAGGAAAGCACAGAGGAGTATTGGCAATCGAACCTGAACAGCATGAGGCGCATAGGCACGCCGTGGGAAGCATATAAGGTGGTCATGAGGGGGGACATGATTGCAACTGTGGGAGGCACCCAAAGATCCATCATACCCTCACTAGAACGCACCGAAAGAGAGCTGGGAGATCTGGAAGGGAAGGCTGACTCAACCCCAGAACACTTGCAGAGGGAGATCGAACTTAGACAAACCTGCCTAACTCAATGGGAGACACTGGGGGAAATTAAGTTATGCTAAACACACAGAGAGAACCCACGCCCTGGGGGACAAACCTGGGAAATGATTGGCCTGGCTTTATAAGAGGGAAACCCCCCGGACACCTATCTGCCACATCCGCAAACCAAGCAGCACCACAGCGCACACGCAGACAGATATAAACTCAGTCTTTTCCGAGTTCTACCAAGACCTCTACTCCGACTCCACATCCGCTACGATCATTGAAATAGACGATGTCTTGGACATTATCAGGTTACCCAAACTCGACATGCAGATGGCAGAAGCCCTTGATGACCCCATCACACCTGACAAGGTGAAGGCAACCATTAGATCCCTGACATCCGGAAAATCCCAGGCACGGATGGTGTCCCGGGTGAATTCTACAAGACATACAAGGAGACCCTAGCCCCTTTACTGGCCCAAGGGTTCAATGAGGCTTACGAGATTGGCGCCCTTCCCGAAACCATGAGGGAGGCCGTTATCCTTCCCCTTCTGAAACCTGGGAAGGACGGAGCGGTGTGTGGCTCATACAGGCCCCTCTCCATGTTAAATGTAGATAACAAGATCCTAACGGCCCTGCTAGCGCAGAGATTGCGTAGAGTAATCCCCCTACTGATACACCAGGATCAAACGGGCTACGTGCCTGGGCGCTCCATCACAGAAAATCTGCGCAGACTGCACCACGTCATACACAGCACCGAAAACAAACCCCAGAAATACGCAGTGGCGTCCCTAGACGCTACCAAAGCCTTTGATTCTGTACGGTGGAAATGGCTGTATGCCACCATGATAAAAATGGGGATAGGGACGGCCTTCTTGAAATGGACCCAGCTAGTATACACCAATCCCACTGCCATGGTATGCACTAATAAAACATACTCCAATAGATAGGCCCTCCGCAGGGGCACGAGACAAGGATGTCCGCTATCCCCCATGTTATATATCTTGGCCATTGAACCCGTAGCAGCTTACCTACAACAGGAATATGGAGATGGTGGCATAGAGATAGATGGCGCAACCCACTTCATCTCAATGTACGCTGATGACATGCTACAATATCTACACAATCCAGAACACCTACTGCCATATATCCTAGAAACATTAGACGGATTTCCCAGATACACGGGAATCCAGATTAATAAGGACAAGTCTTGCCTCTATCCCCTCGCGGCGCTGTGTGGTAACGAATATGGGCCCCTCCCCCCATGGCCCTTCAATGGAAGACAAACTTCTTCACTTCAGATACCTGGGAATCACTATACATCGAACCCCCAGAACTGAACCTATTCTCAACACCGTTAGAGCCAAGGATGCCCTAGAGAAATCAATGGTCTTCTGGAGGAAACTGCCGCTCTCTGTGGCCGGGAGGGCTGGCCTCCTCAAAATGGTGGCACTGCCCCGGTTACTACACAACTTCACCAACGTCCCATTCAATGTCCCCGCTCCCTTCTTCAGAGAAATAAACAAACTTTGCAGACGGTTCCTGTGACAGGGAGGCAGACACAGAGTGGCGCTGGACACACTACAAAGACCCTATGAAAGGGGAGGCTTGCAAATCTACAAATTCGAACTGTATTACTTGTCAAGCCAGCTGAGGCATGTATTGAAATGGATGGTGGACGAAACCACAACAGACACCCTGCCTCGGCTGCTACTTAGGGACCTACTCTGGGTGCTGACTGCTACACTGCAAAACAGCCCATACCTGGTTAAGCTAGGGACCCAGCTGTGGAAACACACCTGCAAGACTGTGAGAGTAGTAGACCCATACTCTCCACAAATCCCCATAGCAGCAATCATGGCAAACAGAACCTGGGGACAATCTGAAACGCGTAGCCAATGGGAACCCCACGGCGTGGCGACACTGGGGGACATGGTACAAGAACAAGAGATCCTAACATTTGCTGAACTCAACGAGGCCACGGGACTGCCATCGGGGCATTTCTTGCTCCATAGAGCTGTGGTGCGGAGTATGGTGGACAGATGGCCAGAAGCCACAAACCTGGTAACAGAGCATGAGGTCATTGAAACCATGCTAAATGTTGCCAAAGGGGGCCATGAAACCTCACGAATATACAGGGCACTAACGGAGGGCATGACCAGAAATGAACTCAAAAGCAGGGCAAAGTGGGAGCACGAACTTAGCCTAGAATTTGAAGACAAGGAATGGGAGAAAATAACACACTATCACAAATAAATCTCCAGGAACGCACGCTTACAACTCATCTAGTTTTACATTTTACATAACTAACAGAGCATATCTCACGCCAGAAGCGATCTCCAAGTTTGAGGGAGCGTGGATCCAGTATGCCCCAAATGTAACGAGCCTAGGGCTGCTATAACTCACATGTTTTGGGGATGTCCAGTGATACGGGAGTTTTGGACACAGGTTGCGGCAAAAGTGGCAGGGGCGGGCATCGACGTGGAGGTGCAGACACCAGCGGCTTGCATCTTGGGCAGATACAAATGTAACAGAAAAAACAAGCCTCTAAACAAACTCAAGGACCTAATATACATAACAGCGAAGAGACGCATAGGCATGGGATGGAAAATTCAGAAAAACCCAAGCGTGGCACAGTGGTGGGGGGACCTCCTGAGGTGGGTGACAGCCGAAACGGGAGCGTGGGAGACTGTGCTACATGAACAGAGGCTGAACAACAGCGGAGATCTGCACCAATGGGTGGCGCTGACAGTGCCTTCACTCCATCCCAGCGTGGATGACACTACCTCAGATGACCCAGGCAGCCCTAGCTCGATAGCTGGCACGGCGAGGTCGAGGAACAGACTGTGGTCTTGGGGGGGGGGGGAGTGGGAGGGAAGGGGGAATTAATGATGGAAGCATTAGATTGTTGCATTGATAATGTGGGAAGTTTGGTTATATTGTTAAACCAATAAAGAAATTTAATAATAAAAAAATTAATGTCAGCGGACCTCTTCACATTAGATATTACATTGAAGATAAAGCAAGAGGGTGGAAGCGATCACACTAGATTGGAACTACTATTATTTGACATCAGCTTGGACCAAAGAGCAAAACAGGCCGAATCCTACTAGTTGTGGAATTGAAGGCTGCACCTGTGCAAATATAAAAAAGAAGTGGATGTTCTAATTAAAAGACTGTTAGAGATTCCAGATAACATTCAATGGGGTTCTTGTAAACCTTACCAATTTATGACATATATTTGGCATATTTGCCCACCAAGAAATGGGGGCAGCAGCGGATGTAAACAAGTGCATCGGCATACTTATGACGAGGTGACCAGACGGGAGAAATAATTACTCAAGCAGAAACTGAGGCAGTTGAAAAGAGCAGGCCTCAGCAGAGAAGCGTACGGAGAGGAGTCCAAAAGAGTTTCACAAAAATATAAGCAGTGATCAGTGGACAGGTGGATGTGGCATCTCCAGCAAGATGGAGAGCACATGTTGAAACTAGCGGGAAACAATGATACTGGTGAATTCTGGTCAGTGATCCGCCGCCTAGAAGGCAACCCAGACACTGCATTATGTAATTTGGTCCCAGAAAAGAGCTGGATGGAGTATTTGTCAGCGAGCTTCAAGAAGCCTGAGGAGACAGAAAATACACCAGATATATCTGTCCGCTGGTGTCTTCCTTTAGGTTCAGTCCATAGTAGATCTGATCACCAAATCCTCCAACTCTAAAGCAGCAGGTCCAAATGGCCTAATTTACCAGGTTTTTAAAAAACAGCCTTTTCTTTGGGCCAAAATACTATCCTGGCTGTTTGGAGAGATTTTGGAAAGCAAACAATTTGCTGCATCATGGAAATCAGCGATTATCATTCCACTCTTCAAGGGGGGTTATTGACTGCAACCCACAAATTATCAGCCTTTCGTCTTATTAGATATTGAGAGTAAACTCTTCATGATGATCTTACTGGAGGAGTTGCAGAGGTGGGCAAAAGAAAAAAAAAATCATCTCTAAACATCAAACAGGTTTCCGAAGTGGACACTCAACAGCAGTAAATGGCCTAATATTAAACATCCTAAGGGAAAAAACGATGGTCAAAGGGGAGCAACAGTTGTATGGTGCTTGGGTAGATTTCTCGAAAGCATTCAACCATGTGAATAGAACATGCTTATGGGCAAAGCTGAAGAAATGGAGTATCCCGGAAGGACTTTTGTCTATGCTGGTATAATTGCACAAGGACACGACTATGAGAGTCTGGTTAGATGACGAAGGTCACCTGTCAGATCTAATCAAGGTCGAGAGAGGAGTACGCCAGAGCTGTCTTGGTCCCCCCCTATTTTTTCATTTCTACCTTGCTCACATGGGAGAGGAATTGGAAGCATCGGCTCTTGCAAGTCCCATAATTGATGGGTGTAAGATCTTCTGGCTCGCTTACGCTGATGATGTGGTTTTGTTAGATAAGATCCCGATAGGGTTGCAGCGACTTCTTTACAGATTGGATACTTACGCAAAGGAAAATGATCTAGCTATCAACCCAAAGAAATCACAGATTGTAGCTTTCAAACACCCAGTTAATAAAATAAATTACGCAGACTGGAAGCTCGGGGGACAAAGTATCCTAAGCGTAGAAGATCTAACATATCTAGGTTATATGGTGTATGCAGCCCCATCACAGGGGAAGGTCGAACAGGATGTGCAATTAAAAATCTCCCATCTTGTTCCCCAAATGAAAAAGATTTCATCAAAATTCTGCAAATTCTTTGTCATGCCACTAATTAAATTCTATATGACCAAAGTGGTCCCAGTGATCCTGTATGGGCTAGAAACAAAAACATGTCTCTGGAACACAGACTGGCAAAGGCTAGAGGGGTTAGTCTGGAAGAGAGTATTGCGCCTCTCAACGAGCCTTCCAATATCAGCCCTCAGATTTGAATTGAGCCTAAGGTCACTTAAAGGGCAAGCTGAATGGAAATGAATTTCCCTCTTTCGACTCATTATCACAGCTCAGAAGGACACCTTGTACTTTGATCTTAAAGCCCACCTGGTAGCGAAAAAATCAAATATTCTTGCAAACTTGGAAGAAAGATCTCTGGAAAATTTGGGAAAGCAGGAACTGACTTAAGATGCTCATTTCCAATCCTCTAAAAGCAAAAAAACATCTGGAAGAAACAGATTGGATAATGACAATCAACAAGATGCGATCCCATTCCCCAGAAAACTGATTTTTAAAAGCAGAAAAAAGACAGGGAGTTTTGGCCCAATACCTTGTGAAATCTCCAGACTGGAGGATCAGAATGAACTTCCTCAGAAGAAGGCTGAATATAGCACATACAGGAGAGATTCTCTCAGTCAGGGGAAAAGGGGAAGAGGCAACTGCCTTGTGCGACTTCTGTGAAATACCCTCTAATCAGTCGTTGAAACATCTATTGATGGACTGTGAAGGGACTTGGCCGGTGAGACTCCTATTCTTCTCAAGATTTGGAATCGGTGGGGAGACCCACATTCCAGACTTGTTCTGGAACAGATTAAGTTCTGGTCAGTCGAGTTCATTAACAACAGCGTTGGTGAAAGTCCTTGAGAAATTTGACATGGTGAAGGCTAAGAAGGCATCAAATGATTCCTAGGAAAATCTGCACACTTTGATAAATCATGATTAATGGATCATTAAGCTGAAGGACTATTACATTGTATTTGTATTAATTTGGTCAAAAGATCCTTCATAACTCGCTCCTTTTTCTTTTTAACATTAAGTGACCTTTGTACAAAATATAAGCCATAAAGTGATCAGCTGTCTATTTGGACTCTTAGGCATAGCTCTGGATAGCTGTGACTAGTGACTAGAAAAAGAATCCTGCATGCTGGAAAAAGCTCTATTCTTTTGTCACGTTTAAAGTTTTATTATTCGATTGTTAAGTGGAAATTGAAGTCTTTGTAATAGGTTTTCAGTAACCAAATACAAATAAACAAACCAAAAAAAAGATAGCAAGATTTACAGGTATAACTGGGAACTTGAGAGGTGGGCCATCAGCTAACTTAGTGGGTAACAGAGGAGCTCTGGCAACTTCATCTGGGTCTACCAAGGTAGAATCCACTACAGTTCTCCTGCACCCACTATCCCTAAAGGCAAGAGTATCTATTCCATTGATCATCACACTGTGTTTAAAACAGTGCTTGGTATTATCAGGAATCCAAGCATAAGCCTCTGAGACTTTAGGCTCCCAGGAACCCAGGGAAAATAAAAGTACTTCAGAATCTATACCACTGAGGAAGAAGTCTGGTGCGAAGGATGCCCCTGTACTCTATTCTTCCTCATAGGAGGAGAAAGCCAGATTAGCAGAGTGTACCCCCAATGTTTTGACCTTACATCTGGGGTGCCCCTTCACATGGTCACTTACTCCACAAGCCACACATGATCCACTGGGTCTTGGGACATAGGGAGGCTTGCTGTAACCAAAGTTCTGTTTTGGAGGATAACCTCCACTACCCTGTGTGTTCTCTTGTGACTTACCCTTAAATTTCATTTTGTGGCTCTTTTGGGAGGAAGATTGAACAGACCCACCACCCTCTTTATCTTTGGACTTTTTCCCCTCCTCCTGCTTACCAGGATGAGTCTTGTCCTTATGGGACACTCTATGTGACACCCACAAATCTGCTGCTATGGCCTGCTTCTTAGGATCTAACTCCTTAGAATCTGTGAAATGCTGCTTACGCTCAGGGGAACAAGATGCAAAAATATGTTCAAGCATAAAAAGAGATATCATACCCTCAATGGTGGAGACCCTACAGCCTTCAACCCAGCCTTTAACGAATCAGTCACATATGACACCAAGTACTACCATCGTTCTTTTTATATTCTCTGAACCTTTTGAGGTATTGGGCAGGAGTCTTCCCTAACTTCAAAATGAGAGTTTTGTTCAACTTTGCAAAATCACCTCTTTCAGCTTTTGACATTTCCATAATAGCACTACAAACAGAATGATGTAGTCTGGGGAGCAACCATGAAATCTTATCAGCATTCAAAACCTCTTGAATTTCACATGCATACTCAAATGCATTAATACAGTCCATAATGTCATTCTTCTCATCATGCACACTGAGCAGATCTTTAGGAAATCCTGGATGAGATAAGGACCCAGACCCATGTCAAACCCTTTGGATCACTTTGAAACCTGAAGCTTGGCCAGTTCCAACTGGTGATCTCTGTCCTGTCTTTCTGCCTGCTCTGTCTTCAGCTTAGCCATGTGGAATTCAAGCTCCTTCTGCCTAAACAGCAGCTCTTGCTTCTTGAATTCTAACAGGGCCTCAGCATCACAACTGGAAGATGAAACTTGGGACAACACATCATCTTCATCTTCCTGGGCACCATGGTTAAGATGGATTTCTGAACTTTGACCTGGTGGGCAGAGGTTCAGAAGACTAGTCTAGTTTCTTGGAATAGGGTAACCTTCTGAACAAGCCAGACCAATCAGGGTAGCATTGGTGGCGGTCAAGACTAGGTCTCAGGAGGGGTGAGGGTGACTGAAAGACCTCAATGAGCACACAGAGTAAAGGACACTTACAAATCACTCCCAGTCAGGTGTATATATATCAAAAATATATTCAAGGCCTTTGAACTTCAACACATAGCAAATAATCACACTTTTAAACCAATACAACCACACATACATACATCTATACAAGACCATGTGGCCTAAAGGAGTACTGCACAAAATGAGTCCACAAACTAGAAAGGGAAGGAAGCAGGTAGTGCAAATAGTCTTTAGGTAAGAAGGAAGGTGAGGTGATGCAGAATAAGTTCTCACTATTCGAAGAGGGCCTCCCCAACAGGCCAGAGCAGTTTCCAAGTGTCGGGAATAGTTTGCTAGTTTTCACTAGCAGTGGAAAGGAGAGGGGCCCTCATGGGCCACTCATGCGTAAAAATGGATGGATGCGCTAGGGGCCACCGATAAGGGTCCTTAGTACTCCGGCAGTCATGTCCACTTTGGTTGCAGATTCAAATTCAGTAATTTCTGCAACTCTGCGGCTTTCAGTGGCGAACGTACGGCATTGATTCCCAAATGGGTCAGTGGCAATTTCTCCACTCCTGGTGGATGGATCAGGCCAGTTTCACCGTAGCAGGCTTCAGGGGCAAGAGGGTCACAAAAGCAACGCACCTGCAAAGTTCGTCTCCGCGGCTGGGCAACACAGTAACCGCGTGTACTCCCGTTCGGGCTCTCTATTTTTACTCCAGACTTGGGAATGCCATGAGTATGAAATTCGGTGTGAGAGTGCCGTGAACATAGAGCTTACAGGATACCAAGTGACAAGGGCCTCCTCGAAACGGCGGCCGAGTCAGAGCAAAGGCCCTGTGCAAGCTGGTCAGCCCACAGGTTGGCCCTGGGACACTTCCGAGAAGGCTTACCTACAGGGTATGATGAAGGTGCTGAGAATAGTTGATCCCACTATTCCAATGGGTCAAAGCTTCTTCACAGACCTTCTAGTTCGATCAGATACAGAGGGGTCAAGCGGGACGACAGCGGGCTCAGGGTGCCAAACCTTCCAGCGGGTCTCCAGCGGTTCCTCGACTTGGCTTCAGGATACTTGGAACCTATCCTTCGTTCAGTGAGAACTCCAGAGATCGACATCCAGAATCTCCTTTGGGCAAAAAATGAAGCAGACCCAATGGAAGATCTGCTAACCTACAGCTCAATCACAGACCAGAGTAGTCCCAGGCATTCACAGCACACCAGACTCTCTGGCACCCAGGATGTGTATTGGAACCAGACAGTCCAGCCCACATCCTGGGGGCGTGCACACAAGGAATGAAGAAGCCCACGAAAGCTTGGCGTTTCGTGGGATAATGCATGTCCAAATAAGGACTGACCCGGGTCGGCTCGACCTGGGGAAGGGGAAGGGGCAAGATGGCCAAAGGACAGGACAAAGAACCTTGTGGCATGGCCATTTTGGAACTAGGCCACCTTTCTGTGCCAAATGCGGTTAACGCGGTTGGCATGGCAAGAATGGGTTAAAAATGCATGAAAAGCTAAGCTGCCACCATCCCTGTCCAAGGCACATCCATACTTCTTCTAAAAAATCCTTCGAGAGTATCTAGTGCCTTTGGAAATGACTAAGAGACCCAAATGCATTGTTCTGTAAGGTACATTGTGCACTTGCAACATGTTGCAGAAAAGTTGCAACACTGACAAGTACGAAGGGAAACAAAGTCTCCCAGTACTGACTGTCTTTAAGGGCATGTCAGTTTCCCCATAACAAAGTGAGCTAAAAGCCCAGATGAGTGCAGCTGAGGCTGTGCTCGTCTGGCAAAGTCAGACTAAGGTGTTTAAACTAAGCAAAATGTTGGGGGGTAAACAACTGGAGGGAAAATTACCCATGAAATGGACATCTTTCCTAACAGTTGTCGCTATTTCTTTTTTTGTTTTGTTGCTGAAACATTCAGCGGGAGACCTTCAACAATGTCCATGGTCCTCCACCTCCCACTGTCTCCTCATCTATCACCTCACCCAAATCTACTTAATACCCTTTTCTAGAAAAATGTGGTTAAAATGCAAAGCAGAAAAATGCTCAGTGGATGTTGTTTGAGAAAAAGACTAGATACCTGTCCAAAGCAGCCACAGGTTTAGTTATGAGCAGGAAGAAATCACAGCCCCATCCTAATTACAAACCTCAGGTGAAAACCCTTACAAAGAGCCCCATGCAGGGGCATAAGAAATAGAGTATAGTATCAAACCTAGAGACACAATTTCACAAGTCTGGGTTGTGAGAGCGGGAGGTTCGAGTTTGGTGTTGGCTGAAATTGGAGAGAGTTGGAGAAAGCAGCAGCTGGTGATTGGAGAAAGTTGGAGAAAACAGATGCTCGAGAGATAGAGGAGTTAAGACTGGTGGCGGAAGAGAAGAGCAGAAGAAAGTGCTGCAAGCTAAGACATTGAAGGAGATGGGGTAACATCTAGAGGAGAAACATGAAGTGACAAGGAGAAACTAACAGGAGCGGCTGGAACTTATGAGCAAGTGATAACATCAGGAGGATAGGCTAATATTAGTGTCCCTAGTAATACTTTCAGTCCGTCTGCCAGCCATGACAGCATCCAGGACAATAGGTACACCAACTAGCTCTTGCCTTTTCCAGTCCCTTTTGTTTCTTCCTCCATCTTGGCATGCATCTTTGAAAATTGTGTCACTGCTTCCTTCAGTGTGCCATTCTCTCCATCATTGGCAGGCACAAATGTGCAACAGGAACTCCCTATCTTGGTGCAAACCCCTCCTTGCAATGCTGTGAGGAGGTCTAGAACATATCTGTTCTGGAGTGCCATCAACCATACTGCTCGGAGTACTTCTTTTATCACATTGAAGCCATTTACTGTAGAGTTTATTGTCTGCATCAGCTCCCATCTGGTTATTTGCAGCCATTTTGCATTTGTATATGTCTGGACTGCTGGAACCACTGACGTGGAAAACATTTCTGCCCTGCTGAATAACCGATGTTCAAGTGGTACATCATCTAAGGATGCTTCTGACTCTGATGAGAAATAGTTGCCTCTCTTTACGCTACTCAGTTCCACATACCGTTTCTTCCTTCCCTTTTCTTCTACTCCTACAGACTTTTTCTTTCTCGTGTTACTATCCATCTTCGGGAAGTCGTCTATCTTCATGTCTTTCTGTGGCACTAGAAGTGTTGGCATATTGATGTGTACCAACAAGCAGACCCCTCCCCAGTTGGGTGGTACCTTCTCGTATGCCTTGGATCCACACGCCAAATAGTGGTCCATCAATACTGCTGTGCTGAAATGTATTGCTGGATGCTTTTCTGTGTACCTACATTCTATGTTAGATCCAACCTTTACTGCACCTTCATTCTTGTAGCGCAATGCTGGTTTCTTCAGAGGTATTATGGGCATCGGCCAAGCTTCATTGTCTATCCAGGTGAGAAACTTGGCCCTTGCATACCCTTCTTTCCGGCACTTGTCATTTTCCCCTTGCACTGTGTTCACTGGTGATTTTACTAGGGTGTGTGCTTTCCTTCCTACTACTGTGTCTTTCCATCCCTCCTCTACGTATACTTGGACATACACAAGCATCTATGGTCTTTCCAACACTCTGGTTCTCCTATTTCTTTCACCCTCCTCTTCAGGCAGAGTAGTTTATTCCGTGTTATTGTTTTCGTCTTGCCTTTCCGCAGGCCATCACATATGTATTGTATAGCTTGGTCTAACTGCCAATAATTGTTCATCATGTCAATTGTTCTTCACCATCAAGAATCACATTGACACCCTCGCTCCGGCCCCTGATGATCTTTGCAACAACTCCTTTGCCTCGGGATCCTTCCCCTCCCCTCTGAAGCACTCCTTGGTGCATCCTCTTCTCAAGAAACCCACAGCTGATCCTTCTTGTCCAGCTAACTATTGCCCAATTTCCATTACTCCCTTTCTTGGCAAACTCCTGGAAATGTTGGCCATCTCTCAGCTTAACCTTCATTCCAATTCTGTTGGCTGTCTCCATGACCTCCAGTCTGGCTTCAGAGCTGTCAGAAGTACGGAAACTGCTCTCCTGAACATCTGTGAAGATCTGCTCTTGACTCTAACATTCCCTCTGTCCTCATCCTCCTCGATCTATCTTCTGCCTTCGACACAGTCAACCATACCATCCTGCTCAACCATCTATGTGAAAACCTGGGTTCACTAATCAGGCACTGGCCTGGCTGACCTCTTTCCTCTCAGATCGACTCTCCCAGGTCCAACTTGGGTCCTTCCTTTCATCTATCTTCCTCTCTACCTGTGGTGTTCCCCAGGGATCTAACCTCTTGCCCTGGCTTTTCAACCAATACCTGGCAACTCACGCCCACTGCATTGTGTCATGACCCTTAACCCTGGCCCTCACTGGCAAGTCAGCCTTCCAGTTAGGGCAGGTGAAAGGCCTTAAAAGCTTATCCAAGACTCACCTTTGGCGCCAGGCTCATAACCATCATGAAGACCAACATTAGAATGGGACTATTTACTTGGGACTATTTTAACTTGGGGGGGTTCAGCCAACATGGAGGCACACACATAGCTCAGTTACAAGGAACTGAGTTATGCGGTCTATTCTTTTGGGTGTGGCAGGCCTGGGACTACTTTACCTGGACTACTTTGGGTGTGGCAGGCCTGGAACTATTTTACCTGGACTACTTTACCTGAGACTATTTAAACCACACCCAAACAGCAGAACACGCTTCGTGTTATTCTGCTATGGGCAGCGTAACGCTCACTGTGTCCATGTAACGCTCACCTGATTCCCGTAGAGGCGCTGGTCTTGACTGGGCGTATACCGTATCTTCAAAGGTGATGTGTAACACACGGCTGTCTCTTTGGGCTGGACCTCTGTGCATTGTATGTCTGACTCGAAGGGTAAGATGTCTTAGGTAAGTGAACGCCGTGCTCTCCATCTGCCTCGGGGCAGGGTGCTGTAACCAGTTTCTTCACTGGATAAGGGGAGCAGGCCTCTTGACTTCAGAGGACTGCTGTCCGTCGTTTACTGCACGAACGGTAAGTTTCGAGTAATTGTAATGTCTTTAAAGTCTTTAGTAATGATGTTTCTTGTTTTGCAGGGTTCCGGCGATGGCGGATGACGGGCTGAAGTGAGTTGAAGATGGAGCCCGTGTGATGAATAGAAGCGCCTGGAAGCACGTAAGTAAGCGCTTGTTGCCTGCTTCACGATGCGCTCTAACTGTCTTTTTATTTTGCAGGTACAAGTTCGGAGCGGCTGCAGGGTGCCGGAATACCCACTGGGTTAGATGTGGAAAGGAGTAATGGCACGTGAGTATTAAAGTTCCCCAATGTCTTTAAACGCACCTTGTTTTGTCTTTCAGATGCGGGATGCAGCACCGAAGGTCTCCGGAGCGTGCGAAGAGTTGGTAAGCTTTTGTCTTTCAGATGCCGGAATGCAGTGTGAAGACCTCCGGAGCGCACGAAGAGTAGGTAAGCCTTTGTCTTTCAGATGCCGGAATGCAGCGCGAGGCGTTGGTGACAGCCGATGGACCAGGTAAGTGAAGAGCTGTCACTGAAGACCATAATGCTAACCTGTTCTTTCTTGTCTTTATAGGTGTTGCTGAAGACTGGATTCAGGATGGTAAGCCTTTTTCCTTAGGCCCAGGATCAGATGCAGAAGACACGATGAGCGTTCTGCTGCAGAGGATGCAGAATAACGCAAAGCAAGATTCATCCATCGGGTGTGGTTTAAATAGCCTCCTGTAGTGCTTAGGTGTCTCCTTCCACAGCCACGCCTAGGTAAGAAAAGAGTTCCTGCTTTCCAGAAGAGTTCCAGTGTTCTGAATCTAGGGAGTGGCTCCTGCCCCACCCTACAGGAAAAGTAGTTCCAAACAGAAGAGGATCAGAGGCTCAACTGGCAGGCAAGTAAGCAGCATGGTCTGCTGCAGGTAAGTCCACCCAAGCATTATGAGCCCGGCGCTTCCAGCGCTGGGACTGGGCATATTTATGAGCCTGGTGCCACTGGCGCCAGGACTGAGTCCAAAAGGTCCCAATTGGGACTGGTTGCCACTCGGAACCTGGGTTATGGATCTGCTTCCAAGGGAGTTGGGAAAACCCTGACCTTTTGGAAGCAGAGATCATGACAGTACCCCCCCTCAAGGCCCCTCCCAAACCGGGCTTCTCCGGGGGTTTTGGCTTGTCAGGAAATGTTCGGTGAAATCTTTTGATTAGGCGAGGAGCGTGGACATATTCAGCAGGTTCCCAGGATCTCTCTTGGGGGCCGTAGCCTTTCCAGTCAATTAGGTAAAATAGTTTAGATTTGGAGATCTTGGAGTCCAGAATGCTTTTGACTTCAAACTCGAGTTCTCCATCAACTAGGATAGGTTTTGGAGATTTAGTTAGTCGGGTTTGAGGTTGCACGGGTTTTAATAGAGAGACGTGGAAGACCGGATGTATCTTCATGTGCGGGGGCAAGTCCAACTTGACCGCTACTGGGTTTACTATGGTAGTGATGGAATAGGGACCAAGGTATCTTGGGTTGAATGTGCGTGGCCCTTTTAGAGGTAGATATTTGGTGGATAACCAGACTTGATCCCCTACTTGATATTGAGGGGCTTCCTTCCGATGTTCATCTGCTCCTTTCTTGTATTGTTCTTTAGCCCTTTGAAGGTGAGAAACAGCTTCCTCAAAGGCTTGGGTGATTGTACAATGCAGGTAGTCTACTGCTGGTGTTTCAAGATCTTGGAGGGGATCCAACTCCGAGGTTCGAGGGTGACTGCCGTACAAAAGAAAAAACGGGGTTTTCCCAGTTCCCGAATGGACAGAGTTATTGTAGGCATATTCGGCTATCCAAAGGATGTCTTCCCAAGTTTTTTCAGTTTGTTGCAGCATGCAGCGTAAATACTGTTCCAGAGTTTGATTGGTCCTCTCGGTTTGTCCGTCGGTCTGAGGGTGGTGACTGGTCGATAGTCTCACATCAATTTGAGCCGACCGACAGCAACTTCGCCAAAAATGAGAAATAAATTGACTACCTCGATCCGAAATTAGAACCAAAGGAAAACCGTGCAGTCGGACGATGTTTTCGAGAAATTCTCGGGCCAGAGTTGCTGCTGTTGGCAAGCCTTTGAGCGGAATGAAATGCGCCATCTTGGAGAATAAGTCCACGATTACTAGAATCGTATTGTATCCGGAGCACGGAGGTAGATCGGTGATGACGTCCATAGAAAGCGTATGCCAAGGGCGAGGTGGGATGTCAATAGGGCATAAGAGGCCTGCTGGTCTTTCCTTTTGACTCTTGTTTTGGGCGCATACTCCACAGGACATTATAAAGTCTCTGATATCTTTTTTCCAAGACGGCCACCAGAAGTAGCGCTTGATCTTTTCTGAGGTCTTGGCCATACCGGGATGTCCTTCCATTAAAGAATCGTGATAACAAGAGATTACTTTTTTCTGTAAATCTGTGCTGGGTAGGTACAATCGTTCTTGGAAATACAATAAGTTGTCCTTTACTGCAAAGTCCTTTCCCTGCAGATGCCAATTATGTATGTCTGCTGGAGTTACAAGTTGCCTGGCTTTATCCTTAACTTCCTCTATGGATTCTGTGGCGATTACACCCAGAATTCTTTGTTCGGGAATGATTGGTACAGGTTTAGGGTTGATCAAGTGTTCTTCCACTCCCATCCGAGAAAGGGCATCAGCTTTACCGTTCTTTGTACCAGGTCGATAGGTAATTATGAAGTCAAACTCGGCAAAGAATAATGCCCAACGGAGTTGTCTAGAGGATTGGGCTTTTGCGGTTTTCAAATATTGCAGATTTCGGTGATCCGTAATCACAGTAACGGTGTGTCGGGCCCCCAGCAGATAATGCCGCCAAGCCTTAAAGGCAGACTTGATAGCCAGAAGTTCCTTGTCAGTAATCGTGTAATTGATTTCAGGAGGCGGGAATTTGCGGGACCAAAATGCCACGGGATGCAACTGATTGGTTACTGGGTCCTTTTGTGATAGAACTGCCCCCATGGCAAGGCTTGAAGCATCAGTTTCCACGATGTAGGGGAGTTCGGGGCGAGGGTGTTTTAAGATTGGTGCAGAGATAAATTTAGTCTTCAAATCCTGGAAAGCTTGTTCCGCCTCGGTAGACCATTCAAAACGTTTGTTTTTCTTTAACAAGGCAGTGATGGGCTGGACTATTCGAGAGAATTCGGGGATAAACCTGCGGTAAAAGTTAGCGAAGCCTAACATGCTTTGCACACCTTTTACGGAGGATGGTGATGGCCATTTGAGAACTGCATCGACTTTCTTTGAATCCATACGCACTCCGCCAGGTGATATGAATCCCAGGAATTCAACTTCAGTCACGTTGAAAACACATTTTTCCAACTTAGCGAAAAGTTTGTGTTGACGCAATCTTTCGAGGACCATTTTCACGTGTTTCCGATGTTCAGATTCCGATGAAGAATAAACGAGGATGTCGTCAATGTAAACAACAACACACACATCTTTGAGCTCTCTGAGGACATCGTTCATAAAATATTGAAAGGCGGCCGGGGCATTGCAAAGTCCGAAGGGCATGACCTGATATTCAAATAGCCCATACTTGGTGCGGAAGGCCGTCTTCCATTCATCGCCCTCTTTTACTCGTACCAAGTGGTAAGCTCCTCTAAGATCCAGCTTTGTATGTATGCATGATTTTCTGACTTGGTCCAGGAGTTCAGGGATCAAAGGTAACGGATATCTATTCTTAACGGTGATCTGGTTCAGGGAGCGATAATCTATACAAGTTCTAAGGTCTCCTTCCTTTTTTGGAACAAAGAACAAAGCTGAAGAAGCAGGGGACTTGGAAGGACGAATAAACCCATTTGCCAGGTATTGATCCAGGTATTGTCGAAGGTGAAGGTTCTCAGGCTCGGTGAGGGCATAAATTCTACTACAAGGAGGAGTAGATCCAGGTATCAGGTCTATCTGGCAGTCATAAGACCTATGAGGAGGTAGAGAGTTAGCCTGATCCTTCCGGAAAACATCTTGGTATTCTAGGTATTCGGGAGGTAACTGGGGAGTCTCTGAAGAAATTGCTGCCAGTGCAACACCAGGTGGAGGGTGACAAGTAGAGACACATTCTGGAAACTGGACCGTTCTTGCTCGCCAATCGATCAGAGGATTGTGTTTCTCTAACCAAGGTATTCCTAGAATAATCTGAAACTGAGGGGCCTTGATCACATCGAACACGATCTTCTCATGGTGTCCATCTTGACTTACTAGCGTCACCTCTTGAGTGGTATGCGTTACTGGCCCAGAGGCTATCTCCGTACCATCCACCGTAGTAATGACGTCCTTTACAGCCTTGGGACAAAGAGTTAGATTCATCCTCAAAACCATTTCATGATCCACATAATTGCCGATGGCACCGCTGTCGACGTAAGCTTCAATTGCATGTAATCGATCCGGATTATCAGGGCTAATGAGGACCATAGGTATCACGAAATGCGAGGTCACGGAACTGGTTTTCACGCTCGGCAAGAGGACCTCTATTCTTGTCGGGCGAAGTTGTTTCCCTGCTCAGAGTTTGTAACTTTGGTAACTGCAGCTCCTACTGCCTTCTTGGCAGGTTTCACCAGACAGTCTCAAAGAAAGTGCCCTGAGTTTCCGCAATAGAGGCATAATTGCAACTGTTTTCTCCTTTCCCGCTCCTTTTGTGTTAGAGGACCTTTCAGACCCCCTATTTGCATGGGTTCCCCGGAGTCTACTCCTTTGGAAGGAGTTGGCGGTTTGGAAAATACTCGAGCATCAAACTTGGAACGATCAGCTTTCCTGTTCTGCAGTCTGTGATCTATTTGAACGACTAAGTCTATATAGTCCGAACAATCTTGTGGGGGATTCACTACTTGGGCTAACACATCTTTGAGCTCTCCACGTAGACCTCTATAAAACAGCGTAATCCTTTTGTCCTCAGGCCATTGAGTTTCCACTATCAATCTGTTGAAAGACGCAATATAAGCCAAAAGGTCTTGATTACCTTGTCGCAACGAAAGAAGCTCATTGTCCAAGGCCTGCCCCTGTGAATGTCTTGCGAACAGTTTTTCCATACTGAGCTGAAAAGCTTGAAAACCATGGAGGACCGGATCATCTTGATTTACTAGAGGGATCGACCAGTCTGCCGCATTGCCACTAAGGTACGAAAGCACGAAAGCTACTTTAGCTTGATTAGTTGGAAAGGCTGCTGGCCGGCATAAGAAATGCAACCGGCACTGATTGATAAATACTGCAAACCTCTTTAGGTCACCATAAAATCGTTCGGGCGGAGCCAGAGGTACATTCCCAGGTAGGTTGATCTGCACTGGATTCATAGAGGATGTAGAAGGAAGATTTCCCCCAGATGCGGGTAACGGGGTCTGTCCGGCTTGTGACTGTAGCAATTGTCTAGCGAGATCATCTGTTCGCTCCTTGGAAATAATCAGTTCCCTTCTTAGAGCGTTCGTTTCCTGACAGGCTGCATGCACTTCTGCCCTTAGTTCCCCAAGTAACTGGGCTAGCTGGTCGGTATCCGAGGTTTCCATAGCGCCTGGACGGGAGTTTTGTGGTAGGCTTTGCGTTCTGTAACGCTCACCTGATTCCCGTAGAGGCGCCGGTCTTGACTGGGCGTATACCATATCTTCAAAGGTGATGTGTAACACACGGCTGGCTCTTTGGGCTGGACCTCTGTACACTGTATGTCTGACTCGAAGGGTAAGATGTCTTAGGTAAGTGAACGCCGTGCTCTCCATCTGCCTCGGGGCAGGGTGCTGTAACCAGTTTCTTCACTGGATAAGGGGAGCAGGCCTCTTGACTTCAGAGGACTGCTGTCCGTCGTTTACTGCACAAACGGTAAGTTTCGAGTAATTGTAATGTCTTTAAAGTCTTTAGTATTGATGTTTCTTGTTTTGCAGGGTTCCGGCGATGGCGGATGACGGGCTGAAGTGAGTTGAAGATGGAGCTTGTGTGATGAGTAGAAGCGCCTGGAAGCACGTAAGTAAGCGCTTGTTGCCTGCTTCACGATGCGCTCTAACTGTCTTTTTATTTTGCAGGTACAAGTTCGGAGCGGCTGCAGGGTGCCGGAATACCCACTGGGTTAGATGTGGAAAGGAGTAATGGCACGTGAGTATTAAAGTTCCCCAATGTCTTTAAACGCACCTTGTTTTGTCTTTCAGATGCAGGATGCAGCGCCGAAGGCCTCCGGAGCGTGCGAAGAGTTGGTAAGCTTTTGTCTTTCAGATGCCGGAATGCAGTGTGAAGACCTCCGGAGCGCACGAAGAGTAGGTAAGCCTTTGTCTTTCAGATGCCGGAATGCAGCGCGAGGCGTTGGTGACAGCCGATGGACCAGGTAAGTGAAGAGCTGTCACTGAAGACCGTAATGCTAACCTGTTCTTTCTTGTCTTTATAGGTGTTGCTGAAGACTGGATTCAGGATGGTAAGCCTTTTTCCTTAGGCCCAGGATCAGATGCAGAAGACACGATGAGCGTTCTGCTGCAGAGGATGCAGAATAACGCAAAGCAAGATTCATCCATCGGGTGTGGTTTAAATAGCCTCCTGTAGTGCTTAGGTGTCTCCTTCCACAGCCACGCCTAGGTAAGAAAAGAGTTCCTGCTTTCCAGAAGAGTTCCAGTGTTCTGAATTTAGGGAGTGGCTCCTGCCCCACCCAACAGGAAAAGTAGTTCCAAACAGAAGAGGATCAGAGGCTCAACTGGCAGGCAAGTAAGCAGCATGGTCTGCTGCAGGTAAGTCCACCCAAGCATTATGAGCCCGGCGCTTCCAGCGCTGGGACTGGGCATATTTATGAGCCTGGTGCCACTGGCGCCAGGACTGGGTCCAAAAGGTCCCAATTGGGACTGGTTGGCACTCGGAACCTGGGTTATGGATCTGCTTCCAAGGGAGTTGGGAAAACCCTGACCTTTTGGAAGCAGAGATCATGACAGTCCAGTTCTTTGATGCCAGCTTACTTGAAACCAAGGACCTGCAGAGAGAGAGAGAACACTACGAAACTTACCTGGAATAGTATCCTGTCTTCAATCCATCGCCACTTCAGTTCCACTCACCTGAAGGTACGAACTCCATCATCCGGCACCGCATGCATCCTGGAATACCATAACCTGGAAAGAGGAGGAAGAAAGACAGCATTAATAAGCGTTTACTCACGTTTCCTCCCGAACGAAGAAAGCCACACAATTCCTACCTGGGTAGTCATCTCCTGGTCAGCATCATTGCTGGAACATCACGGCACTCGGCAGGGAACATCGTGACCTGCAAGGAGAGAAAAGACACAGATTAGCAATATAAAAGGCGAAACAGCACCGCGCATCGCGCATTACTCATCAGACAGCATTGCACAGGCCGCGCTTTCGCCTACCGGCCCATGCTCATCTTCAAACTGCATGACAACACCAAAATACCTTTCCATACCTAAAAGGAAAGAAGCAAGACATTATTATTCCAACTAAGAGGAACATAAGAACTGCATATAAAGACTGTAAAGCAGCAAACCTATGGAGTTGCAGCAGGCCTGAATTCCCACAGGGGGCTTGCACCAGTGAAGTAACCTAGTTGCTGCTCACCCCCCACATCTACGCGCCCCTGCCACGAGGAGCAGGACAGAGAATCCACCTTTTACAATATTAAGGTGAGGAGAAGGCCCAACGGGGAGGAAGGAGTTGAGGCCAAGGGAGGTGGGAAAACGGAAAGGCAATCTAGTATTGAATCCAGCTCTCCTATATCGCAGACCCATCTTTAACCAGAGGCCTTACCAAGGGACCGGGAGAGGGTTCGAGAGTGCAAAAAATCCAACCAGGGCTGGGTGGTGTCCCCGTGGATACCAGGTGAGCGTAACAGAACACCAAGACTCAATAATATTATCCACCTGGGCGTGATGGAGACTTCAGAGATTGACCAGTTAGCTCAGTTGTTGGGACAATTACGCGCTGAAGTGCATTCAGTCAGGCAAGAAACCAACACTCTTAGGAGGGATTTGATTGTTACTAAGGATCGTACGGACGAAATAAGTAGACAACTGCTCCAATCACAGGCAGGACAGACCCCATTGCCTGGTAACATTCCGCCAGCACCTGTACCAACTTCTTCCACCAATCCAGTACAAATAACCCTTCCTGGGGCAGTTCCTTTAGCTCCACCTGAACGATTTACAGGGGACCCCAAGAAGTACGCAACGTTCATGGACCAGTGTCTTCATTTCCTTTGCCTACCTGGGGCTTTTCCTAACGACCAAGCGCGGGTTGCTTTTGTCTTGTCATATCTGAGTGGCAGTGCTGAGGATTGGTCGGTACCATTGGTAAGTCAGGATAACCCGTTGTTACATGACTTTGGGGGTTTCCAGATGGAAATGGAAAAACTCTTTGCTCGTCATACCCAAGGCCAAGCATTAGACAACAAACTTTTGTCAAGGAAGTCAAGAGTTGCTTACATATATAGCAACATTTAACAGATTAGTCGTTGAAGCTGGGTGGCCTGAGGAAAAAAGGGCCACACTATTTCATCAGGGTTTACGAGGGGAACTAAAGGATGTCCTTGCTCAAGTGGTTAACCTGCCTAAAGACTGTGCAGAATTCATCAACCTTGTGGTGCAATTAGATCACATTACAAGACCGAAAAGCGGACCGGAAAAGATTAGACACTCAAGCTCTCTATGTCCGGTCAAAGGATAATGTTCCACGTACATTGGAAAACACGGTAGAACCCATGCAAATCAGAGGTGTACGGCCCCCTTTAACTAATACTGAAAGAGACAAGAGAAGGCAACAGCAATTATGCTTATATTGTGGTCAATCAGGCCACTTCTTCAAAGAATGTCCAGTGAAACCACCAAGGAGAACAGTTGGAGCCACAGAGAAAGAAGATAATAACAAGGAGTCGGAAAACTACCAAGCCCGGCGAGCGCAGAGGTCCGCTTGTAGAGCGAGAAGATGAGCCACAGACCTCACACTTTGCATTACCAGTAATTTTTATCAATCACCAACAACCGTCTCGGATGCATGCTGTCGAAGCATACATAGACAGCGGAGCAGTTGGGAATTATGTAGACCAAGATCTGGCAGCAGAGATGGGGCTTCCCTTATGCTCTAAGTCGACTACTGAAAAAGTTACTACTGTTGATGGGGCAGAAATAGTTTCTGGACCAGTAACCCAATGTACAGCAGTACTAACCCTACTGTGCCAGGATGGACACCGAGAATCTATTGCATTCAATCTCATCAAAGCTCCTCAGTTTCGACTAATCTTAGGGATGCCATGGTTGGTAGCTCACAACCCTCTAATAGATTGGCGTGCCAAGAAGTTGGCCTTTTCCGATGATTGTGCTTGCACCTGTTATTACCAAGAAAAGGGGAAAACAGACTAATGTACATCTGCTACTCCCAGTACGGCAGCCATTGTACTAGGTGTGACTAGTACTCTACCAAATGAATACCAAGACTTTCAAGACGTGTTCTAAAAAGAACAAGCCAATACACTACCACCTGCACAGGCCCTATGCTTATCAGATTGACCTCATACCTGGTGCGCAAATTCCTTGTGGCCGAATCTATCCACTTACTGAACCAGAAAACCTCCATTTGAAATCTCATCTTGATCAGTACCTGGCAAATGGATTTATCCGCCCGTCTAAATCACTGGCAGTCAGTCCCTTATTCTTTGTATCAAAGAAGGAAGGAGATTTGAGGACTTGCATCGACTATCGCGCATTAAATCAGATCACAGTAAAAAAACATTATCCACTGCCCCTTATTCCCGAATTATTGGTTCAAGTCAAAGATGCCCAAATCTATACCAAACTGGACCTTAGGGGGGCTTACCATCTTGTTCGAGTGAAGAAAGGAGACAAATGGAAAACCGCCTTCCGTACCAAATACGGCTTGTATGAATACCAGGTAATGCCTTTTGGACTTTGCAATGTTCCCGCTGCATTCCAGTACTTTATGAATGATGCTTTGCGGTAGTTAATTGACGTTTGCGCCCTGGTTTACATTGATGACATCTTAGTGTATTCTGCTACAAAAGAAGACCATGTCAGGCATGTCCGCTCCGTCCTTACTAAACTCCGCCAACATAAACCGTATATTAAACTTGAAAAAAAATCTTTTCATCATCACTGAAGTGGAGTTCCTCGGTTTTATCCTCACACCAAAAGGTATCAGAATGGATAGGCACAAGGTAGATGCCATTCTTAACTGGCCAACACCAACTTAATTTAAAGGAATCCAGAGTATGTTGGGCTTTGCAAACTTTTACCGCCGATTCATCCCAGATTTTTCCCAAATAGTGCATCCAATTACATCACTATTGTGAAAAAACAACAAAAAGTTCCATTGGACCGAAGAAGCAGAGAAGGCCTTTCAATAACTTAAGAAAACATTAGCTTCTGCTCCAGTTCTACAGCATCCTCGCCCAGACCTCCCTTATATAGTTGAAACAGATGCCTCTAGCATGGCTATGGGAGCTGTTCTCTCACAAAGGGTCCCAGGAACTGGCCAGTTACACCCTGTGGCCTCTGGTCACGAAAATTCTCACCTCCCGAACTCAACTATGCTATCACAGAAAAAGAACTCTTGGCTATAAAATCAGCTTTCAAGGCATGGCAACACTATCTCCTTGGTGCTAGACATGCTGTCACGGTCATAACTGATCATCGAAACCTGCAATACCTAAAAACAGCAAAGGCTCAATCATCCCGTCAACTGTGGTGGGCTCTTTTCTTTGCTGAATATGACTATGTGATCACCTACCGGCCAGGAGTCTGAAACAGAAAGGCAGATGCCTTTCCCGCCTGGGTGTTGATGAAAAGGTATGCATAACTCCAGATCCAGTAGCCATCATTCCAGAAGACAAACTCCTGGGTCTTACCACCTCATTGTCTTGGAGGAAATCGTACGGCTACATGGCTTTCCATCAGTCTTCATCTCAGATCGAGGTAGTCAGTTTGTATCCAACTTCTGGAGGAAATGCTGTTCAATGGCCCAAATTAACATTCGACTATCCACAAGTCACCATCCTCAAACAGATGGCCAAAAAGAAAGAATAAACCAAACTCTCGAGCAATACTTACGTTGCATGTCACATCAAGTGGAAAGAAATTGGAAGGACTTGCTATGGATAGCTGAATATGCCTATAATAATTCATTACACACCAGAAACTGGACAAACCCCTTTCTACACTATATATGGTAGACATCCACGTACTTTAGAATTGAATCTCCCAACCCCTTTGGAAATGCCAGCGATTATAACCCTACATACAACTATTTCCCCGGCCTTCAAAGAAGCAGCAGAACATTTACTCGAAGCCAAGAACAGACAAAAGAAATTCACTGACCAACATCGTAGTAAAGCCCCCGACTATCAAATTGGAGACAAGGGGCCTCATCACGAGTTTGGCGGTAACCCTTAAATCTGACGGTCACGCTATTACCGCCGGATTTAAGGGTCTGCCAAATCAGGGCTTCAGCGGATTTCTAATAGCGCCGGGGGGTTTGGGGGTAGGGCTAATACCACCAGCGGTAATACCACTGACGTTACCGCCCAACTCATGATGAGGCCCAAGGTCTGGTTAGCATCAAAATATGTGCCCATAAAAGGGACTCGGACCTTTCATCCCCGATATCTGGGACCTTATTCTATTGAATCCATAATAAATCCAGTGGCAGTTAAATTAGCCCTACCACCCACTATGCAGATTCATCCTGTGTTTCACGTATCACTCCTGAAACCGGTACAACCTGGTACTCGGGTTACAACACCACCAAAGCCAGTATTAGTTGACGGAGAACCAGAGTTTGAACTAAAGGATATCCTAGACTCAAAATACACCAGATCCAAACTATACTACTTAGTTGATTGGAAAGGATACGGCCCTCAAGACAGATCATGGGAACCTAGTGAATACATCCATGCACCTTGCTTAATTAAAAGGTTCCATCAGAATTACCCAGCCAAACCAGCACCAGGCAGAAGTGCCACCGTGAGAGAGGCCTTGGGGGGAGTGCTATCATGACCCTTAACCCTGGCTCTCACTGGCAAGTCATTCTTGCAGTTGGGGCCAGGTCAGAGGCCTTAAAACCTTATTCAAGACTCTCTTGGAGTCAGTCCTGGCACCTTTGGCGCCAGGCTCATAACCATCATGAAGACCAACATTAGAATGGGACTATTTACTTGGGACTATTTAGCTTGGGGGGGTTCAGCCACCATGGAGGCACACACATAGATCAGTTACAAGGAACTGAGCTATGCGGTCTAGTCTTTTGGGTGTGGCAGGCCCGGGACTACTTTACCTGGACTGCTTTGGGTGTGGCAGGCCTGGGACTATTTTACCTGGACTACCTTACCTGAGACTATTTAAACCGCACCCAAAAGGCAGTACACTCTTCGTGTTATTATTCTGTGGGCAGCGTAACGCTCACCGTGTCCAGTTCTTTGATGCCAGCTTACTTGAAACCAAGGACCTGCAGAGAGAGAGAGAACACTACGAAACTTACCTGGAATATTATCCTGTCTTCAATCCATCGCCGACTTCAGCTCCACTCACCTGAATGTACAAACTCCATCATCCGGCACCGCATGCATCCTGGAATACCATAACATGGAAAGAGGAGGAAGAAAGACAGCATTAATAAGCGTTTACTGAGGTTTCCTTCCCGAACGAAGAAAGCCACACAATTCCTACCTGGGTAGTCATCTCCTGGTCAGTAACATTGCTGGAACATCACGGCGCTCAGCGAGGAACATCGTGACCTTCAAGGAGAGAAAAGACACAGGTTGACAATATAAAAGGCGAAACAGCACTGCACATCGCGCATTACTCACCAGACAGCATCGCATACACCACGCTTTCACCTACCGACCCATGCTCATCTTCAAACTGCATGACAACACCAAAATACCTTTCCATACCTAAAAGGAAAGAAGCAAGACATTATTATTCGAACTAAGAGGAACATAAGAACTGCATATAAAGACTGTAAAGCAGCAAACCTACGGAATCGCAGCAGGCATGGATTCCCACAGGGGGCTTGCACCAGTGAAGTAACTTGGTGCTGCTCGCCCCCCACATCTACGCACCCCTGCCATGTGGAGCAGGACAGATAATTCACCTTTTACAATATTAAGGTGAGGAGAAGGCCCAAGGGGGGAGGAAGGAGTTAAGGCCAAGGGAGGTGGGAAAACGTAAAGACAATCTGGTATTGAATCCAGCTCTCCTATATTGCAGACCCATCTTTAACCAGAGGCCTTACCAAGGGACCGGGAGAGGGTTCGAGAGTTTAAAAAATCCAACCAGGGCTGGGTGGCGTCCCCGTGGATACCAGGTGAGCATAACTGATTGGCACTTTCTGCTCAAATTTCCAGTGCTACGCGGGCGACACTCAACTCATTTTCAGGCTGCCCTCTGCTACCTCCTCTCCCTCTCTCATCTCTGATTGCCTAACTGCCATTCAAGATTGGTGTGCCGCCAATGATCTTTGTCTGAATGCCAGCAAGATGGAGATCCTCATCGGCACACCTTCACCATCCTTTCCCCTCACTCTCTGGCCTGCCTCCCTTGGCCCTCCTCCTACCCCCACCTGCGAGGCTAAGAACCTCTGGGACATCTTTGACTCCACCCTTTCCTTCTCCGCCCACATCTCTAAGGTCTCTAAAAAGTCGACTTTCCGACTGCACCTCCTCTGAGGTACCCTGCCTTTCCTCTCCTTCCCCCAGAAGCATATGGTATCCCAAGCTCTGGTTCTCTCTAGCTTGCACTATTGTAACAGTCTCTTTCTAAATCTACCTGCCTCTACTCTCTGCCCTCTGCAACTAATGCAGAATAGGACTGCAAGACTTGTCCTTGGCTTCAAGCCCTGGGATCGTATCTCTCCAGCTCTGAAATCTCGCCATTGGCTCCCAGTGGATGCAAGGATTAAATTCAAAACCCTCTGCATTGTCCACAAGGCTTTCTGGGGCCTGGGTCCAAAATACCTTCAGCTATCCCTCCGCAAATACCTCCCCTCTTGAGCTCTTCGCTCCTTACCTCCAACCTCCTCAGGGTCAGTCGTTTTTCAAAGAAACAAGCTGGGGGTAGATCTCTGTCTTTGGCTGGGGCCTCCCTCTGGAACAGCCTCCCTGCCACTCTAAAACTTGAGGAGAACCATCTCCGGTTCCGGAAGCACCTCAAGACCTTCCTCTTTTCTTCTACCTTCGCTCCCCCTCTTCCCTGCTGATCTGTTCTCTATTGGCACCGTGCACCTGGCCACCCTCTGTCCTCCGGGCCCAGGTACCTGCTCACCCTGCCACCCTCCCAAACTGCCTCCGGGCCACCCCTTGCACTGGGGTGTGTATCTGTAACCATACAGCTCCCCCTTTTTCTTCGTGTACTTATCAGACCTACCCTGTCTGCTGCATTGAACCTAGCACTTGCAAATTGCTGGCTGCACTACCACTGTTTGTTGTCTTTTTTATTTATTTATTGTTATTTATCTGTTTCTCCTCTGCTTCGCACTTTCCACTTCACCCCCCTTCCATGCACTTTTCCCCTCCCCCTCTCCAATGCACTTGCGCATTATCAATGTATTTGTATTGTATTTGTATTTATTCTGTTTATATAGCGCTTTACACCAAAGTCACTGGCCCTAGTAAGATCGCTGTTTTGTTCTCTCCTGTTCCCCTCCCTTGCCTTGTCGCGCTCTGAAACAATTGTGTGCAAGCGCGATAGAAATAAAATATCAATATCAATATCAATAAGAGTTTTTATGTAGCTGTATATTCGCGACGGGTCCTTACTAAGCTCTGTTGATTGTTAGGGTGTATGTCCTATCTGCTGCCAGGTCACAGGATGGGTTTTGAGGTGAAGCCGACACCTCCTTTGTTGTATGATCAGTGGTTTATCCCGGACAACGGACCAAGATGCTCGTACGCGACACCATTTGCTAAATCAAGGGCCAATTTACAAGCCCAGCTGTCATCCACTGGACTGACCACGTTCTCTTAACTCAACCCCACCGGGGGCAACAACTGCAAACCACTAGCCTTGATAAAGACCCACGCGGTCAAAACACATGTCGGCTGACCACAATTGGGACTATGAGTCCGCCTGAAACAATTGATAACAAATAACATTTAACCCAAAACTGACCATTAACAGTGTGGATAATCCACTTTTTGGAAACATCTAATATCAATTGTGAGGTATCCAGGATAATACCCTGATCTTTATGTAGCTGTCTTCACAGGGGAATGTTGTTTGAGACATCCATCTCAATGTTGCTGTTTTTCCCTTGGAATCTTCCTTGTGTCCTGAACATGGACAGGTACATGTGACATTGTGCTCTTGAGGCCGGTATTTTAGTTGCTATGAATGTTCTGGAGGCACTCATGGCATAAAGGATTAGTGACCAGACATAGCAGCTCTCACCAGTGGTTTCTTTTCCTGCTTTAGTCATGTGTTTATACCACATATTGTTAGACACTCGAGCAGTGTCAGTGAGATATAGGTCCATCCCACCCATGTCTGTAACAGCACTGCGCTTACCTCTCCTTACCATGCTTACAGTGCTCCCCTGTCCACCTGACATGGTCGTTCCTCCAACTGGAGTTGGGGTAATGTTAGTAGAGGATACAGCATTTTCACTAGACACAAGAGATATGTGTCTCCTTGCTCTTCTTGCTGAGGATCGTTGGCCCGATTGATTTTGTTGCCAGGTGAGGCCACAGCCTTGTAGTGCTTGATGTCTCCGATATGATTCCAAACTGTCTTCCCTATTAGTTCAACTGCTCGCTCAGCCACTTTTTCAACCATATGTGGGCCCGTGAACCGAGGTGCATCCCAGCACCGACTGGGCAAAGTTCCTGTGGAGAACCTGGTCTCCGGGGTATCCAGGTGGCGGTTTAAGTAAGTTCTCTGTGTTGTCAACGCTGTTGCTTACTTCGCTGAGTCGTTGTATCTGGCGAGAGATAAAAAGAGGCATTTCCGGCCCCAACATCTGCAGTATTCTGCGCATCTTTCAATGCTATAGTGGGAGGAGCCAGGGGAAGTTGCATGCGCCGTCCTGTTACCACCTCCTGTGGGGTTAAATGGTGGTCGGACCCGGGCTTGTGCAATGCGAACAGGGCTAGGGGCAGACAATGTAGCCAATTCTTGTTGAGTCTCTTTTTAGTCTTAGCCATGGCCTCCTTAAGCAGGCCATTGAGGCGTTAACACACCCTGTTTGCCTGTGGGTGATAAGCACAGGAGAATTTGTGTTGGATGCCCAATAAAGTTTTAATATGTTGGAACATCTCATTGGCGAAGTCAAGGCCATTGTCAGACCACAGGACCTCACACACGCACCTCTGTGGAAACACTTCCCGGACCAGAAAAGTTGCTGCTTTGAGGGCGTCATGATGAGAACATGGACCGGCCTCGATCCAATGGGAAAATGGACATGCAACCACTATCATGTAGCGGTATCCTTGGCATACTTGGATCATGTCAAAATAGTTGACGTGGAAGTATTGGAATGAACCAACTGGGCGAGGTATGGCTCCTTTCACAACTGTCAATGTATGTCGTGCAGTAAACTGCATCCAGGTCAGACAATTACTCAAGAATTCAGTGACATGTTCCGCCAAGTTAGGACAGAAGCATGTTCCTCCAATACGTGTGGCAATCACCTCTTTCCCAGAATGCGTGGGGTAATGTAGCTGCGTCAGTGCTGCGGGCAATAATGCGAGTGGCATGACCACCTTCCCTGTGTTATTTTGCCGCCATAGGGCATCCGTCAGAGATACTGTACATCCCCTCCTAAGCCACAGGTCCTTCTCCTCCCTGGGTGCAGCTCCATGATTTGTGTCGCTGGTATTATATTGTATCCCTCTTTTAGTATCATTGTCCTTGCATAATCACAAGCATGTGATGAGGCCTCCATTTTTAGGAGTTCTCCAAAATATGCGGTGCATTTTGCTTCCTAATCTGCTGCTTCATTTCCCCTTTAGACAGGGACCTCCGCTCGTGTGTGCACCTGCCATTTCACAATGGCTAGCTGCTCCGGGTAATGTATGCCGTCCACTAGTCTGCCCAACAGGAGTGTGTGCTGCACTGGTAACCCGCCAGCACGTCTGAAGCCACTCCTCATCCACTGTGACAGCCCTGAATGTACTGTGGATGTCACGTAGGCTGAATCTGAGTAAATTGTCACCTCCTTTTTTCTGCTCTGCTCCAATGCCAGTATAAAGGCCATTAATTCTGCTGCTTGTGCTGAATAATGCGATGGCAATAGACGCTGACCATTACCTCACTGGTTCTGTCATCCCTTAATCTCACCACTGCTGTCCCCGTATGTCTTACCCCATCTGCCTGGTCAATTGTTGAAGATCTGTCAATATAGAGCATGTCTCCCCCCTCAAGTGTGTCGTCCTGTAACTTACGAGTGTCACTGAATTCTTCCAACTTTGCTGTGCAGTCATGTGCGTGGTTACTCTCCTCTAGAATGTCAGCGATAAATGTTGCATGGTTAACAAGTCTGCATCTCACCACCTTGAGGGCTAGGTTGGATAGCAACACCTCATACCCTGATGCTCTTTGTGTTGTCAGTGTGCTCCTTGGCCTCTTCAGTATTGCGCAGAGAGCATGCTCTATGTAGAGAGTGGTCCTGCATCCCATTGTACTACTCACTGATTTGTCCACTGTGAATGCGGAGGCAGCCATTGCTCGCTCACAGGGATAGTGTCCTCTCATTACTGGGTCTAGTTTCTCACTGTAGTATGCTAGTGGCTTGTACTCCAAGCTAGTCTTTTGTGTCAGTCCTGCCATCATTACCACCCCATC
Source organism: Ambystoma mexicanum (assembly GCF_040938575.1). Classification (NCBI taxonomy): domain Eukaryota; kingdom Metazoa; phylum Chordata; class Amphibia; order Caudata; family Ambystomatidae; genus Ambystoma; species Ambystoma mexicanum. Next base: position 331,076,628 of record NC_090940.1, on the reverse strand, counting down.
GGAGTTGGAGAAGAGGAAGAATTCCTTTTGATAGTCTCAGATCCCTAACACAGGAGCTGTGCATATTGCTGCCTTCAGCTTGTTAAATGCTTCAGTCATTTCGGTTGTCCATCGTATGATTTTCTCCCCATTATGCGCTTCTTTTAGTACTGTTAATAAGGGCCTGGTGTGTGTGCTGTAGTCAAATACCCATGCCTTGCAATAATTAAATACTCCCAAAAACTGCTGCATCTTTCTAAATGTTGTGGCTTTTGCTGTTTTACGTATTGCCTCCACCCTCTATGGCATAATTCGTTGGCCATTTTGGGAGATCATTTGTCCAATGTAGAGTACCTCTGTGTGGCAATATTGCATTTAGGCCTTGTCTACCTTGCATCCCTTGTCCGCTAACACTGACAGCATGTGTACTGAATCATTTCCACACTGTTCTTCTGTCAGGCTGCAGATCAATATGTCATATACGTACTGTATAATCGTGCTCTTCATCTGTACGTTGCCTAGGTCCGTCTGAAGGACCCTAGTGAGTATGCATAGTGATTCACAGCACCATTGAGGAAGTCTTGTATGTTTCTACTTCTTATTTCTGTATAGAAAGGAAGTCAAGTCGTGCAAGTCTGGCTGTAGAGGTACAGAGAAGAAAGCATTCTTCAAATCTATGACCGTGAAACAGGCAGCTTCCATTGGGATGCTGCACAAAATTGTCACTGGATTTGAAACTAAAGTATATTCTGCTTCTGCAAAATGATTAAAAGGGCACAAGTCCTGTATGGCGTGCCACAACCCCCCGTCACCTTTTTGACTGGGTACATGGCAATGTTGCATGGTGACTCTGAAGGTACTAGGATGCCTTGCTTCACTACTGCTGCAATGGTTTCATAGATACCTTTGTCTGCCGCTCTTCAGAGTGGGTACTGTTTTACTCACGGTGGAATCGCTCCTGGCTTCAGCTTGATCTTCACTGCTCCAACCCCCTTCAGAAGCACCCATCATAGGGACTAGTGGTCGATAAGATGCCAGGTACCTTGGCCACATCCACCTTGAGAAAGGTCGGCTGTGCCGTGCTCACCATCGCCATTCTCTGTGGTACCTCTCTGTAAGGTATCCTCTCCCAATATGTGATGCTCATTTCAAACACCATCTCATGGTCTGATCTGTTGTCCCTGAAAAGTTCCTTGTCTTTCACTGTGGTCAACCTGTATCCTTTAGCTATGGCAATCACTGCTCGCCATGGTCGCCCTGTGTCATCTGTCTCATGCACTGCTATTCACTCGTCTCCCACGATTACTACCTCTAATTCTAGAGGTATTATGATTCCTTCTTCTTCATCTAAAGGTATCTCTGGTCTGAACAAGTACTCATTTGGGATGCGCCACATCTTCCCTTGAATCCTTCGGATCCATGCTATTTCAATCTCTGTCCCATATTGGAACACCTCCTTGACCACTGGCACCCCTCCTCTGTACCCTTTGTCCACAATTGGCTTGAATTATTTCCCTTACATTGAGAAGGTATATCCCTGCTGTAGAGCACACTATCCCTTGTCCGTGAATGAAATGGTCATATTAAGTTTGCTCATAATGTCTCTCCATAGTATATTTACAGATGTCTGTCTGGAGTAAAGTAGGGGCAGGGATAGATCATATTCCCCTATAGCAAGTGTAATGTTGTCTGTGAAACGAACCACTTACGTAGCCCCAGAGAATCCTTGAGCATTCATGGCATCACCTGACAACAAATATTTCCCCTCCCGGATGTAGGTGTCATGATGCATACTACCGGAGAGCCAGTCCAAGACCGGCAGCCCCGGAAGCACACATCAGGTACCCAAGGGAAGGTCCAGCAACCCCAAATAGGGGCCCTTTGGACACAGTCCTGGCGCCGTAGGCGCCAGGCTCATTTTGGACATCAGTCCTGGCGCCATAGGTGCCAGGCTCATAAAGGGAGTGCTTTTGGTGGACTTACCTGATGCAGACCGTGCTGCCAGATCCAGACCTCTTTGAGGCCTGAAAGGAACTACTTTACCTGTGGGACTATTTTGCCACTCGGGCGTGGTCAGGGAAGGATACATACCTGATTGGGGAAGGATACATACCTGGGACTTCTTTGGAGGCTATTTGAGCCACGCCCAGACAGCAGCTCACGCTTCGCCTTGCTCTGCTCCTAGCAGCTGGAAGCTCACCGTGTCTGCTCCTGCATCCTGACTCCAGCCATGCCTGCTTCAGTCCTGGAACACCTAAAAGGAAGAAGAGAGGAAGATAAGGTGAATAAAGGACATTATCTGATATTGCATGGGATCCGTAGCCAACGCGCCGACAATCCTAAAGGAAAAGACATTATTTTTGGATTCCTCGCGTTGCTCGTTGCAGTGCTGCACTCAACTCACCTGTCCACAAGGAATTCCGTACTCCTACGACCATCCGCACGTTCCGCTGCATTCCAGCACCTAAGAAGGAAAAGAGAAGAACAAAAGGTGAGCCAGAGAAAACATTGGGAAAAAACTGATTTGCCAGAAGGCTTACCTGGCGATTGGTGGGGGAGGATCCTTCCTCATCTCGGGTCGGCACGCCTTTTGGCAGTATTGCGCCCCGGACCCTATGGGGAAAGAAGAACACACGCATTAGTGGGTGAACATACAGACATTAGCAAAACCACCCCAACATAAGCTCACCTGAATTATCCACAGCGAATTGTCTTCTCTACGTGGAATCTTCGCTCTGCACCTGAGCTAAAAGACTAAAAGCAGTCCATTGAAAATAAAGGCCAAAAAGGAAGGGAGAACAACCCTTGAACTTGATAAGTCATTTACTTACGAAAGCGCCTTATTCATCCAAAAAACCAGTGAAGCAACTGGACCTGAATGCCCGTCCGATAACCAGTGAAGTAACTGGATTCTACCGCACCCCTGCACCAGAAGCAGGATGGAGAGCTCGTCATTTCAAATCTTAAGGTGAGAATTAACGGGAAGGTTCAGAGGTGGTTTGAAGAGAGAGTAAAAGGGGAAAGGAGGGGTTCGACTCGTCACTCCGCAGGTGATTAAAATCCTTTTCCCCATCTACAGAAAGATCTTCCTACACATCAGACAGGCGAGGTTTGGGGGTCCGGCCCAGCGGGTGTTCCGAGTCCTGCGTATCACCTTAGAAGAGGCCGCAGCAGTCCAGGCCTGGTCAGCGTCTCTGTGGGAGTCAGGTGAGCGTTACAGTAGGATTTAGTGGCCCCTGTGTCATAAAGGAAGGAAATGGGTTTGTCACCTTTCATCACCCCTATGCGTGGCTCCTCTATAATTGGGTGTAATTGACAGGATGGAACGCATCAAGTCCATCTGTGGCCTGTCCTATTGAGGGTATAAGGACATCCCGTTTCCTCAGATATAGGTTGTTCCCCACCATGGTGACCCCACCATGTTCCTAATGGGGGCCGCTGCTTTGGAGTCTATCCATGCCATTGCCCCGTCGTTTGGTTGTGCGTTATTCTGTGCCTGCGGTACCAGCTGGACTGTGTACGTGTGTTGCATGTTACCTTGCCTCTGGGGCATCTGTGGTGACTGCAAATACTGAGGTGCAGGTGCCTGCATGTGTGGTGTCTGTGTCATGGGCTGTGTTGGCTGTGGGTATGCATTTGGTGCCTGTCCTTGTTGTTGTGTTTGGTCCTGTGTAAAATACTCATCCTGTTCCCCTTGTTATGCTGGCTGGTATTGCATCCCCCATTCTGTGGCATCCCCCTGCTTCTACACACTCTCAGAATGTGCCCTATCTTTCTGCACACCCAGCACTGGCTCCCGACCCTGCCCTTGGAAACCCCCATAAAATCCCCCCGGACCCTGCTGCACCGCCCAACTCATGATGAGGCCCAAGGTCTGGTTAGCATCAAAATATGTGCCCATAAAAGGGACTCGGACCTTTCATCCCCGATATCTGGGACCTTATTCTATTGAATCCATAATAAATCCAGTGGCAGTTAAATTAGCCCTACCACCCACTATGCAGATTCATCCTGTGTTTCACGTATCACTCCTGAAACCGGTACAACCTGGTACTCGGGTTACAACACCACCAAAGCCAGTATTAGTTGACGGAGAACCAGAGTTTGAACTAAAGGATATCCTAGACTCAAAATACACCAGATCCAAACTATACTACTTAGTTGATTGGAAAGGATACGGCCCTCAAGACAGATCATGGGAACCTAGTGAATACATCCATGCACCTTGCTTAATTAAAAGGTTCCATCAGAATTACCCAGCCAAACCAGCACCAGGCAGAAGTGCCACCGTGAGAGAGGCCTTGGGGGGAGTGCTATCATGACCCTTAAACCTGGCTCTCACTGGCAAGTCATTCTTGCAGTTGGGGCCAGGTCAGAGGCCTTAAAACCTTATTCAAGACTCTCTTGGAGTCAGTCCTGGCACCTTTGGCGCCAGGCTCATAACCATCATGAAGACCAACATTAGAATGGGACTATTTACTTGGGACTATTTAGCTTGGGGGGGTTCAGCCACCATGGAGGCACACACATAGCTCAGTTACAAGGAACTGAGCTATGCGGTCTAGTCTTTTGGGTGTGGCAGGCCCGGGACTACTTTACCTGGACTGCTTTGGGTGTGGCAGGCCTGGGACTATTTTACCTGGACTACCTTACCTGAGACTATTTAAACCGCACCCAAAAGGCAGTACACTCTTCGTGTTATTATTCTGTGGGCAGCGTAACGCTCACCGTGTCCAGTTCTTTGATGCCAGCTTACTTGAAACCAAGGACCTGCAGAGAGAGAGAGAACACTACGAAAGTTACCTGGAATATTATCCTGTCTTCAATCCATCGCCGACTTCAGTTCCACTCACCTGAACGTACAAACTCCATCATCCGGCACCGCATGCATCCTGGAATACCATAACATGGAAAGAGGAGGAAGAAAGACAGCATTAATAAGCGTTTACTGAGGTTTCCTTCCCGAACGAAGAAAGCCACACAATTCCTACCTGGGTAGTCATCTCCTGGTCAGTAACATTGCTGGAACATCACGGCGCTCAGCGAGGAACATCGTGACCTTCAAGGAGAGAAAAGACACAGGTTGACAATATAAAAGGCGAAACAGCACTGCACATCGCGCATTACTCACCAGACAGCATCGCATACACCACGCTTTCACCTACCGACCCATGCTCATCTTCAAACTGCATGACAACACCAAAATACCTTTCCATACCTAAAAGGAAAGAAGCAAGACATTATTATTCGAACTAAGAGGAACATAAGAACTGCATATAAAGACTGTAAAGCAGCAAACCTACGGAGTCGCAGCAGGCATGGATTCCCACAGGGGGCTTGCACCAGTGAAGTAACTTGGTGCTGCTCGCCCCCCACATCTACGCACCCCTGCCATGTGGAGCAGGACAGATAATTCACCTTTTACAATATTAAGGTGAGGAGAAGGCCCAAGGGGGGAGGAAGGAGTTAAGGCCAAGGGAGGTGGGAAAACGTAAAGACAATCTGGTATTGAATCCAGCTCTCCTATATTGCAGACCCATCTTTAACCAGAGGCCTTACCAAGGGACCGGGAGAGGGTTCGAGAGTTTAAAAAATCCAACCAGGGCTGGGTGGCGTCCCCGTGGATACCAGGTGAGCATAACTGATTGGCACTTTCTGCTCAAATTTCCAGTGCTACGCGGGCGACACTCAACTCATTTTCAGGCTGCCCTCTGCTACCTCCTCTCCCTCTCTCATCTCTGATTGCCTAACTGCCATTCAAGATTGGTGTGCCGCCAATGATCTTTGTCTGAATGCCAGCAAGATGGAGATCCTCATCGGCACACCTTCACCATCCTTTCCCCTCACTCTCTGGCCTGCCTCCCTTGGCCCTCCTCCTACCCCCACCTGCGAGGCTAAGAACCTCTGGGACATCTTTGACTCCACCCTTTCCTTCTCCGCCCACATCTCTAAGGTCTCTAAAAAGTCGACTTTCCGACTGCACCTCCTCTGAGGTACCCTGCCTTTCCTCTCCTTCCCCCAGAAGCATATGGTATCCCAAGCTCTGGTTCTCTCTAGCTTGCACTATTGTAACAGTCTCTTTCTAAATCTACCTGCCTCTACTCTCTGCCCTCTGCAACTAATGCAGAATAGGACTGCAAGACTTGTCCTTGGCTTCAAGCCCTGGGATCGTATCTCTCCAGCTCTGAAATCTCGCCATTGGCTCCCAGTGGATGCAAGGATTAAATTCAAAACCCTCTGCATTGTCCACAAGGCTTTCTGGGGCCTGGGTCCAAAATACCTTCAGCTATCCCTCCGCAAATACCTCCCCTCTTGAGCTCTTCGCTCCTCTACCTCCAACCTCCTCAGGGTCAGTCGTTTTTCAAAGAAACAAGCTGGGGGTAGATCTCTGTCTTTGGCTGGGGCCTCCCTCTGGAACAGCCTCCCTGCCACTCTAAAACTTGAGGAGAACCATCTCCGGTTCCGGAAGCACCTCAAGACCTTCCTCTTTTCTTCTACCTTCGCTCCCCCTCTTCCCTGCTGATCTGTTCTCTATCGGCACCGTGCACCTGGCCACCCTCTGTCCTCCGGGCCCAGGTACCTGCTCACCCTGCCACCCTCCCAAACTGCCTCCGGGCCACCCCTTGCACTGGGGTGTGTATCTGTAACCATACAGCTCCCCCTTTTTCTTCGTGCACTTATCAGACCTACCCTGTCTGCTGCATTGAACCTAGCACTTGCACATTGCTGGCTGCACTACCACTGTTTGTTGTCTTTTTTATTTATTTATTGTTATTTATCTGTTTCTCCTCTGCTTCGCACTTTCCACTTCACCCCCCTTCCATGCACTTTTCCCCTCCCCCTCTCCAATGCACTTGCGCATTATCAATGTATTTGTATTGTATTTGTATTTATTCTGTTTATATAGCGCTTTACACCAAAGTCACTGGCCCTAGTAAGATCGCTGTTTTGTTCTCTCCTGTTCCCCTCCCTTGCCTTGTCGCGCTCTGAAACAATTGTGTGCAAGCGCGATAGAAATAAAATATCAATATCAATATCAATAAGAGTTTTTATGTAGCTGTATATTCGCGACGGGTCCTTACTAAGCTCTGTTGATTGTTAGGGTGTATGTCCTATCTGCTGCCAGGTCACAGGATGGGTTTTGAGGTGAAGCCGACACCTCCTTTGTTGTATGATCAGTGGTTTATCCCGGACAACGGACCAAGATGCTCGTACGCGACACCATTTGCTAAATCAAGGGCCAATTTACAAGCCCAGCTGTCATCCACTGGACTGACCACGTTCTCTTAACTCAACCCCACCGGGGGCAACAACTGCAAACCACTAGCCTTGATAAAGACCCACGCGGTCAAAACACATGTCGGCTGACCACAATTGGGACTATGAGTCCGCCTGAAACAATTGATAACAAATAACATTTAACCCAAAACTGACCATTAACAGTGTGGATAATCCACTTTTTGGAAACATCTAATATCAATTGTGAGGTATCCAGGATAATACCCTGATCTTTATGTAGCTGTCTTCACAGGGGAATGTTGTTTGAGACATCCATCTCAATGTTGCTGTTTTTCCCTTGGAATCTTCCTTGTGTCCTGAACATGGACAGGTACATGTGACATTGTGCTCTTGAGGCCGGTATTTTAGTTGCTATGAATGTTCTGGAGGCACTCATGGCATAAAGGATTAGTGACCAGACATAGCAGCTCTCACCAGTGGTTTCTTTTCCTGCTTTAGTCATGTGTTTATACCACATATTGTTAGACACTCGAGCAGTGTCAGTGAGATATAGGTCCATCCCACCCATGTCTGTAACAGCACTGCGCTTACCTCTCCTTACCATGCTTACAGTGCTCCCCTGTCCACCTGACATGGTCGTTCCTCCAACTGGAGTTGGGGTAATGTTAGTAGAGGATACAGCATTTTCACTAGACTCAAGAGATATGTGTCTCCTTGCTCTTCTTGCTGAGGATCGTTGGCCCGATTGATTTTGTTGCCAGGTGAGGCCACAGCCTTGTAGTGCTTGATGTCTCCGATATGATTCCAAACTGTCTTCCCTATTAGTTCAACTGCTCGCTCAGCCACTTTTTCAACCATATGTGGGCCCGTGAACCGAGGTGCATCCCAGCACCGACTGGGCAAAGTTCCTGTGGAGAACCTGGTCTCCGGGGTATCCAGGTGGCGGTTTAAGTAAGTTCTCTGTGTTGTCAACGCTGTTGCTTACTTCGCTGAGTCGTTGTATCTGGCGAGAGATAAAAAGAGGCATTTCCGGCCCCAACATTTGCAGTATTCTGCGCATCTTTCAATGCTATAGTGGGAGGAGCCAGGGGAAGTTGCATGCGCCGTCCTGTTACCACCTCCTGTGGGGTTAAATGGTGGTCGGACCCGGGCTTGTGCAATGCGAACAGGGCTAGGGGCAGACAATGTAGCCAATTCTTGTTGAGTCTCTTTTTAGTCTTAGCCATGGCCTCCTTAAGCAGGCCATTGAGGCGTTAACACACCCTGTTTGCCTGTGGGTGATAAGCACAGGAGAATTTGTGTTGGATGCCCAATAAAGTTGTAATATGTTGGAACATCTCATTGGCGAAGTCAAGGCCATTGTCAGACCACAGGACCTCACACACGCACCTCTGTGGAAACACTTCCCGGACCAGAAAAGTTGCTGCTTTGAGGGCGTCATGATGAGAACATGGACCGGCCTCGATCCAATGGGAAAATGGACATGCAACCACTATCATGTAGCGGTATCCTTGGCATACTTGGATCATGTCAAAATAGTTGACGTGGAAGTATTGGAATGAACCAACTGGGCGAGGTATGGCTCCTCTCACAACTGTCAATGTATGTCGTGCAGTAAACTGCATCCAGGTCAGACAATTACTCAAGAATTCAGTGACATGTTCCGCCAAGTTAGGACAGAAGCATGTTCCTCCAATACGTGTGGCAATCACCTCTTTCCCAGAATGCGTGGGGTAATGTAGCTGCGTCAGTGCTGCGGGCAATAATGCGAGTGGCATGACCACCTTCCCTGTGTTATTTTGCCGCCATAGGGCATCCGTCAGAGATACTGTACATCCCCTCCTAAGCCAAAGGTCCTTCTCCTCCCTGGGTGCAGCTCCATGATTTGTGTCGCTGGTATTATATTGTATCCCTCTTTTAGTATCATTGTCCTTGCATAATCACAAGCATGTGATGAGGCCTCCATTTTTAGGAGTTCTCCAAAATATGCGGTGCATTTTGCTTCCTAATCTGCTGCTTCATTTCCCCTTTAGACAGGGACCTCCGCTCGTGTGTGCACCTGCCATTTCACAATGGCTAGCTGCTCCGGGTAATGTATGCCGTCCACTAGTCTGCCCAACAGGAGTGTGTGCTGCACTGGTAACCCGCCAGCACGTCTGAAGCCACTCCTCATCCACTGTGACAGCCCTGAATGTACTGTGGATGTCACGTAGGCTGAATCTGAGTAAATTGTCACCTCCTTTTTTCTGCTGTGCTCCAATGCCAGTATAAAGGCCATTCATTCTGCTGCTTGTGCTGAATAATGCGATGGCAATAGACGCTGACCATTACCTCACTGGTTCTGTCATCCCTTAATCTCACCACTGCTTTCCCCGTATGTCTTACCCCATCTGCCTGGTCAATTGTTGAAGATCCGTCAATATAGAGCATGTCTCCCCCCTCAAGTGTGTCGTCCTGTAACTTACGAGTGTCACTGAATTCTTCCAACTTTGCTGTGCAGTCATGTGCGTGGTTACTCTCCTCTAGAATGTCAGCGATAAATGTTGCATGGTTAACAAGTCTGCATCTCACCACCTTGAGGGCTAGGTTGGATAGCAACACCTCATACCCTGATGCTCTTTGTGTTGTCAGTGTGCTCCTTGGCCTCTTCAGTATTGCGCAGAGAGCATGCTCTATGTAGAGAGTGGTCCTGCATCCCATTGTACTACTCACTGATTTGTCCACTGTGAATGCGGAGGCAGCCATTGCTCGCTCACAGGGATAGTGTCCTCTCATTACTGGGTCTAGTTTCTCACTGTAGTATGCTAGTGGCTTGTACTCCAAGCTAGTCTTTTGTGTCAGTCCTGCCATCATTACCACCCCATCGGAGTTGGAGAAGAGGAAGAATTCCTTTTGATAGTCTCAGATCCCTAACACAGGAGCTGTGCATATTGCTGCCTTCAGCTTGTTAAATGCTTCAGTCATTTCGGTTGTCCATCGTATGATTTTCTCCCCATTCTGCGCTTCTTTTAGTGCTGTTAATAAGGGCCTGGTGTGTGTGCTGTAGTCAAATACCCATGCCTTGCAATAATTAAATACTCCCAAAAACTGCTGCATCTTTCTAAATGTTGTGGCTTTTGCTGTTTTACGTATTGCCTCCACCCTCTATGGCATAATTCGTTGGCCATTTTGGGAGATCATTTGTCCAATGTAGAGTACCTCTGTGTGGCAATATTGCATTTAGGCCTTGTCTACCTTGCATCCCTTGTCCGCTAACACTGACAGCATGTGTACTGAATCATTTCCACACTGTTCTTCTGTCAGGCTACAGATCAATATGTCATATACGTACTGTATAATCGTGCTCTTCATCTGTACGTTGCCTAGGTCCGTCTGAAGGACCCTAGTGAGTATGCATAGTGATTCACAGCACCATTGAGGAAGTCTTGTATTTTTCTACTTCTTATTTCTGTATAGAAAGGAAGTCAAGTCGTGCAAGTCTGGCTGTAGAGGTACAGAGAAGAAAGCATTCTTCAAATCTATGACCGTGAAACAGGCAGCTTCCATTGGGATGCTGCACAAAATTGTCACTGGATTTGAAACTAAAGTATATTCTGCTTCTGCAAAATGATTAAAAGGGCACAAGTCCTGTATGGCGTGCCACAACCCCCCCGTCACCTTTTTGACTGGGTACATGGCAATGTTGCATGGTGACTCTGAAGGTACTAGGATGCCTTGCTTCACTACTGCTGCAATGGTTTCATAGATACCTTTGTCTGCCGCTCTTCAGAGTGGGTACTGTTTTACTCACGGTGGAATCGCTCCTGGCTTCAGCTTGATCTTCACTGCTCCAACCCCCTTCAGAAGCACCCATCATAGGGACTAGTGGTCGATAAGATGCCAGGTACCTTGGCCACATCCACCTTGAGAAAGGTCGGCTGTGCCGTGCTCACCATCGCCATTCTCTGTGGTACCTCTCTGTAAGGTATCCTCTCCCAATATGTGATGCTCATTTCAAACACCATCTCATGGTCTGATCTGTTGTCCCTGAAAAGTTCCTTGTCTTTCACTGTGGTCAACCTGTATCCTTTAGCTATGGCAATCACTGCTCGCCATGGTCGCCCTGTGTCATCTGTCTCATGCACTGCTATTCACTCGTCTCCCACGATTACTACCTCTAATTCTAGAGGTATTATGATTCCTTCTTCTTCATCTAAAGGTATCTCTGGTCTGAACAAGTACTCATTTGGGATGCGCCACATCTTCCCTTGAATCCTTCGGATCCATGCTATTTCAATCTCTGTCCCATATTGGAACACCTCCTTGACCACTGGCACCCCTCCTCTGTACCCTTTGTCCACAATTGGCTTGAATTATTTCCCTTACATTGAGAAGGTATATCCCTGCTGTAGAGCACACTATCCCTTGTCCGTGAATGAAATGGTCATATTAAGTTTGCTCATAATGTCTCTCCCTAGTATATTTACAGATGTCTGTCTGGAGTAAAGTAGGGGCAGGGATAGATCATATTCCCCTATAGCAAGTGTAATGTTGTCTGTGAAACGAACCACTTACGTAGCCCCAGAGAATCCTTGAGCATTCATGGCATCACCTGACAACAAATATTTCCCCTCCCGGATGTAGGTGTCATGATGCATACTACCGGAGAGCCAGTCCAAGACCGGCAGCCACGGAAGCACACATCAGGTACCCAAGGGAAGGTCCAGCAACCCCAAATAGGGGCCCTTTGGACACAGTCCTGGCGCCGTAGGCGCCAGGCTCATTTTGGACATCAGTCCTGGCGCCATAGGCGCCAGGCTCATAAAGGGAGTGCTTTTGGTGGACTTACCTGATGCAGACCGTGCTGCCAGATCCAGACCTCTTTGAGACCTGAAAGGAACTACTTTACCTGTGGGACTATTTTGCCACTCGGGCGTGGTCAGGGAAGGATACATACCTGATTGGGGAAGGATACATACCTGGGACTTCTTTGGAGGCTATTTGAGCCACGCCCAGACAGCAGCTCACGCTTCGCCTTGCTCTGCTCCTAGCAGCTGGAAGCTCACCGTGTCTGCTCCTGCATCCTGACTCCAGCCACGCCTGCTTCAGTCCTGGAACACCTAAAAGGAAGAAGAGAGGAAGATAAGGTGAATAAAGGACATTATCTGATATTGCATGGGATCCAGAGCCAACGCGCCGACGATCCTAAAGGAAAAGACATTATTTTTGGATTCCTCGCGTTGCTCGTTGCAGTGCTGCGCTCAACTCACCTGTCCACAAGGAATTCCGTACTCCTACGACCATCCGCACGTTCCGCTGCATTCCAGCACCTAAGAAGGAAAAGAGAAGAACAAAAGGTGAGCCAGAGAAAACATTGGGAAAAAACTGATTTGCCAGAAGGCTTACCTGGCGATTGGTGGGGGAGGATCCTTCCTCATCTCGGGTCGGCACGCCTTTTGGCAGTATTGCACCCCGGACCCTATGGGGAAAGAAGAACACACGCATTAGTGGGTGAACATACAGACATTAGAAAAACCACCCCAACATAAGCTCACCTGAATTATCCACAGCGAATTGTCTTCTCTACGTGGAATCTTCGCTCTGCACCTGAGCTAAAAGACTAAAAGCAGTCCATTGAAAATAAAGGCCAAAAAGGAAGGGAGAACAACCCTTGAACTTGATAAGTCATTTACTTACGAAAGCGCCTTATTCATCCAAAAAACCAGTGAAGCAACTGGACCTGAATGCCCGTCCGATAACCAGTGAAGTAACTGGATTCTACCGCACCCCTGCACCAGAAGCAGGATGGAGAGCTTGTCATTTCAAATCTTAAGGTGAGAATTACCGGGAAGGTTCAGAGGTGGTTTGAAGAGAGAGTAAAAGGGGAAAGGAGGGGTTCGACTCGTCACTCCGCAGGTGATTAAAATCCTTTTCCCCATCTACAGAAAGATCTTCCTACACATCAGAAAGGCGAGGTTTGGGGGTCCAGCCCAGCGGGTATTCCGAGTCCTGCGTATCACCTTAGAAGAGGCCGCAGCAGTCCAGGCCTGGTCAGCGTCTCTGTGGGAGTCAGGTGAGCGTTACAGTAGGATTTAGTGGCCCCTGTGTCATAAAGGAAGGAAATGGGTTTGTCACCTTTCGTCACCCCTATGCGTGGCTCCTCTATAATTGGGTGTAATTGACAGGATGGAACGCATCAAGTCCATCTGTGGCCTGTCCTATTGAGGGTATAAGGACATCCCGTTTCCTCAGATATAGGTTGTTCCCCACCATGGTGACCCCACCATGTTCCTAATGGGGGCCGCTGCTTTGGAGTCTATCCATGCCATTGCCCCGTCGTTTGGTTGTGCGTTATTCTGTGCCTGCGGTACCAGCTGGACTGTGTACGTGTGTAGCATGTTACCTTGCCTCTGGGGCATCTGTGGTGACTGCAAATACTGAGGTGCAGGTGCCTGCATGTGTGGTGTCTGTGTCATGGGCTGTGTTGGCTGTGGGTATGCATTTGGTGCCTGTCCTTGTTGTTGTGTTTGGTCCTGTGTAAAATACTCATCCTGTTCCCCTTGTTATGCTGGCTGGTATTGCATCCTCCATTCTGTGGCATCCCCCTGCTTCTACACACTCTCAGAATGTGCCCTATCTTTCTGCACACCCAGCACTGGCTCCCTACCCTGCCCTTGGAAACCCCCATAAAATCCCCCCGGACCCTGCTGCACCTGCTGACCGTATCCTCAAACCCCACCTGGAAATCCCACTTGATTGTGATTCATCTGTGGCCCGTACCCGCCTACTCTAGGTTGTCCACCTCTTCCTCGAAACCCATAGTGCACATTACCCCACCCCATGAATCCTCCACCCGCAGACGGAGGAGCGTACTGTGGCTGTGTTGTGTCTTGTCCTCCAGAGCTTGTCAGCACTGCCCCTTCCATGGCGTATTTGAATGCTTTCCTCTGCACTAATTTCGCTTCCACGTGTTTCCTTTCCTCATGCTTTTTCCTTTCATTTCTTGCAGTAGCCTACAATAGTGTACTATCGTGAGCTGTATTTCTGACCAGAGCTTTGCTTCCATTCCCATAAATCTTTTGAATTTCGTTTGCACCCACTCTGGCAATCCTTGATATAATATGTGTTAGAATAATGCTACTGTTTTGTCCCACAGTTCTTGCGTTCCAAGACGTCAAAGTTCTTGAATGGTTTGAAAATAGTGTAAGGGGTCTTCGTCTTCCCCCATTTTGCATGCCATAATTGTACAAGTATCTGACGTGTCTGAGTACTGAGTCCTTAGGGCTTGCTGTGTGGCTGCTCAGCAGTTTTCAAGTGGTGAACCATTGTTCGCCGTATCCTGGGTGGTTACCCCTGGGGACCCCACCCTTCTCCATGCATTATCAGTGGCCTCCCCAAGGATTGACACTAGTAGCCCCTTTACGTCCCCCACTGCTAATTTCTGTCACTCTGTCATTCTTTACATTTCATATATCCACTCCCCAAACCAGCAGTTAACAAGGGTAGCCAACACCTCAAGGTTTCTTTGTCTATGTGCTTCCAGGATATATTGAGGTTGCCTAACTCCCTTTTCCAGTAGGGGCAATTGTGTGAACCCAATCTCCCCATTCGCTCCTCTAGTCGGTCTGATCTGGCTGTCAGCATGTTTAATGTCACTGCAGGCTTTTCCTGGCTCCCCTTTCTGTCACCCTAGGAGATCCCAAAGCCTTTTTACATATGGAATCAGGTTATCTAGGTTGCATAAGGCGTCCCTTGACTGATGTGCTTGATTGTCCTTGTCTCCCTTAGGTACCCCTGTGCTTTTCCCCATGTCTGAAGTCACACTAGGGTCTGCACTTTTCCCTTTCGACTTATGCTTGGCTCGCCTGCTTCCTTCATCCCTACTTCCCCACTTCCCCTTGTGTCTTTGAGTCGGTGTCCATATCGCTGCAAAATGTCTCTGTGAAGCTCAGCCTCATAGAGGCCATGTCTGTACTGGGCTTCCCTGCAAAGTCAATCAAGTCATTGCTGTCCCTTTCTTCGAATGACCTCATGTCTATTCTGTCCGATGACAGTCCCATGGACAGTGCTGTCTGGCTCTGCCCGCCTACTTCCTTCTAGTTCGTCGTTCTCCATGCCCATTCCCCATTTTAGTCCTTATGTCTCTAATCGTGTGCTCCTCCTCCTTGCGATTGTGCTCTCTCATAAATCGCTCCAATTGCCACTTCCTCTGTTCCCTCTTCTCTAAAATTAGCTTTGCCTTCTCATCCTCTCCTCTTTGTTTTTCAATCTCTTCTAGCCCCCTCCTCCTCCTTTCTCACTGCTCCTGCTCTGTTTCACTTCCTCCCTCTACCTGTCTCTCTGCTCTCATTCATGTCTCTCTGCTTCCTTCTCTCTTTTATCCACTTATTCCATTATCTACACCAAGTCACTTGCTCTGCTGCTTCCCTTCAGGCCCTCGATTTCCTTGGTCGCCCGCTGCTTCTCCCATTGTCTTTCTTTCCAATTTCAGAAAGATCTGTTCCCCCTACCCATTTGTTTGAGGCTAAGCCCCCTATCCCCTCCTTAGTGCTTGCCTGTGCCTCGGTGCATGCTCCCTTCCCACTGTCTGCCCAACTCCTCTCTGCCTCTCCTCCTTGGTATATGGTAGAAGTTGAAATACTGGATTTGAATACCCCTCTGCTGCCTTTAGCTCCCGTAGTGGGTAAAGCCCTTGCTCGTGGGTATCTCCTGCCTTTTCGCATGGAAGAGATGGTGGGGGAGTGGAGGGCAGGGACGCTGGCTCCGATGTCTCCTGTTGGCTTAGTATCCATTGACGCCTCACTACTTCCTCCTCGCCCTCCTGGAACATCTGCCACAGCTTGAATATCGCCATGTGTTTGGCTAACTTCTTCCCCTTAAAAGATACTTGTAAGTGTGTCATTAGTGAGTGATTGCTGCAACTTCTTGGAGAAACTTCTGCATTGTGGCCATGGTTTAGTCAATTTACCCTCTGTGCTTTTCATCCATTCCGCGCTATATTTACAAATCTTGTCCTTATAGGGCAGAAGGGTCTTAGGGTCTTACACAAGGGGCATGTCACCCCTGCACTTCCCTTGATACATCGTATTTATTCTTACTTGACCTCAAGTCAAGGTTTTAGACACTCCGAAGTTGGAGAAAACACAAAATGGCAATTCTTTCAACTTTCCTCAAGCCTTTCTAGCCCCAAAACAGCCTGTCAGGCGTGCTCCGCACACTACCCTTCAACAATTCTTTGCGTCCTCAGGCACACCCACATATCTTACGCATGTGCCTTCTGTACACCACCACTGGATATTCTCCTCTGTCAATCTCAAGTTTCTGAACATTGCGCTCACAACACCTTGTGCTTTCCAAGTCCTATGCACAAACCTAACAGGTGACATCATTAACTCTTTGAACATGGCAGTGTTAAAGATCACTTACAGAGTGCACAATGCTATGGTCTCCCTTACACAAACATTTATAAAGAAACCCCACACGAACCCTACGCTGTCTTCCTGCCTCCTAACAGAGGATACCAATAATATAGGCAAAAAGCGTCTGAGAGATTTAACCAGATGAATCACCTTCCGCAATCTAGGCCAGCTCCTTTTGCTAAACCTCAAATGGGGATAACATCATCCATGACCCGAGATAAAACGTCCGACCCACAGGAAAACCGCTATTTACGCAACTTCTGTCATCCGTGCCGTTAAGTCAATAGTCTAGGTTATTCACCAGATCCTATTCCCTCAACACTGAATGTACCCTAACCACAGAAATGACATCTACCTCTGCTCCTTTCCCAACTAAGCTTGATAATACTCGACAATACTTCAATAGTACTCAACAATACTCAGTACTACTCTCGCACCCTATGTTACTTTCCTTCTCCCCTTAGTTGCCGTGTGGTTGGGTCAATACTTCCACTCCGTGATCTGCTGACGCTGTTTGGCTGCCGGGTCTCCCAAAGCTGCCACACCTCCCCTCTGGTCTGCTGGACTCCTCACGGACCGCGGGCAGGAAATTTCCAAGCTGACTGCTGACGGCCTTCATGTGAGCGTGCTTTCCCCATCTTCTCGAAACTGGTGAGGTGTCCCGCAGCCCTCTGGGCGCTGCAGCGGGAGGGTCGGATTGATGCCGAATGGGTGTATCCTTACCGTCCTCTCCTACCAAATTGTTGGAGATAAACCAGGTATGTCAGAGGTCTGGGGATGGCTAGGAGCTCACCCGTTCGTCTCCCAAGGGCCTAACAACCCTTTCCCCAGAATAAACGGAGGATTCAGCCAAGAGCAAGTTAAAACTGTCATTTATTGCAAAAACCTAGAGGGACAATACAGGACAATCACAATTCTGCAGTAATTCTCCACTCCACAAGACGCGCTTCACAGATTTGATACCAAATGGCGTCATCACGTGGGCCCTCCCCCAAAAACGTATCCCTGTTTCAGGTTGGGTGCTTTGGGTAGTATACCCTATGGCGGGGCAGTGTCCATCAAATTCTAATGGACCTTTCATGTCAGGTGGTTGACCTGCCTCGTACCCAAGAAACTATAACATTGTTGCAGGTTTATAGACTTACCATTTGCCCTTGCCCTCTGCCACCCGCCCTTGGATTTCTGTCTCTTCATTGGTTAGACCTGGTCTCCCCAGGCCTGGGACCCAGTTTTGTTCTCAGCCCTCTGTGCACCTCTTCAAGGTGATGTGAAATGATTATATACCCCAAATGTATCTGGTAGTAACACCACCTTTGCCTATCAGAGTGCGCTCCTCATTGCAACATTTGTTTCACTTCTCGTCTGTGTTGCTGAGAACAGTTTTTCTTCCCACTATGGGTGAATACCCATTGTCTAGTTTGGCCGCATCACGTGGTTGTGGACCACAAAATCAAGCTCTTTGGATCTGCATTTATGAGGATTTATTCTGTTTTCCTGCAGCAAGCCCCTTGTCGTTTGAAGTGTGGAATGCATTTGTTTATCTCTGACCTTGGCTGTGAGCTTGGTCCTCCGCTTCGTGCATTTAACACAAGGTACTGGTACGTGTGTAGATTGGCCTATAGGGAGATGTAAATGAATTAAAGTCCTACCTCTGGTCCAAACCTATATAACCCATTAGGGTAATTGCATCTACATATAGTTTATATACATCACAATCCAGAACATCAAAGAAGAATCATTCAAGTTTGTATGAATTTGAAACAAGATTTTATATTGAAAATTCGTGCATCAAGTGAAATCAGCACCCAAAACCATGAGGGCATATACAGTCAATAAAACATTTTGTACATACTTAAAAAAAAATATTTTTTTATTAATTTTCCTTCTAAACATATATTGAAAAATCAAAGTACAATGAAGGAAGACAAAAAAAGAATTGTTTTCAAAGTTAGAAAAGGGAGAACAGAAAAATCATTAAAACATGATAAGAAATAAATGTAGTATTTCCCACAATGTGCTGACGTCGAACTAGTCAAAATAAGAAAAAAGGTAACAAATACTTTTTTCAATATTGTATGGTCATATCGAGTACCTATGAAACCCCAGTGTAAATATTGTTGTACAATGGGGTGGGATCTGCCAACGCATGAGGGGGAAGAAAAAAACAATAATGATGAGAGAACAAATAAATAAATAGACAGTGATATCAGGAAATCGGCTGAGTTTCTAGACACCAGTTTATGTACATCCTGACTCACTGAAGAAACAACAATTCATGTATAAGTATAAGTGAGAGGTCCAATTTCAATCAGCTACTTTGTGAGGGACCTCCAATCCCCTCTAGACAGTGATGCGTTTCGGCAGTACCAATTAAGTGAAAAGGATGCTCTTCACAGCTGAAGAGACCGCTCCGCCTTCATCAGGGAAATAATAGCAAGACCCTGTAAAGAACAACAGAAGGAAGGAGGAAACATTGTTTTAGTAAAGAGAAGAAAAACTGGAATTAGAGGAAAAGGAAACATAGAATAGATATGATGAGGGGAATGATCTGTATAGAACATGATTAAGTAGATGAGTAGCTATAGTCAAAAAAGCTGCAAATGCATGAACATGGTCATGTTTGCAAGTCACATCATGGCCATGTCTAAGTCTCCTATCCTAATGGGATCTCCTGGTAACCTGCCAGTGGGACCCACCCGTGGAGAACAAAAGGTTCTGGTCTGAGGACCCCTTCTAAAAACAAAATGCAAGGGCCTCCAGCAACCCAAATGGACTCAGTCACCCCGTGGGGTAAGGGTGAGCAGGAAGGGCAGGAGCTCAACAAAACCCAATGAAGGCCTGAGTGGATTGCAAAAAGGACATGCCAGGAAAGTAAAAGTGAAAATAACTTACCAAAAGTGATGGTGGAGAAAGTAGAAAACTATGGCACGTAGTCGTAAGTACATGCATCCAAGGAGTACATGTGGCGTCTGTGTGGAGAGCTGGGACCACACCAGTATCCCAACAGCCTTGCAGTCGATTGCGTCGGGCCGTATTAATAGTGTCTGTAAATATAGAAAAAATTGTGTAAAAGCCGTATTTAAGCTTAGCCAGTATAGGGAGAAAGGAACAAGGTGGATCTCTATACTGGAGAAGTTGAGTCAGATGAATTGTGGGGATACCTGTGATAAATCCTATGCTGAACCCAAAGAGGACAGGTGTGCCCGTTGCCAGTTATGGAGTGACTGAGTACTGTATAATGTCAGTAAAACAGGCAATCGCATCCGAAGGAAATCATGTCGTCAGATGTATGGTAGTCCGTGGTAGTGCACCTAGATTGAAACACAGTGCAAGAGAGAGCAATCAGAAAATGACCAATAAAAGGGAGGGGTGTTTAGCCCTAGGGAAAATTCTAGTGGCAAGGTTAAAAAACACTGTGTTCATAGATGATACCTCTTAATCGGTGCAACCGGGCTTCATGGTCATCAGCCTGGGCGAGTAAGAGAGGGAGGAACAGCCTCCGGCTCGATGTGTGCCGCGCTGTGAGCTCCGCTCAGAATGTCTCCAGGTATGCGGAAGAGGAGCCTATCTCCTCCAGAAAGCGACGTGACGTGTTGTGGCGGGCGTGAAGGCCGGTGCCTGGTGTGGGCGCGGCTCCCAATCAGGTGCCTATACGTCCGCGAGTGGCAGGGGGTGTGTGTCTTGTCCACCCAATCATTTGAGAAGGATCGAGGACCAAAGGTTGCCTGTCAGAAACGGGTTGTAATAAGAGCAACCTGCCACAGGCGAGCAAGTGATTGATGATTAGGCAGCCGGCTGCCTGAGCTGACCGGAGCGCAAAACGCCATTCTGTATAGGGTGAATGGAAATCCATGCCCCGTGGACTTGATTGTTTCCACGGAGCTCTGAGGTAACGGGGCCCATGTTCGTACCAAGAAGTGATTGGAAGGGACTGTGAGCCGGGGGATGGCAGATGCGTATGTGTTATGGTAACAACACAAACAGACATCTGCACGAGGTGATGCAGGGACCCGTGCTGCAGGGCCTCGTTGGCCAGTGCGGAGCCTGAAGGTATCCGAGCTGTATATAGTGGGAAATATGCCTGGACCGAAAAATCTGTGTCAGGTAAGGGTGGACTTATGGGTTACATGAAACACGGGTACATCTGCTGATAACCTCTATAAAAATCGGGTTTGTGCAAAGATAGAGGGAATAAGAACCAAAAGTGGGTACAAGCGACTGAGTGGTCTCATAGCGGAAGTTTAGGGTGGATGTATGCGACGCAAAAGCAGTGTATGGAGGTCCCTATGCGGGGAACTAGTGAAGTGGCAAAAAGAGCATCAAATGCTCAGCTCAAAAAGTGTAATGTGGGAGTCCCTGTTGGAGGTGAGCTGTTTAAGAGGGAGGTAGCTCATTGAGTCCATTCTCCAGGGAGTCCAGTCTATAGACCCATCTTTTTTCCAATTCCAGAAGTCTGTGCTGTACATTTTGGCCAGCATGGATCCTGTCCAGGACCCACCACAGAATGTCATCCGGGCTATGGGAGTTGGCCAAGTAATGTGTGACCAACCGAGAGGTGGTTTTCTTACAACGGATCCTCGAACGCTGTTCTGAGATCCGAACCCCAACATTTTGCATGGTTTGTCCCACGTATCTAAGCCCACAGGGGCATTCAATACAATATATGACTTGGCTAGTCTTACAATTGGATTGATTGTTTAAGACTCATTGTCTGTCACCAATGTTAAATGTTTGAATCTTCTTTGTAAATTTGCATACCGAACAAGATCCGCATGGATAATGTCCGGTGACCTTGCGCAGGTTCCACAAACCTGTACGTGGTGGAACTTTGCTCTATGAGGAGTGAACCAAATGATCCCTGATGTTTCTTGCTCTTTTGAAAGCAAAGCGGGGTACCGGCTCATCAACCAGTTTTAATCTAATAATGGGCCAATATTTTCGGATCATTTTTTTGAAGTCGAAAACGGTGGGTCCATGGGTCAACACACATGTAAGTCTTGCTGCATCCGGTGCGTTGGATTCCGGCTTAGATGTCAAAAGAGAGTCCCTACCAGTGAATCTGGCCCTCTTGGTTGCGGTATTCACCAATCTTTTGGGATATCCGCGTGTGTGTAATCGCTTGCCAAGTGCTTTGGCATTCTCATAGAAATCATTCAAAGAGGTGCAGTTCCTTCTGATTCTAAGAAATTGCCCATATGGTAAATTCTGTTTGATGTGTAGTGGATGATCACTTTGATAGTGAAGAAGAGTGTTATGATCTGTGGTTTTTCTGTAGAAGTTACAGGTAAGTTTGTTGTTAAGGCCGGTGTTCTCTAAATCCAGGAAGTGTATCTGAGTGTTACTGTGTTCCATGGTAAATTGGATGTTGTTATCACAAGTATTCAGTCATTCCAAAAACTGTTGAAGGGATGTGTCATTGCCTGTCGAGATGAAACTAATATCATTGATATATCGATGCCAGTGAGAAATCTTGGTGCGCCACTGGTTGGTTTGACTGAAAATGTATTTTTCCTCAAAAGAGGCCATAAAAAGAATGGCTAGGCTGGGTGTGAATGTTGCACCCATAGCCATGCCTTTGACCTGTAAATAAAACCAGTTGTCAAAGGTAAAGAAATTCTTACTTAGGGCGAAAGTCGCTAATTCAATGATGAATTCTGGTGGGACCCGATGCGGTCCAGATTCAGCGTAGTGCCGGGTCAGATGTTCATATATGCAATCTATCGCTGCATCTTGTGGGATAGAAGTATATAAAGCTTTTATGTCCATTGTCACTAAGAGTTGTTTGGAACAATCAAAAGACAAATTCTCAAATACCTGAATGGTATGTGTCATGTCCCTTAGATATGATTGGGTTTTACTACTCAAGGGTTTAAGGAAATGGTCAATAAATTGACCCAAGGGTTCCAAAATGGAACCACAGCCAGAGACAATGGGTCTGCCCGGAGGATTCTGTAGATTTTTATGGATCTTGGGGAGAGCGTATAAGCAGGGAGTACGGTCAGAGGATGTGGTAAGGAAACTGGATTCCTTGTCTGTAATCTAGTCTCTGTCGTGAGCATACGAGACCATTTCTGAGATCTCTGTTTGCATTTCTTTAGAGGGGTCCTTCCTAAGTATACAATAGCTGACCCCATCGTTTAGTAGATTCATGATCATATTAGTGTACTGGTCATTGGTCATCAGGGCAATGCCCCCACCCTTGTCGGCTGGTTTGATGATAAGATCCCGGTTGTTAGAAAGATCTTTAAGGGCTTTTCTCTCGCCCTTGGGGAGGTTGTGATGTAATCTATGTTTACTTTGCTTCAATCGTCTGATGTCTCTCAGGACACATCTCTCAAAGGTAAGTAGGTCATCAGGTGTTTGATTATCAGACGGAGTAAAAGATGACTGTGGGTGAAGGCCCGTATCTGGGTCTGCGTTTTGTATGTTGTGATCTTGGAAGAAGACACGAAGTCTTAAATTCCGAAAGAAACGACGCATCTCTGTTTCGGCCTTGTACCAGTCTGTATCACCGGTCGGTACAAAAGACAGACCTTTGGTTAGAAGCGAAATTTGATCAGAAGTAAGGTTAAAATTCCCCAAGTTAAATATCGGTAACTGATTGTTGTCGGAAATATGGTCCAACGTCTCCGTCTCCTGGGGCGTCTCCATTGTCCTTGGCTCGGTGTGTTCCAAAAAGGAGGACCCTATCCCCCTCCTTGTCCTCCTCTGCCTAAAAAAGGGAAAGGTGGGGGGTATGGACCCTGGAACTGTGGTTGTGCAAATTGATAGGGCTGATATGGAGGGAAGTTCTGTTGGGAGCTTCCACCAGAGGAGCCCGAGCTGCTCGATCCTGAAAATGTGACTCTACCTCGTCTGCCTCGTGGTGAGGTTTGAGATCCACCTCCTTGTTTTTTCAGGGAATCAATGTAGCCGTCAGTCGTATAAGGATAGATGACTTCAGTTCTGAAGTCTTTGATATCTTTGTTTAATTTATTGGTTTTCTTAGTTAATGTGTTAGACTTGAATTGTTCAAACTGTTTATTGATGTTTGAAAGTTGTGCCTCTATGTCAGTAAGTAAGGTGTTATTTTTAAATTTAGATTCTTCTGTCTGTAAGGTTTTTTGCAGTTCTGTGTTGATGCGTTGTGCTGTGGTGATGGTAAGGACCATAAGGTCTCTGCTGCACTTCGTAGCGATAAAACTAAAGTTAGTGGTATATTCTTTGTCTTCTAAGAATAGTCTGGGTTCGTTCCGCACTATTAATCCACTAGGTATAATATTCTTTTTCAAATATTCCCGAAGGAAGTGCCCGTGGAGTTCAGTGCGAAAAGCTTTTTTTCTTAATTTCAGTAGATCCTCAGCTGTACTTGATGAAGTAGCCGGCTGGTTGGAATCTGGGGGGTCAAAGAAGGAGGGACCCCGGATAAGCTCAATAGTTTCCTCCTCTGAATAGCTTAATGTAGCATTCTCGGCCATCTCCATCCCACCCGACTTCACCTTCGTGCAGCCTGAGTCTGCTTCCCTTGTCTGGTGTCCTGCATTTTAAGGCCTTCTGTGATTTTCATTAGACTTATAATATAATTTCTACATGCTTATATTGTGCTAGGTTTCCTATACGTTAGGGGTACATGGTCCTACCAGGCTCCATATATACTCCTGTAATTCCATGGGGTTAATTGTCATTAGCACCTCAAGCTTGCTCTGGAACTCCTGTTGCCTTGCGTCCAGCGCTACTGCACTTGACTAATGAGTAAAATAATAAAAGATTTGACAGTATGTATATGTATCTGTCCTCTGTCTACAGAACCATGTAAGCATGTTCTTCATGTGTGGGAGTGTGTGTTCATGTGATGCTATGTAGAGCTTCAAGTTTGCTTCATGACTAACGCTGCTACGTCGTGGTGTCACAGTGCTTCTTAGCATTTAGGCGACGCAGTCCATTATAGTGTTCCGATCCATGATCACCGTCGAGTCACCTGTATCTGTACGCATATGCACTGGATACGGTTGGAATGGCTGTCGGAGGGAATGCCTCTCTGCATATTTGCCAGTCAGTGGTGCACTTGGGGGTTGTCCAAATCATTTGTGACTTTGGTCGTTCTTGACTCTTCTGGCCATCATGTTCAATGTGGCTAGGAGGGGCTTTCCTGGGACCCTCTCTTCAACCCCAGGCATATACACACAAGGTCAGGGGATTCATCCATCTTGCCCTGTTTCCCCCGTGACAGAGGTGACCAAGAATAATGAAGATAACCCATAGAAACAACATAGGGATACAAAGGGAGGCCTACCATCTAATACCTTTGAACTGTCCGAGTAATAGTGTCAGGCAAGGTCATGCACTTTTCTCAATCTGTGCACACCTGACCCCAATTGACTCTCACCTGCAGCATATAAAGGGTGGTTCTGCCAGGGTAATTGAGTGAGCTTGGGTTAAAGAGCAGAAGGCTACAAGGAGAGGAGTCCAGAAGGACTGGTGGAGTGTGGGACACCGAGATGCTGGCCCGGCGTGTGTGAAGGACTGGAGCGTGGCGAGGTAAATCATGTCTCCACAGAGCCGGAGCGTGATGTAAAGCAGTCTATCTGCCTTGTTTTGGCCAGTGCTCGTTCCCCCCTCATGTGCGGGCGTCATCAGCGGCAGGTGGTGAGATCCAGACCTCGACCCAAACCCATTTGAACTCATTTGATCTGCTTGCTGGTGCTATGCTACTGTTGGTGAGTTTCGTGAAGGAGAGAGAAACGAGAGTGGCATGCGGGTGGCCGGAGCGGGAGTGCTTTGAAAGGAAGAATCCAGTGAGCGAAAGTGGGAAGAAAGCAAAGCAAAGTGAAAAAAGGTAAAGGCAAAGCAAAGCAGGTGACAGTTGGAAAGCGGCAAGAGAAATAACATGGAAAAATAGAAAAAGTGCACTAGCAAGTGCGCTGGCAGTGCAAAAGCAGCTAAGATGGGGTGCGATCGACCCACAAATATGGAGATGGACACAATCGACTCAAAACAGATAGAGACAGCAGAGAGACAGTGAGAAGGAAAATGGACAATCGTGAGAGGGTGAAAGCAACCTGAAAGTGAGAGAAGTGTGCAAGCGACCTAAAGGAAACACAGTGGGTGCAAGAGAGCACAGCGAGAAAAAGAGAGTGCAAGAGAGTGCAGTGAGAAGCTGAAGGTGCAAGGGAGCATGGTGAAAGTAAAGTGAAGTGTGCTAGAGGCACTGAAAGGTAGAAAGAAGGTACAAGTGTGCCCGACAGGAAAAGAAGGAGTGCAGGGCTCACAATAAAGTAGAAAATGATAGAGTGAAAGAGGCACAGAAGAGGAAAAGTTGCCAGAGAATAAGGAGAGGGGTTAAAGGTCAGAGTGGTCACACCTGGGAGGAGCAAGGAAGCCAGCATTCCCGAAAGTCTATGATACTACCCCCATGAAAAAACTGTACAGTGAACGGTACATCCTGACAAGCGGACATTTTTCTTGGTTTGAGAGCAGAGGGTCCTAGGCTTGGGGAAGGGAACAAATGCCCACAAGAGACATTGGTGAACTTCATAAGAAAGGGCCTATGCTTGGGGAAGGGAACCCTAAGAGGCCCACTAAAGATATTCTTAAACTTTGTGAAGCGAGGCCTAGACTTGGGGAAGAGAATCCTGAGAGGCCTAAAAGGAACTGTGTCTTTTTGTTTGGAACTAGAAGGATCAAAGCTTGGGGAAGAGAACCCCAAGAGACCCAGAGACCTTGTGAACTTAACTGATTTGCTGCAAGGGCCCTATGTGGAAGGTTCTGAGGGCTATCCTTTTGAGATGAGCTATTTTGAACTGGCAGAACTCCGAACTACACCTATTGTTTAGACTACCTGAAAACAGCTGTAGGTTACATTTTCTTTTGAATTACCATTTTTACTTTAAGAAGACCCCCTATCACATTTGGTTTAAGAGTGAGGACACAGACAAACTTTGGTTTTGGACACACAGACATTGACGGCCCTTAGAAACGTCAATTGAGGGAACAACCACTTAGAGTTAGGGCCACGTAGGCATTACACCAACCCCACAACATTTCAAAATAAAGGTTTTCAAACTGTTACTTATGAGTCTGTGTCTCTCTTGATACAATGCCCGTCTCGTGTAGGCTATTGAAGACCAATACTGAACAAGCTGTCAAGTGTTATAAGTACTTCTGAGAGTAAAGCAAGCATTGTTTAATACAGACCAAGCTGCAAAGTATTATACGTATTCTTGAGTGTGCAAACAGCATTATTGAACACGGAACTAACTGAAAGATGTACAGATGTAATGAGCATATTTGAATACAGCATAAGATCAAAACAAGTGATGAACACTTAAGACTAATATAAAAACATGGTAATGTAAAAGGGTGAACACCACAGAGTGAGTTGTGTGAAATTCCAGTTGTGGCAAATCTTAAATCATATTAATGAGAGTCTGGTTGTATTAGATGTAAGTTGTGGCACAGCTAAGAGACTGCCAAGAAGAATCTAAAATAAGTGTGGGCCCAAGATACAAAGGTGTGAAATACACAGTGTGGGAAAACCCAGAGACTGTCATGGAGAATCTGAAATAGGGGTTGTCCAACGACACAGGTTCAGAGAGAGAAAACCTGTGTTGGCAAATGCCTGAAGAATACAGAAGCATAACAAAGTGCCAAGGGTTATCAGTTGCATGACCTGTAATGGGTGGACCGTGTGGTCCGACAACTGCACATAAACCGAGTAACCCCCTACTTGAAAAGAGCCAAGGAAAGCTAATGTAAAGAAGCTCGTATTTTCCCAACTTTACGTGGGAATGAGAAATACAGAAGGAGAGCAATCTTTGTGAAGTATCGAAAAGCCTGAATGATTAAAGAGTTGAAATAGAAATGTTTTGAAAGCCAAGAGATTTGAATTGATTGTTATTTAGAAGCTGGACGAGTTGCCTTCTTGGGGAAGGGAACACCAAGACTTTGTGAATTGTGTTGAAGCTGGAAAAGCTCACTTCTTGGGGCAGAGAACCCCAAGACTTTGTGAACTGTGTTGAACCCTTGGGGAAGGGAACTCTGAGGCCTTTTGGAACTGTTCTGAATTTGGGGAGGGGGAAGCTAAAAATAAGCCAGTAGCTAGAAGAAGCTCAGAACTTTATTTTGAACACTATTTCTTTTGCTGCTGACATCCCTACACATTGTATATATTTAGTTGCGAGGGCAAGTATATGCTTTGGACACAGACAGACCTTTGAGTTGAACTTACTGACATAAATGATCCTTAGTTTTCTTTAAGTAGGGAACGCCCACCTTAACATAGGGCAAGTTAGGCATCACTCCATCTTGACGTTTAAGTAAAATAAAACTTTGCTTAGAAAATGTAATCTGTTGTTTGTGTCTTACTTCCTGATGCCATCACAGGGCCAAAGACATTGTAAAGAAAAACATCAGTAGATCTGGGACATTATTGTTTCTTTTGTGGTAGTCTCAGCTGTCAAAATGTGTCAAAACACCCACCAGTAGTTGTCTTGCTACAATGCCACTCACAGGTGGATTCTATGTGTCTACATAACTCCTCTAGCACCACACTCCCTCCTGTATGGCATAACGTGCCACTGCATTACTGATAGGTTGACCAGTGGAAGGTAATATTGTCACTGCTGAAATAATGAAAGAGAAAAGGTAATAATAGTTTAATATCCAACTGCAGCACTCGGTGGAAAAGGTATTGCAAACACAAATACACAGGGGGTCATTACGACCCTCACGTTAAGTGTTTAACGGCGCCGTAAAAGGTGTCGGCACCGTTAAACCCTTAACGCCTGATTACGAGGTCCCTTTGCGGGACCCGACCTTAACGGCTGGTTCTACCAGCCGGTAAAGTAGGGTGCCGCAAAGGGACCTCGATGCTAATTACGGTACTGCAATTTGCGGTACCGTACTTAGCGCCTTCCCGAGTCCCATTGAGCCCTATGGGGCGAAAATGGGAATGGGGAAGGGCCATGGTGAAATGGGGAAATACCGCCCCGCCAACCTTGGAATGGGGCGGTATTTTCCCATTTCACCATGGCGG
The DNA here is from genome assembly GCF_040938575.1 of Ambystoma mexicanum. Taxonomy (NCBI): domain Eukaryota; kingdom Metazoa; phylum Chordata; class Amphibia; order Caudata; family Ambystomatidae; genus Ambystoma; species Ambystoma mexicanum. The sequence continues at coordinate 331,047,999 of NC_090940.1, read as the reverse complement.
ACCCGTTACAACACCGGCACCAACCATGGTGCTAATAGCGCCATGGTTTAGTGCCGGAGTTGTAATGAGGGCCACAGACTCCTACTAACTCCAATTTCGAGACATTTTTTATTCCATTGATCTAGATCTTGAATAGTAAAGTTTCTAAGTTCTCTTGCTTGCCATATTGGTGGAAAAGGTTATTTCTTCAACTATATTTTAATCGCCATGTTGATACACAAAGAAAATACCCATTTTGAATGTCACAATACCTTTTAATAAGTCTACACTGGAGACATAATGATGTTTAATTTATATGTATATGCTTTCAGAATTCAAAGGACCCCTCGAACCTCTTATGCTCTGAAAGCTTATACGGCTATATACTAAATGAACAAGATTTATTTTAAAATAATTAAGGTTGCTTCTAACAACTAATGTCTACAATCATTGGCAATGACAATTCTAAGGTCAATAAAATACCTCTGTCTAAAGAAAGTCCACAACACTACAAATTAAACTTTAACTCAAACTCCACTATTTCCGTACAGAGCTATTTTTTGTTCTATGTGATTTCATCGAGGAGATTTGGTTGAATCCAAATCCATCTAATTTATAGTTTCTTTTAAGTAATTTGGCCACAAATATATGTGGAGGATATCCCCCTTACCCCCCCTGTGCCCCATCACCTGGATGGATTTGGCTTTGATCAAATCTCCTGCAATGGAACCTCCTAATCCCCTAATTCTACTGATAGGATGGCTGTGCACACCCTAACACTTGAAACATATGCTGTGAAAGAGTGGTGTAATGCTCTGTTTGTTATTTGTGACTTTTTAAGGTAGGCGATGGTGGAGGTTGGTGAAAGAGAACTCTGTTAAATAAGGGTTATTGGGGAATTCATAATACATTGGTTTTAACAGTACATTCCAAACAGTGTGTAACATTTTTAAGTGAATATCACAAGTTTGGCTTAGTCAGTATTTTACATTTTTGTGGAGTGATCTAGTTCCAGGTGCAGGCCATCTGTATCTCCAAAATCAAAATGGTAAATGTTGTGATAATCATCCTGAAACAATAGTATGTTTTTGGTCTATGTAAACCTCACTGCAAAAACAGCCTTAACATTGCACATTGTTTTTCAACATGACAATGTTCATGAAAGGACACCACATTTGGTATGAGTTGGGATGTGGCCAAACTAGTCTTTATAATACCAACCAAAGGAAGACACAGGGAACATTTAGGACGTTGGGACCATTCCCTGACAAACCTACCAACAATGAAACAATAGATCCCAACAACCCTGTAATGTTTCTTTAGACCCCGAAACTCATTTTCAGTCCCTTCAGTATACAATAGTTTCAATTAACCAAATCCCCCGTCTCAAGGAGAAGCAGCACATGATCAATAAATTCTTATCTTTATTTATATTAAACAAAAAATGTTAAAAACACATAAAAAATCAATAAATCACACCTCCAAAACATCAATAAAGTGACATGTGCTGTGCAAAACATCAAATTCTAAAAGTTCATACACCTAACAAAATTCATAAAAAGAATAACAGTGTTGGTGAGTAATCGTAATACCCTTCAGTTCACAAGTATATTCAGCTAAACAGAATATGGGCCTCATCACAACCTTGGTGCTAAGTGCACCAACTTTACCACCATGGTGTAAACTCCGTTTACACCATGGTGGATGGCGGATTTACCGCCCCATTCCAAGGTGAGTGGGGCGGTAAATCCCCCTTTCCCATTTTCCCTTCCCCATTCCCATTTTTGCCCCATAGGGCATAATGGGAGTGGGGAAGGCGCTAATTACGCCGCCGTAAATTACGGCGGCGTAATTAGCACCATGGCAGGTTAGCGCCATGGATTTTAACGCCTGCTAAAAGCAGGCGTTAAAATCAGAATCAGGCGTTAAGGGTTAACGGTGGCGTTAACCCTTAACGCCTGAGTTGTAATGAGGCCCTATGTCTTTAGTTGGCGGATACCTCTAACTAGGTCCTAATATAATTTCATACATTTGTTTTACTACACTGTTGAAAATTACAGTGGTTTTTCATTTCCATGTTTCGTTCATAAACTTGCTTCAGAATATGTTACAGAACTTCTTCAGATGAACCAATATGGCAGATAAAATCTTCACACACAACTGGTGTGACACTATGTGCTATATTAGGCGACAGTTGACTGACTCTTGAATTCAGATTCTCTGATCGAGGCGTAGTCAAGTCCAAAAGTGTAGGCTCACGGTGTGGTTAAGGCGCCTAATCGATAGGCTGCAATCTTAATGATTTATCCTTCAATGAGGGATGGCACGCCAGTACCTCCGGTGTCATATCCATTCGTTAACACTGCAGTGCGCTCTGCATACTCGCAGTTGGACTGTAAGCTTACAACATTGTCGTAACTACTTTCTGCACTCAAAGGTGTTCTTGATCACAGAATATGCAGACTACTTCCAAACGTGTCCACATCAAAAGCAGCCATATGCAAACTAGTCTTTATGCCAAATGTTGATGAGGTCAAAAGATACATATCAAAGTGAAAACTCCCACAAACACATGGATACAATGTTTCACCAAGATGTTCTGTATACTCTTTGTCAAATCTAGCACTCCCCTTAAAACTACTACAGAGCAAACGCTGTGGCCCCAGCTGGAAAGAATGTTGGAAGAGTGAAGGAGGAAAAGAGGATACATGCGGCACATAGGAAGGGTACCACTTGTTATAACCCCAGCAGTGCTCCCATCAGTGAAATCCCAAACATAACATGGGGTTTGAAAAACAGTGTACATGAAAACAGTAATTGCATTAAAGTAAATTACAACAAAGTAATTCACTTCAATTAAGTAACGGCATACAAATAAACATATTTGAGAAAGGGCAGAAATAATATAAACTTCGGGTAAGGCCTCCCAGATGCCACCATGAACGCTCTGAAAGCAATCCATGACACTTGAGCATGCACCATCACATGAATAAGCAAATGCAACCACATCACCTTCATCCTCAAGTAGTTGCTTTGGCTAACCATGCAGGCATGGATCATGTTTAAGACAGCTGGCATAACCTGCAAAGCAGTCAAAACCAACTCAAGATTCTTCGCTGGGGGAAACAGAATATCACCAAACTGGGAATATAGAACACAAGAGGAAAATAAATATGAATCAGGATTTTCCCTACAATGCCCACCATCTCTAGATCAAGTTACCAGCACAGATCAGACTTGCACTGTCCATTGTGCACTTCACGAAGGACCTGAAGGCTTTGCTCTACAAAAACCATGTCAACAATCACAGATAGCTCGAGTCATCTCTCGGTTTCCCCTTTGGGACCCCCCTCCCCACAATTCTCTGCTCCCTCTACCCATATGAGCAACACCTAGCCCACAACATACATTTGCACCCCTGTGTAAATTCTCTATGTACAGAACATGCACTGCACTCTTTTTCTTCCCAGCTAAGTTTGTTCTTTATATATTCCATGCAGGCATATGTATGAAGGTGGGCAATGGGGCAGAGAGAACTGTTTTTAAACATTTGCTCAATGCTCAAATGTACTATTGTGGTTCATGCAGGCAATGGTTACACTCAGTCTCTTTACTTTTCCATTCTGTATAATTTTTACTGTGGGAAATATAACTCCACAAAATCTCAGCAGCAATTTAAATGTGGCAAAACATCAGTATCACCAAGATTTAAACAGTGATGTTGTAAATAAAACACCACAGGAGGGCATGAGCCATTTATTCAAGTTCAGTATTCGTTTATCGTTAGTGACCCTGGTGAAATAATTATTAAGCAGAATTCTGAAATTAGTCTCACCACTATAAAAAAGCACCATGGCAAAATATTAAATATAACCCCCAGAAATCTCCCACACAGGCACACTGTATCAAACTCTAACCCTGATGATGACTTTGACGTTGATTAAAATTAGTGAACCACTAGAGGGTGCTATATCATTGTTAGCTCATGGTTGGATTTTTCAACAGTTCATATATGCTACTATTTCACAAGTTAAAATTAAATAGCAATTGCTCAAATTTAATATTGATGGGTTTTGTTTCGTGTGAAATATCCAGTGAAACGTACAAATGAGGTTTCACAATATGACTATGTATAGGTTTCACAATATGGCTATGGAAACCTTTGACTGCAGAGCAAATGTTGTTAGAATTACTCTTTATTGTATTTTTTATTTTATTTTTTGTGCATTTTGTTAAACAATATAACCGTAAGCACAGTTACAAAAAATGAAAAAGAACAGAATACAATCCTTACATACATTTCATAACAATATTAAAAACCATTCACAGTTTCATTTTAGAGACAATCCTGTTGCATCTTCCTTTAAGAATCAATGCAAGTGTAAACCTGCGTTGCCTGTGGGTTTTTATGTGTGCATGGTCTATGTGCCACGTTGTTTGGTGGGCATGTTTGTTTTCCTTTTTGTTGTCCCTTTCGCCTTGCTGCGTGGATTTGGGGAGCTGTGTGTGCCAGAGTAATATTGGTAGGGTCCACCAGCAGGGGGAGCAGGGCTGTCTGTGAGGTGATTTCACCTCAGGACCGGTGCAAGCCCCCCTGCTGGTGGACCCTACCAATGTTACTCTGGCACACAGAGCTCCCCAAAACCACGCACCTGCTGGTGGGGACAAATGGAGATGTCCCGGGTGGATAAGAGCCTGTGGGATTTGGCTAGAGGGAGAGCATCGGAAAGAGATGAGAGAAAAGGGAGCTCCATTCTTACACTGAGGGCATCCAGGCCCTGTGTAGTGTCATGACGGCCCCCACCTGCAGGCCGTCTGCCTGTCTGGGCCCGACGTCCCCTGTCCCCCAACAGGGGTCAAGAAACTGTGGCAGAGGTTGAGCTGAATGAGTTCAGGGCGGGTGCACCACCCTGCCAGCCTCCGCTCCTGATTGGAAAGAGTGTTAGTGGTTTCTCGCACTAAGTATCCACCTGCAGGTAGGAAAGAGAAAGAGAGAGAAAGGGAAGTTAGTGCCCTGCGTGTGCCGGCATATGGCTAACACGTGGATCGTATAAGATTGGATGGAAGGACATATTATCGTCCCCCGTTCCAAGGACGCCGAGAGGCGGTACACAAGCAGTAGCCCCTCTGAGGTGGGTTTGGGCCGACGCTGGGGGTTGGATCACCCTTGTAGGGGAGGTTTACTTTTATCTTCTGGAGGCCAGTTCTGACCTGCCTTTTATGTTCAGATTCACTTCCGCAATTGGGGTCAGGACTATGAGTTAACCAGCTGAGTTGTGCACTTCGCCAGCTTTGTGGGGAAACTGGGAATTCCCGCTAGGATCTATTCTAATGGGCCACGGCGAGCGTGGTGCTGTGGTGTCTTTCGGCCCAGTAGCCTTACTGGGTGATTGGTGTATGGTTGTGATAAGTGTTGTACGTCCCTGTGGTAGTCTGCAGCTACCTGTAGTGAGTGCGACGCTGATCGGATCAAAGTGAATATTTATTTATCAAATGTGAAATCGCACGTCCTCAGGTAATCCCACACAGGTATCTGATGATTTATTTATCAAATGTGAAAGTACACGTTCTCAGGTAATCCCCCAGAGATATCTGATTATGTATTCATCAAATGTGAATGGCACGTCCTAAGGGTTCTACGCTATTTTTCTGCAGGATTTTTCGTTGCGGGACTTTTCATTGCCGTTTTTTTATCGAAAAAACTCGTTTTTTTTTTTGTTTTTTTGTTTTTGGGGGGGTTACCCCCGAACCCCCCTTTTTAAAAAAAGAATTATTCCCTTACACCCACAAATATTTATTTAATTTTTAAACCACCCCCCCCAAAAAAAAACGATTTCTTTCGATAAAAAACGGCGATGAAAAGTCCTGCGACGAAAAATCCCGCGGCAAAAGAACTGTATACCGTCCTAAGGTCATCCCACTGATATATTGGATTATTTATTTATTTATCAAATGTGAATGCGCATGTTCTCAAGTGATCCCACTGATATGTCTAACTATTTTTCAAATTTGAAAGCGCACGTCCTCAGGTAATCCCACAGACATATCCGATTATTTATTTAACAAATGTGAATGCGCACGTCCTAAGGTCATCCCACTGATATATTGGATTATTTATTTATCAAATGTGAGTGTGACCACTCTCAGGTGATCCCACTAATATGTCTGACTGTTCATTTATCAAATGTGAATGCGCACATACTCAGGTAATCCCCCTGATATAATTGATTATTTATTTACCAAAGGTGAATGCGCTTGTTCTCAAGTGACCCCATGGATATATTTGATTAGTTATTTATCAAATGTGAATTTACTGGTTCTCAGGGACCACCACGGGACGTACTTAAACATTATGGCAGCAAATGTGTTATAGATGCTAACAAAAGCGATGGAATGAGAACTGTAAAGTATAGTCCTTTCATATACTAGCACAGAGTGCCTTCGCTAGAAGCACAGTGGTGTAATACTGTTCATATGTACTGAGGATTAGTTTGACAGAGTTCTATTACATAAACCAAAAGCGGTTCACACCTGTTATAAAAAGTAAGACTGTGTCTGTGTATCTATTTATGGGCAGCAGTCCTGCAGTCAGTCATCTGGGCTGACCTACTCTAGGCCTGCATAGAGTCAGTCTATCATCCCACTGGGTTGTTCATATTTTGCACGTGTTGAGTAAGGTGTTGTATTCCTATGCTCAGGTCTCCTACAGGTTGCAACTCACTCATTACTACTGACTAAAGGGGAGAAACACCTTACACATAGTACAAATAACATTTCATCAATTCAAAATGACATCTCAGGTTCGATGAATACATACTATCTATAGGAATTAGATGTTAAGAAGCCCTGCTATCATTCCCAATGCCTCCTGTCAAATAGTGTGTGCAGCAATGCTAATCACTAGAGAGGTAGCCATGATCAATGTGTTCCAAAACTGCAAAACTGATCATCCTGCACGCCTAACATGTGTGAGACAAAGGGCGGGTATTCCTGTTGATATTGTAAACTTAAATTAGGGTACTGTGTTAATACATGCCATGATGTCTCAATCGCAGTATTACATAGTCTACAGACCCTATTATTGTAGGATACCTTTGACCAGCCGCCAGCATATTTGTAAGTGGGTAATATATTAAATCACAGGCAGCTGATAAACCTTCTTAGGTCTTTGGTGCAGATTTTAGATATGTATGTACAGGGTTTGCCCATAGCGAATCCTTGTCTACTATATTCAGCATATCTATTTTTTCCATGAAATTGGATATGATAAGTGCCCTGTCCAAGACCAAGGTCTTTTGCTTCAGTTTATTCAGCACAGCAGGGCAATCATGTGAATACCTATGGCTGAGATAATGTGCACAGTTAGATCAATATTGTGAAAATGCACACATGCGGTCTCCTTTAGTGCAGACAAAAATGGATTAAGATGAGGAACTCGATAGCTGCACAAGAGTCCTGCAATAGTCTCTCTGTTGAAGCGGATATTAGAGAAAAGTATAGCTTAGAACGTTTAATATACCAACTGGCCTGTATCGATTGCTGGCCCAATTCACAGCAAAAAACTTCCACCAGGACTGAGCTAGGGACCCCCAGGATAGATCTGAGGATTTATCCCTCCAATTTTTCCATCCAGACAACATAGGGTACAGAGAGCAATTCAATTTTCAGGCCTGCACATGTTTTTCAAACCATGAGTTAGAAATTGACACCAATCCATAAATAACAGAGATATTGACAATTTCATGAACATTGTTTGTTCACATCTTGATGACATCATGATTCCTACAGTCTATGTGCCAGGAAGTAAAACGTTCCTCTTTTGGTACTTTCTGATGACAAAAGACCAGTTCCACCTTTTTTTAACAGAAAAACGCCACGTTCTTACAAATGCTCCTCTTTCTACGATACTAGCAAGATATGGGCCGGGAAATCACTTTTCTTGTTACACTCCAATAGCAGCTTAGATAACATAGTTGTGCTATTTTAAAATGAAAAACATGTAAAAACACAAGCAACATTTTCAGTAACTTGAAGTCTATTGTCTGGCTCACACATATTGCATATGGTATTATTTCATAGACATATATGCCAGTTGTGAGATTATCATCTCCCTGTTTTGAGTCTTACACACCAATGTACTGGAAAAGTTTAATTACTCTCGGCTTGCTTTTTCTACGATGATAAGCTTTAGCATGTTTTCACATTGTGCACTGTCCTGTACATTTCATTTTCTTCAGAGTCAATCTTGAAAAAATGCTCTATGAGAGAGACTGTCAGACAGGGCCTTATAAAATCCCAAAACATAAATAAATACATCAAGTGTATGACAATGGCAATACATTTCAAATTAACAAAAAAAGGAACTCTTGTGAGAAATGTTGCTGGTTGCTGGTCGTCATCACACAATCTAATTTGCCTGATTTTCGAGCGGACGCTTTATGAGTACTGTGTAGGAAGCGGCCTCCTCCTTACGCACTCTGCGTTGCTGTTGCTGGCGTTGTGGAGGGTGGAATTGTGGCTTGACACGCCCGCAGTCCCTCAGTCCGGGTCCCTCGCCGCTCACCGCTGGTGGCAGCCGTGTTGGCGAGCTGCCGCTCCCTGCTGTTTTCCGCCGGCAGCGCGTGGTCTACGGCTCCAGGTGTGGGGCCTCTCTTGTCGTCACCACGGGGCCTCTGAGCCACGGATCTTTGAAGCTGTGGAATCGACGAGTGCAGACGGGGCAAGCACACCGTTGCCGGAGAACTATTGGAGAGAGAGGGGCTGAGCTGGGAGGCGTGCGTCTCGGGCTGCCTGCGGTGAGTGGTGCCGTGCTGTGCTGAGCGGCTAGCGCTGAGTGGGCCTGCTGGGCTGCTGACACCATCAGCATTTGAACAGCAGCCTGCAGGGTCCAGGAGGCGTAGTGGGGGGGGCGCTATTCTGAGTGCCTGGTCAATGGACACTATTATGAAGTGCCTAGCATAGCCTGACACTGCTTTTGATGGGGGCTCTGGGGCCACATATGTGCTAAGTCTGTGCTAATTACGCCCATCCCTATCTTCCATTCTGTTGTGTGCCCCTTTTTCTGAAACTGGTCGTGAGTGCATGTATGAGCTGGTTTAGACACTCTTTGTACTCCAGGTACTCCTTGAGTACCATCCTAGTAAGCAATTTTGCTGTAAAAAACAGCAGGGTGCTACTTGGAGTTGGAGCGAGCTACACTCCCCCCCCCTGCATAAAGGGCTGATACACTTTGAGCAGTTGTGTTTAGGAGATTGTTGGGACTCGATCCCTTTGATCCTGACCACTGACATATAGAGGAAACTGCAGGGATGTATTTTTTGACACTGCACCGCGTTATAACCAAAGTGCGGAGATCAAGCTTTGCTGCAAGCCCGAATGCCTCCAAAGAAGAGATCTACCCAGCTTAAATACAACCTTAGAAGAAATAAGGGAATGGAGAAAGCTGTGAGTCCTCCGAGTAGTGATACAGCACGGACAAATCTCAGGAAGAAAGCTAAGAATGCCATACCCGAGACCAGGGCATGATCACTGAGTTTTTTCCACAAAACCCACTCCCTGAAACTAACTCTACCACTATTGAGGAAGCCACTGCTCCAGTGCCTGATAATACTGTTTTACTATGTGCCTCGAACTATGACGACATAGATAATAATTCGCTACTGGAACTATGTCTTAATATTCAAAGAAATATGACCCCTGCGTCAGGTTCAATGTCAATTAACATAGACTTTACCCAAGTAAATAAGCAGGGAAATATTCCATATGCTACTCCTACCCCAGTGGAATCCATGGGCAGATTATCAGTATCACCAAACCTGGCGATGGCTTCTATGGAAGATAGCCCAGAAGCTGAAAGCGAATGCCTGGCTAACGCCTACCCGGGGGCGACGGAGATTGCAGAGATTCAGTCATCAGTTGCTTCCCTGTAATTCGCTCTCAAAATCTTATTGAAAATGGTGGGGAAAATATTGGACAATTCCAATGCCCTAACCCTAGATATGACCAAGAGGAAGAAAGTGGATAGAAATGACGATGGTGACCTTTCAGCAGAATCCAACCTTTCGGAAGCCATAAAATTGGTTGATGAAATCGAAGAACATCAAAAGGAGGATCCACAGGAGGATCCCCAGACCCCGGGATTGGAGCGGGACAGGGAAAACAATGAACCATTCTTCTCGCGCAAGCAACGTAGAATGGCAAGGAGGGCGGCTGAAATTGAAAGAGCCAAAGCCATGGCTTCTTCCGAGCTTGAAAGGGAATCTTCTGGGCATCCCTCAAAGAAAGCCAAAAAAAGGGCAACCAGAGCAAAGAAAAGGAAGATCGGTGGAGAGGGCCAATTAACTAGCTGGTTAATACTTGAAAAAGAAAAGACGACTGAGCCAGATGAGGGGCATGACCTATTTGAGGGGGAGAACCTGAGTGAAGCGGTTGCGACTGAGGACGAGGAGAGCCCTGGGAGTACATCTGAAACACCAGCAATAACGTCTAACATTACTCTTCCGTTGGGAACTAAAGCTGCCACGGAAGGTAATCACATATGCTTGATAAAGAATATATACTTAAGCAAACAACCAAAATGGCTCTCCAGCTCAGACCTGTTAACAAGACTTAGCTATGTACCGCAATTGAGGGTCCTTAAATCAGATGACTTCCAATTCGTGGAACCATTAAAAGGCCCTAATTGTCAGGTCTCAGCGTTACACTGCAGGTTCCTATCAACTGCACAATTGTTAAAGACCTACAAGATCGAATTGAAAACTTTTGATGTGGAGTTTGATGTCGATTTGAATGAAGTCAACTTAAGACAAGTGCCCAGAAAGGTAGATCTGCCAGTCGAGAACAGTCCTTGTCCCGATCTCCCTCAAGGGAAGAATGTGGACGTTTCGGATATTCAACAAGTGCTAAAATGGCTGGCGGATTCGCTACCTGGAGTGTTGTTAAAACAATGATATATTACTATTTTGTCATGCAACTGCAGGGGGTTCACTCATTTGTTGTCTGGAGAGGGCTCTACCAAGATCCTGGAGAAACATAGTTGTTTCTGTCTCCAGGAAACTTGGGCAATGGATCCAGTGATTTTGGATGGTTTTGTTACCTATCAAAGGCAGCTAATAAAGGCTCAAAGGGCAGACCTTATGGTGGACTTATTACGGGGGTAGCCAATACGCTTGGCTCTAAACTAGTGAAAACCCAATTTGCTAGCAACCTGATGGCAGTTGAACGCAACTATGACAGCCAGGCAGGAAAGGATCATTTCCTATTAATTAGCCTATATAACCCCCCTGGTGCACTGTTAAGAGAACAACTCCAGGAGGCCCTTCATGACCTATTAGCTACCTGCTTGCTAAAACTTGGAAACACTGGGGTAATAGTGGTCGGTGACTTTAACTGCCATATGATTGGTAATAGAGGGAAGTCGTATAACCCTAAGTTACAATCTAAAAATCTCATGCAACATAGCAAAAAAAGTGACCCTGAAGGCCAAGGGTGGGAACACTTGTTTGATCTTTGGGACATTGAAATGATCAATGGTAAAACTGTTAGTGATTATCCTGGTCGCCATACTTGGACTAATGGTATTTCTTGTACATTAGATTACATCTTTGCCTGCCAAAGTATGTACGCGATGGTGGATGATATGCAAGTGATTCCCAATGAGTGGAGCGATCACGCCACTCTCACTTGCAAATTGAAAATCAGGGTAAATTACCCCCTGTGATTAACATAGGTAACATCAAGTCTAACAAAGCAGGCACAAGGATCTGCCGGTCGGACAAAAATGTGGCCCACGCCATGGCATCTCTGACCATTGATAATTTATATCTTCTACCAAATTTTGGGGAGATGACGAGCAATTCCATTGAAAGTTGGATATGCTCCTTCGTTGAGAATCATGCCGTCTGTCGCACAGGGATTATGATCAGTGGGGGGAAAAAAAAGCTTCCCTTTGACAAAATGATTAGAGATACGAAGAGAGAGTGTAGAGCAGAACATCAGCTTGCCAAGAGACAAGCATATCCCCCTGATCAATACTTTATCAAGGTAAGGAGTATTAAAAATAGATATAGAGCCATTATTAAGGCCAAAAGAAAATCCGACAAAATCTTATCCTGGCAAAGACTTGTAAATACGATCCGCACAGGTAAAACCCTTAATATCTGGTCTCTGCTGGGTGAAGCGCGAGGCACCGAACAAAGCTCACTAGCTAACCCTATTAAGGCTGAAACATGGATAGCTTTCCTTGAAAATCGAAATGCCAAGGTAGTTAGGGAGGAATCCTGTGCACTGGGCAACATGCCGTTAATTCCCCCTATCAATGCATCTTTTGAAATGGTGATGAATATAATTAGGGAGTTAAAATCCTCTCGTGCCCCTGGCCCGAATGGACCAGCAAATATTGTGATGAAGTCTCATCCTGAATTCTGGGCGTCACTACTATTATGTTTAAAAAGATCTTAAATGAGGGGAAAATACCCCGATCTTGGCAAACGGCGGTGCTTATTCCGGTTTTCAAAAAGGGCAATCGATCGGACCCCAGTAATTATAGACTTCTTTCAATGCTGGATGGAAGATATTTGCCTCACTTGTATTAAAGGAGCTATGGGTGGAGCAATCTGATATACTCTGTAAATTCCAGAGTGGTTTTAGGCAGGGCTATTCCACGGCGCATAACATCATGGTTATGGTCCTCCTAAGGACCTGAGCAAGATCAGGGGGGCAGCCCCCACTATATGCCCTCTATATAGACTTCTCGGCGGCATTTGATTCAATCCCCCGAGAGTGTCTCTGGCAGAAGTTTTTTTTTTTTTGGTTTTTTTTTTAGAACTTTATTTTAGATTTTAACATAAACATACAACGAACCACCTGTAATAACAGGTTAACTAAACATAAGAGAGAAAAAAGAAAAAGCCAAACGTTACGTTCATAGCACATACAAAACATATCGGCTAGTGCAAATCACATGTTCATCGGACAAACTGCTCTGTCAAATAATCCGCTCTACGGGTGTTCGCATGAATAGTGGGACCTGGAACTTTATCTAGGTTATGATTGCTGAGTCTGAGATTGGGAATGTGTAGCCTCGGTGGTAGTGAGTAGATATTGAATATAGGGACCCCAAATGTCGGGTGGTCGCGCATGTAGGGGAAGGGTTCGCGTGAACTCAGTGTCCATGTCCTGACAATAAAGGATATCTTTCTTCCATGCGGTAAGCAAGGGAAGAGGGCCACGTCCCCATGCCAGGGCTATCCTTCTACGGGCGAGCACTAAGAGCAGGGAGGCCAATTTCCGGACCGGGGTTTGCAGGTGTCTTGTCATACCCAAGAGCGCGACTACTGGATCAGTGGCTAGCACCTCACCCAATATGTTGCTCGTATGCTGTAGAACTGAGGACCAGAATCGGGCTATGCCCGGACAGTGCCATGCGAGGTGGACGAAGTCGGCGGAGGGGGTGCCACATCTTTCGCAATGGTCAGAGGCCTCGGGGTGGTGATGTCGTTTCTTTTGGGGAGTATAGTATGTTTGATGCACAAAGTTAAAGTGGGTCTGTTTATAGCGAGTGTTTAGCGCTACTTTTTGAGTTTGCCGAAGGATGTAGGTCCAATCGTCTTCGGGTATTGTGGTGTGAAGGGCCGTTTCCCATCTGCGCCTTGCCTTAGCGGCGGTCACAGTTGAGTCAGCAAGCAATGATTTATAAATTATGGACACTAATCTTCCCTCTCCTTTGGCCTGGATCGCATTGTGCAACAGGGTCCACGTTGGTGGTTGTTTGGGGAATGTTGGGAAGCGGGCCTGCAGGGTATGACGCAATCTGAAGTAAAGGAAAATGTCAAGTGAGGTGGTGCCGCCCCTCTCCCCGAGCTGTTGTGGGGTGATGAATACGCCGTCTGGGAACAGGTCACCCATGGAATGTATGTTGGTTTTATTCAGCCAGATCAGAAAAACTTTTTCCTTGGTTAGGGGAATACCGGGGATAAACTTGGCGGGTAGTAGCGGGGAATATCTTATCTGTATTCCGTGATTACGGGCGATTCTCCTCCAGATGGCGTATGAGGATAGGACTGTGTTCAGCGTGCCATATGGCACAGAGAGATTGCTGAAGATCACAGCTGTTAAGAAGTCTGGGGAGGCCAGGGCGCGTTCAACCTGCACATGTGGGGGAACATACTCAGAAGCATACCAATGGCTGAGAAATTGAGCCTGAGCGGCCCAGTAGTATTTTTCAATGTCCGGAAGTGCAAGGCCGCCGTGTGACACCGGTAACGTCAGAGTTGTGTAGGCGACTCTCGCCGGTTTACCCGCCCAGATTAGTTCCAAAATGAGGCTTCTAATTTTCTGCAGGAATGAGCGTGGGAGTAATAGGGGTATATTCGTAAACAAATAGAGAAGTCTGGGGAGAATCATCATTTTAGGCAGTGAAACCCTCCCCCATAGTGTTAGGGGAAGCGCCTTCCATCTCTGGATACGCTCACAGAGGGATTGGAGTGCTTGGCCATAGTTATCTTTGAATATCTCATCATGATTAAGTGACATGAGAATGCCGAGGTAGCGAACCCCTGTGTTTTCCCAACTAAATCCATGGTCGTCTCGGAACTGATGGGTGGTTGTTGTTAGCGGGAATATTACTGATTTAGAGTGATTTATTTTGAGACCAGAGAAGCCACTAAATCGGATCACCTCGCGCATGATTTGGTTGAGATTTGTTTGGGGATCTTTGATCAACAGCATTACGTCGTCCGCGTAGAGGGAGACGATCAGTCTGTGTGGGCCTAGGGTGAGGCCTCTCTCGATTCGGTGCATCCTTAGCCTGGAGGCGAGTGGTTCCATAATTAAGGCAAATATGAGGGCCGACAGGGGGCATCCCTGCCTGGTTCCCCTTTCCAGTTTAACACCGGGAGATTTGGTAGAGCCGAGGGTAATGTAGGAGCGGGGGTCATTGTATAATAGTGAGACCATCCTGATAAAGGTTTTCCCTAGACCCATTTGTGTGAGTGTTGCGAAGAGGTATGGCCATTCGACAGAGTCGAAAGCCTTTTCGGCATCTAGTAATACTGCAATGGCCTGCTGTGATGGGTCGAGTGCAGCGATGACTCCGAACAGTCGGCGAATGCCATATGTCGTACTGCGTCCGGGAATAAAGCCGGCTTGGTCACCCAGAACCAGTGCGGGCATGAGGGGGAGGAGACGATTCGCTAGGATCTTGGCTAAAATCTTGTTGTCGAGGTTGATCAGTGAGATCGGCCTATAGGAGGCACAATCGTCTCGGGGTTTGCCTGGTTTGTGAATGAGAGTGACATTGGCTTCGCAGAGGGTGGGTGGAAGAATCCCTTGTTCTAGGGCCTCTTCATATACTTGAAGGAGCAGTGGGGCTAGCGTGGGTGCGTGTGCCTTATAAAATTCGCCGGTGAGACCGTCGGGGCCAGGTGCTTTAGTGTTTGGGAGTGCTTTTATTGCCTCAGTGATTTCTCCCTGTGTGATGGGCGCATTCAGGGGTTCACGGAGTTCATGAATCACCCAGTAAAGTTCAGTGTCATTAAGGTGGTTCTGGATCTCTTCGGGGTTACTAGTGAATCGGGAGCTGTACAGGTCCTGGTAGAATTTATGAAATGTATTCACAGTGTCCTCTTTGGAGTAGGTTAGGTTCCCGTTCATGTCGCGGATGCATTCCACCTGGGGGGGTGTCTGGTCAAGTCTCAAGAGGCGGGCCAGGAGCGCCCCGGGTTTCTGCCCTTCGCCGTATTGCCTGATCTTATGTCGGCGGCCCAGGAATTTCATTTCGCGTTCAGCTGCTGTGTGGAATTTTACTAATTCCATCTTTAGGTCGGCCCGGTTCTGCGCGTCTGGGGATGTCGCTTGTTTGTTTTCCAGGTCTTTCAAACGTCGTTCACTGTCTGCTAACTCTTGCCTGATCAGCTTCAGGATGCCACTTTCTTTAGCCATGCATACGCCTCTCACGTAGCATTTCAATGTTTCCCATAGCATGCCGGGTGAGTCGACTGAGCCTTGGTTCGTCTCGAGGAAGGTGGTAATGTCCTGCCGGAGTTCATCTGCAAACGTAGGGTCTAGGAGCGCACCCAATTTGAATCTCCAGTTCACGGGGGTTTTCGGCATCTCGGATAGCGTAAATCCGAGTGTGACCATAGAGTGGTCGGATAGGGATCGTGGCAGAATTTGGCAGGGCCCCCATCTGAATGGACTCCGGGATGACACCAGTAGATAGTCAATGCGGGAGCTGGTGTTATGGACTGCTGAGTGAAAGGTGTAGTCGTGGGAGTTTGGATGGGATTGTCTCCAGATGTCGAATAGCTCAAAGGCCTGGCAGATCTCTGTAACTTGGCGACTGGCCTTGGAGATTCTGTTGCTCGGACCGTGCGATTTGTAGATATGGGGGTTTAGGGGGGGTGTTGAGATCTGCTCCCCAAATGATAGTTGCTGAGGTGTATGTTTCCAGGTTTGACATGATCCAGTTGAAGTTACTCGGCCCGTCGACATTGGGAGCGTAGGTGTTCACCAAAACTATTTCCTTCCCCGCAAGCAGGCCCCTCACCAGTAGGAACCTGCCTTCTTCGTCCTTCTTAGAACCGATCAAACTGAAACCGGCCTTCCTGTCTATCAGTATCGCTACGCCTCTCGCGTACGAGGAGTATGAAGAAAAGTATCTATGGCAGCCCCATGAGCGGGCCCAGTGCTGTTCTGCCGATGGTGTAAGTTGTGTCTCCTGCAGCATAGCGATAGAGATCTTGTGTCTCCGTAAGTACTGGAGGACTTTCCTGAGTTTGGAAGATTGGTTGCCGCCTCTGATGTTCCAGGTGGCGGTTTTAATTGACCCCATCTTGTGACGGCAAAAAGGAGGGGGGCAATGCCACCTCTGTCATGCGGATCTGGAAGTGCTTGAAGGTGCAGAGGTTCCTCTCGCCGATTGCAGGCTCCGGGTCAGTGATCTGTGGTTGTTGTGTGCTTGAACGTAATTGATCGGACAAAAACAATATGGTAACTCTTGGCTCTTTCCCTCGTGCGGGCAACCCCCAACAGGCCCACGGTGTACCCACCCTCCCGTGCACGGGCAACTCCCAACTGGCCCGTGATGAACAGTCCTCGGTAAACCCAACAGTAAGCATTGCTGTGCTAGGGGTGCTAGTGGCCCTCCAAGAGGAGGCTGGCTCCCAGTCGCATAGAGAGTTTGTTCCATGGTGGTGACGTTGTTGCCTCTATGGCACTAGGAAATTTTCAATCTGTGACAGCTGCGGGGTGGGTCTTTATGGCGGCTCCCTTCTAGGTCTGTTTCCTCTTTGGAGGTTTGCATCGCTCGGAGCGGATCTACAGCCATTGCGGTCTAAGTATTCATTGATCTCCTCAGGCGTATTGAAGAACTGAGTTTTGCCTTTGTATTGTATACGGAGTTTCGCAGGAAAAAGCATGGAGTATTGAATCTGATTCTCTTGCAATCTACGTTTCACTGCAGTGTATGAACGCCTTTGCGCCTGGACTGCTTGGGAGAAATCCGGGAAGAATTTGATCTTGTCTCCATCGTGTTGAAGGTCCCCCTTGTCCCTGGCGGCTCTCAAAATGGCGTCACGATCCCTGTAATTGAGCAGTTTTGCAATGATGGGTCGAGGGTTTGCTCCCGGGACGGGTCTTGTGTTGGGGACTCTATGGGCCCGTTCAACCACGAAGAGTTTCGATAGGATCTCTGTCCCGAACAGGTCCGTGCAGATCTTCTCTATGTATTCTTCCATTCTCTGAGGGGGCTGATGTTCCCTAATGCCAACAATCCTTAGATTATTTCGCCGTGAGCGTCCCTCTAGATCTTCGTTCTTGGCGCTCACCGCCTTCACTTGCGCCTCCAACAGGGATACTCTGGCGGTTAAGGTTGATGTACCGTCATCAAGGTCGGAGACTCTCTGTTCAACGGTATCTAGTCTGTCGGCGTGCTTGTCCAGTCTATGTTGAAGTTGGTCGACTTTGGAGGAAAGGGAGTCTAGTTTGCTCCCCAGGCCTCCTATTCCAGCCTTGAGATCTAGCAGGATTTCCCCAACGTCAAGCTCTTGTGGCTCTCCGACTTCGTGGGGCTGGTCCTGCTCGGGTGATTGTGGTCTGCTGGTTGAGGCGGTTGCTTTGGCAGAGACACAGCCTTCAAAGTTTAATTTCCTCTGCGATCTATCATTTTTCCCCATCCTTGAGATGACTACGGATGGCGGGATGGTTCCGCTGTAGGCACGCCGAGTATGTTGGCCGCTGGAAGGCTGGGAGGGCCCGTGAATTCTGAGTAGCTGTGTCGATTAGATTCTGCTTAGGCCGTCCTTGGATAGAGCTCTGTTCAGGGCCTCTGGGCTCAGTTCTGGGCTAGGCTGCGGTCCTGTGCTGGGGGTGCGATTGTGCCGAATGTCTGATTTGGACTTTCGATATTAGGCGCGTGGTCATAGATCTCTTGGGCCTGGTACGATGACTACTTGCAGGCACCCCGCTTTATAAATGTAGCGTTGCGGATCCCCTCGGCTTCAGGGTCGTTAGAAATCACGTACCAATGGGCTCGGGTGCTCCGAATGCAAGACAGGCCAGTCGCGGGCCCACGCGGGTGCAGCGGGGGCGCAAGGCGCTCGTACCTGAATCTTCTCCGCTCCCTCCGAAGCGTCGGGCCCGCCGCCGGGTCTCCGGATACCCGTCTGCCGCGGCCGCTCTCTCGCCGGTTCTCTCCGATCTACTGTGATGGGTGATTTGGCCGTCCGCGACGGGCACCGCGGGGGCACGATCCTCCGCTCCACTCCGCAATAGGGGTTCCGACAAGGCCCGTGCCGCAGCTCGTGTGATCGTGGTCGTGGGCGGATCAAGTTTCCGGAGCGTACGCTGCGGCCCAAGCGAGGCCGTGTCCGCCTGGCAGCTGAAGGGCGGGGGGGGGTGGAGGCCCCGCAATCCGTCACCCATGGGCGAAACTGCGGCGGTCAGAGGAAATAAAGGCAGGAGCTAAAGTAGAAACGCCACAGCTGTCGATATCTAAGGATTGTAAACTGTGTAGAAGCCACGGAACACGCGATTCTTCAGGATCTTTTAGGGAGCTCCGCGGAGCTCACAGGGAGGCCGCCATCTTGGACGGCTCTCTAGCGCCCTCTGTCTCTGGCAGAAGTTAAAATCAATGGGCTGCCCTGAGGGCCTGACTTATTAACTCAGATTGCTCCACCAGAATACATCTGTAAAAGTAAAACTGGATCAGGAAGGTCATACTACTAGAAGTGTGCTCCAAAATAGAGGGGTTAAACAAGGTTGTGTCATGGCCCCTCTAATGTATAATCTATATGTACATGACATCCCCGAGGCCCTTGGGGCGACGACTAACTGCCCACCGAAAATAGGAGACTCTATCTGCCCTGTTCTTGTCTATGCGGACGACCTTGTAATACTTGACCACACTATTAGTGGGCTACGTAGGTCGGCCTTTGCCTTGTGGGAATATGCTGATAGAAATGGCCTCAAAATCAATCTGGAAAAAACTAAGGCCATGAGATTCACAAACAAGAACACCACTCGTGTGCAGCTTAGAGTAGGTCTCGACAATATCGCCTATTCGCCTCATTATCGCTATCGAGGGTTTGAATTTGAGAGCATCGGCGACTATGGTATATGCAAACAGTCACGCATTACTAGAGCGGCACAGTTGACCGCATTGTTTCATAGATTTACAGTTAATCAGGGCGGATTTACCATCTGGGGCACACGTCAACTTTATGTTCAAGTATTGTCCCCTATGATCACTTATAGCCTGGAAGCTCTCCTCAACACAGACCTGAAATGGTTACAGGTGATCGAAGGAAAATTCTGGCGTTCTATCTTGGGCCTACCACCAGGAATTCCTATGGCTATAATAAGATTAGAACTGGGGTTGAGCTCATTGAAAGCAATAGTTTTAAAAAAGCGAGCCCTACTCTATTTGAAAATGAGTGGTGAGACCAACAACGGGCTATTAAATGCTGTCCATCAAGAGATTTCTAAGACCCACCCCCGTGCCACTTGAAGAAGCAAATGTCCAAATTTCTGACGCCCATTGGGTGGCACATCCTGGTGGGTACAGTCACAGAAGAAGTACAGAGGGCCTTGAGTAAACGCATTGAGCTCTGGGATTGGCTAGAGAACTATGCCCACCTCTGGAAATTGAAAAGCTATCAATTTGCCCAGTACATGCTGTACAGCTTGTAGGGGAGGAGTGGTCCAAGGGACCCCCCGGGCCTACATCTCCACCCCAGGTGAGGGCCATGGCTCATCGGGCGTCCCCTCCTTACCACCCGGGCCCAAGAGGTGGATGGCTCACCTGCTGAAGACATTGCCCACACGTATTGAATTTAGCTAGGCCTCAGAAACCATTTGGTCCAATAAAGATGGTGTGAGTGTAGCGCACTGTAGCGCGGCCCCCACCCTCGGAGAGTTTCAATTATCTCTGTTGCCGCAGCACCCTGGCAGATCCGCTGTGAGCATGTTCCCACGAACAGGACGGAAATGAGCTAGCATAAGATACTAACACTAACATTTCACCGTCCGCAGTGTAGCACTGCTCCCAGAATGACCCGGTCAGCAAGGCCTGGGTGATGGGAAGATCTGTAGAATGATCATCCGATGAAAGCAGAGAGGTACCCAAATATGAATGTCAAAAACCACTTCTAACACGTATATCCTTTCCATACAACCACTTTTACTAAAGAAACCTGTAAAATTGTGTATGACACCAGCCATGAAGGACCCACACCCCTGCAGGGGTGTGCAAATGATAAACGCATTCCGGGGGAGTGTTCCTTATATGTATCATTGAAAACCGTACACCCCGCGGTCCCGCGCCATAACTGAACTAATGCTGCTAGAGTACACAAGAAAACGAATGTAACCATATAAGGGGCACATGTGAAGGGTGTGCAAGAATGCACTCGTCACGCGTGTATGTCTAAGCCCCTTGCATGCCACCACCGTCACATACGGTGGCAGGTCATTTTCTATGTACTGCACCAACCTCAATGCTACCTCACTTACTGCAATTGTATATGCATATAGCTAAATACTGTAGTTGTCAAAACATAGTGTACGAATAAGGTGCTCAGACTGGATATAATTGAAACACCTCCAGCGAAATGAAATGTATGTTTTCAAGTAATCCAAACAAATATTATAAAGTGTTCTAATGATTGTGATGTTTTCGCCTCCAAAAACCGGCAACATGCGAGGAAAATACCTTTGTAAATATGTGCAAGACCATTTCCCCTCCCACCCTCCGGAGACTGCCAAACATGAGAGCAGAGGCCCGTGCCGCGCTGCCCCACCTCCCCCAACTAGACTGGAGCCGCTTCAAAGATGTGTAGCCCCCTCTGCAGCACCCAAGGCCACGGGCCGCCACCTGCATTATTTACAGCACAGCAGTAAACCTCTGCCTGAACCCACACTTTCGAAGGCGACCCCTCGTAAACCCCACAACCCACCAGATCATCTTAGACGTATGGCCCTGCGCAATCAGGACACCCAACACTGTGGCAACACACAAGCGGCACATTTATAACCACATCTAACAAGACAGGGAGGCTTGTACCGTCCGTCCCATGCCCTGAAGCTTAGCCCCTCAACCTATGGCTCCGGTCAACAGGACGCTGGTAACCATTCCCTGACGAATGACCATTAGACCCCTCACAAGGTGCATTCCTCCTGTGTTGCCTTAACCTGTAGGATAACCTATTGAAAGATTTACTAAAGAAAATAACATTGCAATGACTGAATGACTGCGGTGTGCATGGCCTAGGGCAAATAAGTCAGGAAAAGACATTCATCTCTGACACCGGCCGCGATGGCACAACAACACCGCCCGGATGAACTCTGCCAACCTGCCAGGCCCAGCCCAACCCACGAGGCTGACCAGTGACGTTCTCCAGCCACGGCCAACCACATCGCAGCAGCACCTATAGTTAGTCATCGCCACCCAATCCCATTGAACTTGTGCCCCCTATAGTATGTAGGTTCTTATGATGTTTTTTGTAAATATATACGCCTGTCTTTGCTATTGTCAGACAGAGCGCTCTCGGAGTTTGCAGAGTTCTTTGCATGCCATATTCTGATTGATAAACTCCCATTTAAGCTCACTCGCACTCTGTCTTGGCCTTATTCCCTACTTGGGAGAGTCCTTCATTGTCTCTCATTGCGGGGAGGATCGTGCTGGCTGGGGACGTTTGCCTTCAGTGGTGACCCCGAAAGCGTGATTATTACTATTATTTTTTCCCGATCTAACATTACCGTCCCCTTTTGGCACGAGAATCTCCGGTCGAAAAGGGATACGCACGGTGAACCGGCTCCGGGAGGCTGGCCGCCAACGGCGACCGGTACACTAAGAAGTGCGCACTCAAAAGAGAGAGGGTACGGGATCCCAGTTGAAAAATCCCCTTTGAGTACCGCTCGCCGGAGCCGGGGCTGACTGTTGAGCTGACGGCAACACTGCCTGGACGGACCCAGTTTCGGAGACTATCGGTTCAAGACGGGCACGTGAGTATTGAGTGCGAGCGATTGTAAAGGGAGTGGGGGAAGAAGTGTAGGACAGGGAACGAAGAGGGGGTACGCAGATCTACTAAGGATCATCCTAAAATTTTCCTTGCTTTTTCTTTGCATATGGCCATTAGGATTAAGAGGTGAATAAGAGATAAAAGTGACGGGAACCTAGCTCCGAAAGGGGGTGGAAGGCGGCGCCGCATAGTGCTATCTTGACTAGTACTGGGAATATATGAAGAAGTGGAATATAAGATAAAAAGTGTCCAGCAAAAGGGGGCACTGAGAATATATTAGAGACCGCTATTACTTCTTTCTTTTCTTTTCTTTAGGGTTAGGGGGAAAATAAAAAGTGATATTAGTACAAAACTCAGGGAGAAAGTAAGAGGGAGAGAGTCCTACTATAAGAGGGAAGAGCAGACCAATACATATATATATATATATGCGCATCCATATATCGGAATAAGAAGGATAGGGACAGCCGGCTAGGGAGGAAAGGGAGGGCAGCTTGAATTGTGAACAGAGTGTTACTGGGAGGTGTGTGCACCTCGTATGTGTCAGACGACAAGTTGATGTTGTAAGTGTGTAGAATAGCTATAAATGTATAGAAATGGAATGGTCATGGTAAGTGTGACCGGATAGAACTTTTTTTGAAGAGAAAAACGACAAGGTGGAGTGAGTGTGTGCCTATTTGATTTCCGGGTTAGTGTTGTCAAAATAACTGATGGTTTGCTCTTGTATGTGCCCCCCAAAGAAGGAGAATAGAGACGGTGTACAGCCAGTTTTGTATTGCGCAGGCAGGGGGCAGAGCACAAAGGAGCCCATTATTGACTGAGGTAAAAAACGAAAACAATATTGGTAAGAGGTTTACATTGTAATTGTGGACACACAGATAGAAACAAGCACTAGGAGAATACACAAGATGGGGGCCGAAACACCCTTATCACATATTTGTAAGAACTTACCAGGCTACGCGGAGCGAATTAAGAAATATCATGACCAATGGGTAACCGAGTTAAAGGGAGAGAGGTTACCCCAGATATGGCCCGAGGGAGGGTCATTTGATAAAAGTGTTCTGGATATGGTGGCCACATGCATCTGTTTGAAGTACAAGGGGAAGCAGTTGCAAAATAGGAGAGAAGTATTAGATCTCTGGAGGTTATTTGAGGAGATACCACCACCTAAAGCGGCAGCATTAACTCCTGACCTCCCGTCCACCACCGACAATCCACTGATGATACAGAAAGATGTTAAAGAATTGTCAAGTGTAGCGCCACCAATAGAGGTAATAAGTTTGTACCCGATATTAAACAAGCCTGTGCCCGCAGAAGGGTACAGTGACCCCACTTACGTGCCTCCCCCGACAACTATTACACCCCGCCGGCCCACGGCACCCCCGCCATATGAAAGCACAAGGGAGCGAGCCCAGGCAGGTACACAAAGGGTGGACATAGAGAAGCTCACAGATGATTTACAATCAAGACTTTCAATAGCAAAAGATTTGCTCTCGAGGATAAAAGACATATGCGAACAAACAGCACTCAATGCAGCTAGATCAGGGCGCACGTCTAGAGCGCCAGGTGAAAATAGAAAACCTGAAGAGGGGTGGAAAAAGGGCGAGATACTGTTCAGAATTGAAGAAGAACCGACACGAATAATAGAAGTAGGGACATGAGAGGGAGATGTTGATAATGAGGAAAGGCCTGTGGGAGACAGAGAGGAATTACTATGTGATATAAGGGACGATTTAGAAGAAAGCGACAGGTTGAGTATGGCAATGGGAGGGGGAAGCGAAGGGGGGGATGGTACATGTTCAATGTGAACATTGGACGATGAGTGGACGGGGCGATTAAGGAACAGGGTGGGGAAATGGCATCAGTGGGAACATCAGCAGCCACAACGGGTCCAGATGTAACGACAAAAGGAAGGCTACAGCTCCCATTGATACATAGGGGAGGAGGGAGGCCTAACTATATCCCATGGGCTCAGATGGATAAAGCCAATTTATTAAAGCTATTGCCCCCGTTGTCAGGAGGGGCAAGTAAGTGGATATACGCCTTTGAGAAGCACACTGCCGGGGTACCCCTAGCAATAGGAGACGTGAAGAGCTTGCTCGTATCAGCAGTGGGGGATCAGGCCGAGAGAGTATGGGTCAAGGCCTGTTTCCCGGGAGTAACATTAGACTGCGACCGCCATGACGGAGCCTCCTTTAACACAGTGCGTGCAAGGGTGTGGGATGCCTTGCGGGAAACATTCCCAGATACGCCAGACTTACAGTCAGTAATGCAGTGTACAATGAATGATGGGGAGGAGGCTATGGATTACATTTTTCGGGTCCAAGAGATGTGGAGAGCAGAAACGGGCACGCCCTGGTATCAATCGACATCTTTATTTTATTTCATTATAAAAAGAGGGCTCCCCAAAGAAGTGCAAAAGGCGCTCGATAAGATAGCTGGTATTGAAGCAAAGGGGTGGCCTGAGATCCAGAGCATAATAGTACACCATTGTAAGAGAATAAAGGAACGGGAGAAGGAGGTGGCGCAGAAGAGATTGGCAGACGAAGCTAAACTAGTGCAGACAAAGTTGGTGACGGTCGCAGCGGCTGTAGCCGCACTCCCCCACAGCAGGGAGGGAGATGAGGAGGAGGGGCTGACAGCAATACAAGGAAGGGTGGCAACTAATTGGGTTGGAGCAGGACAGCGGCAGTGGAACGAGCAGGAACAAGGTGGAGGTCCGCAGTGGCAAGAGTGGACCCCTCGAGGGGGACGAGGTGGGTACAGGGGCAGAAGAGGAGGTGGACCGGGATACGGAGGAATGGGAGGAAATGGATGGCAGGGCCCTAGAGGTGCACAAGGGAGTTGCTGGAACTGCGGAAGATGGGGGCATTACTCTAGGGAGTGCAGAGCCAGACCCAACAACGGGTTCCAAGAGGTAGAGCAATATGGCCACTCCCACCCGGGGAGCCCATATGGTCTTCCAATAGGACAGCAACAACTGAGAAACCCAGGCCAAGGTAATAATGAGCAGCAGCAGGGGCACCAGTATAGAACACAGACCCACCCACAAAATAATGACAATATGCAGTACACGCCAGGCAACCCTTTCCCTACAACAGCAAACGGGGCCCCCGTACCAGCACCCTACAACGGCATGTCAGTGGTTTCAGGAAGTGTCTTTAATCAAGGGGGGGCGATGAGACACCCCGCATAGGACAGCCCACAGAGAACCCTTGCGTGTCCAGTTCTATCTACAACCTACAATGCAGCAGAGGAACCATTGGTAGGGGCGCAGATAGGAGACAAGCAGTTCATATTCATGGTTGATTCAGGAGCGGAGAAATCATGTATCAGGGAGGGCCGATTCCCGTTATCTAACAGGAAGTTAGAGACGCAGGGGTTCTCTGGGGCTGTAATTGAAGTTCCTTACACAGAAGCATTGGATGTAACAGTGGGGGGTAAAACTGTAAAGGCACCCTTACTGTATTACGAACATTCACCAATAAATTTATTAGGGAGGGATCTCCTGAGTAAACTTAACATGACCATATCATTTACCGAGAGAGGAATAGTGTGTTCTACACCCGGGATATGCCCCTTGCGTGCAATGTTGGTAGTGCAAGCCTACACAACCACACTGGAAGTACGAGGGTTGCCGGAAAATGAGGAAATGTTTATTGAGGGGCTAAAGACATTGGCCCTCATAATACCAGAGCTAAGAAAAATGGACTGGAGGATCCCAGCGGAGTTCCTCTTCCGCCCCATAGTATGCCCCGACACCTCACCAGGATCAGTGGTATCATTAGACTTGCACGCTGTACAGGTATCAGCGAAAAGGATCGCTGTGATTGGAGTGGATAGGGAAGGATGTGAGTGGCGTACAGTACTGTGTACAAATGCCAACATCGCCCTACGAGAGTTAACAGATGAGGATCTGTTTTCAGACACAGAAGGGGATGGTGAGATAGTAATGGAAATAGCGATGCCCTGTGACATTTTGATTCAAGCCAGGGAAACCCCCGTCCAACTGATGGCAGTGGTAGGAGCACCGCCGTCCTTTTTTGATGATGACATGAGGCTCGTACCAAATAATTTGTGGACGACAGGCCCCCATGATGTAGGGCTGTTGCATGGAGTCCAACGTGTGGTAATAAAGCTAAAGCAAGGGGCAATTTTACCCCGAGTGAAACAGTATCCATTGTCCCGTGAGGCTGAAGAAGGGATAAAAGAGACCATAAATGCACTACTAGCGCAAGGGATAATAGTGCATTCAACCTCCCCATGTAACACATGTATTTATCCAATCAAAAAAGCAAAAGGAGGGTCTTGGAGGATGATACAGGACTTATGCCCCCTAAATGATGTAATTCAGAAGGAGTTCCCTTTGGTCCCGAACCATGCATCCATATTATGCAGCATCCCGAAACTGGCATCACATTTCACAGTAGTGGATTTGAAAAACGCATTTTTCTCAATACCCCTCGGTGAAGAGAGTAGATACCTTACAGCATTCACACTGGGGGGTAAAAGGTATGAACACTGCAGACTACCACAGGGATACTGTGAGAGCCCGAGCATATTCAACCGCATATTGCATGAAGACTTGGGAAACCTATCAGTTGTGAGTACAATCATTCAGTACGTAGACGATTTGTTAGTGTGTGCACAAGACGAAGAAACATGTAGAAAGGATTCAACAATGCTCCTGACACTATTGGCCAATAAGGGGTACAAGGTAGATAAGGAGAAACTACAGTACTGCCTGACAGAGGTCTTATACCTAGGACAGCTGATATCAAAAGATGGAAAAAGAATAATTCCCGACAGGGTAGAAGTGATAAGGTCAGTAGCGGAACCCACAACAGTAAAAGAGATGCAGAAATTCTTGGGAATGTGCAACTATTGCCGAGCATGGATATTAGATTATGCAGCATACACAAGACCCCTACTACAAGCACTCAAAGAAGAACAACAAGAAAATAAAAAGATCGAATGGTCAGAAGAAATGAGCACGTCATTTAAATCATTAAAAAGGTTAATTTCAAGCGCTCCAGTGCTAGCCAACCCTGATTATGGACGCGAATTTTACCTATTCTCACACTGCAAGGGAACACTCATGACAGCTGTTCTGACACAAAAGACGTCCTTAGGACACAAGCCTTTGGCTTACTATAGTGGTACTTTGGATGCCGTAATGCAAGGCCATTTCGCGTGCGAGCAATCGCTCGCTGCAGCCGCGTTCGCGATTGAGAAAAGTGCCACAATAGTAATGGGTTGCCCAGTAACATTGTTTGTGGAACATTCATTATTTGCAATACTTGAGAGTTCAAAAAGCACACTGACAACACAGCGGGCAACAGCTTATGAAATCATATTGTCCAGCACCAACATCCATGTGGTAAGATGCAAAACAGTAAACCCCGCGACATTCATTACAGAAGCATGCACACTAGAGGACATGCAGGACCACGATTGCGCAACCTACACAGGAGAGAGAGAGGAGGACACAGTGGTGTGTGAGAACGCTCTGAGCGAGGGGGAAGTGTACTTTGTGGATGGGTCTGCATCGATTGATGTGGACACGGGAGAAAAGCATGTTGGTATGGCGGTGGTGAGATTAGAAGATGGTGAGTATGAAACATTAGTGCAGTACCGCCTCCCATCACATTACTCCGCACAAGCAGCAGAACTGATTGAGCTCATAGAAGCGTTACATGCAGCAAAAGGTTGCGCAGTAACAATATACGCGGACTCAGCTTACATGACAACAACCGTACATGGAGGTCTAGCAAGATGGGGGCGGAGGGGATTTCGGCGGGCAGACGGAACACCAGTACAGCACGCAGAATTGTTGAAAGAATTAATTGAGGCCCTACAAAACCCTACTGCAGTAGCAATAGTTAAGTGCCAAGCACATACATCCAACACAGACGTTGTGTCTTTGGGGAACGCGGCAGCGGACGCTGCCGCCAAGGAGGCTTCCTATTTTCAGAAATATGAAGCAGGTGAGTACATGCTGCAACACAAGACAAACGAAGAGCCCCTAGAAGCGTACAACATGATGCCCATATCACAAATACTAGAATTGCAGGGCGGAGCTAGTGAAGACGAAAAATTGATGTGGACAAAACGAGGGTGCAGCAAGTCGGGAACAGACTTACTATGGCGGCAAAATAACTCAGGGAAGGTGGTAATGCCAATCAAGTTACTAGAAATTGCGTTTCAACAACTACACTTCCCTGCGCATAATACCAAACAGCACATTGCAGCCGAAATACAAGAAGAATGGTACGTGCCCTGTCTTCAGGAGCACGTATCTCGATTAGCAATGGAATGCACAACATGTCGGATCTACAATTCAGGAATGACATTACGCACCCTCCGGGGAACAATTCCGAAACCCATTGGCCCATTCAGAGAGCTGCATATTGACTACGCGGACATGGGGAAAGGTGTAATGGCGCACGGTACATGATCGTGGTTGTGTGCCCATTCTCAAGGTGGGTGGAAGCAGGTCCGTGTGCACGACCTGATGCCAAAAGCGCTGCAAAGTTTCTAGTGAGGGAAGTGTTCCCGCGCTGGGGAATTTGTGAAGTGATTCGCTCAGACAACGGCACGCACTTTGTGAATGAACTTTTCAAGGAAGTGACTACATTATTGGGAATAAAACATAAATTATGTTCGATTTATTATCCTCAAAGTAATGGCGTAGTAGAAAAGATGAACGGACTGTTAAAGGGCAGGTTATCAAAACTATGCTTTTCATTGAAGAAGAATTGGATCTACTGTCTGCCCCTTGCGTTATTTGAACTGAGAAATCAGCCAAGTAAAGATCACCATTTGTCCCCGCACGAAATCGTGACTGGGAGACGAATGCACACAGCACACTCTCCACTGCGCGAACACTCAGATGCACACAGGAGCGCCGCAATATTGGGAGAAGAATTCACAGACTATTTGAAAAAATTAACAAGGGCAGTGCGCGCAATATCAAAGCAGCTCTCCCCACCCTTCACTAGGGAGGAGGGGAACATAACAGGGTCTGTCACAGAGCCTGAGCAACAGCTACACCTAATGCCGGGCGAATTAATTTATGTCAGGAGTTTTGTGCGTCGATGGAATGCACCACGGTTCCACGGCCCATACGAAGTAGTGTTCTGCACGCCCACAGCTGTAAAAGTGAAGGGCTTGAGGTACTGGGTACACTTGACAGATGTGCGAAGAGCATATAGCAATGTGCGAGAGGAGGCAGATGAGGGGGCACAGACAACAGCAACAGATGCAACTGAACAGAATGTCTGAATATTAACTTGTGTATGTGCGTCAGCAATGAACGTGAATGGGAAAGTGACTGATAAAGTATACCTGTATTCTCTTTTTATATATTACGAAAAAAAAAAAAGGGGGGGTTTTGGACTTATATGTAATTAATGAAGTGATCAAATTATGACATGTCGACACCCTTATCTGTGAATACCCTTCCCTGCAACCCTACCCGCTTCCATTACCCGTCAATATATATATTGGCACTAATGATGCCAACAAAAATGTTTACATACATGCACTTAATGCACTTTTATATCTCAAACAGGAACTACCATGGCATCTAACAGGCAGCCTGCAACGGATATAATTAGTAGAATGAGAGAATTAGTAAATGAGAGATGCATATATTCGTATGAGTGCGGATTATCTGTGTGTATTACAATGTTTTTTATGCTAATGTTTGGTCTGGTTACATATTGGTTTGTAGCGTTCATCTCTATCGAGATGAACGAGGGGGGAGGGATTAACAGCACTGGGATTAACAGCACCACTGGGACCAATGTAACTGCAAGTGCAAATATGAGGGAAGGTGATTTTCTGGTATGGGATGGAACTAAACTTGTATGGGGTTATCACACCACACCATCCAATGCTGTCACATCAGAAAAGAAAGAGCCACAGGGTGGAATGCAAAACAACACAGTGTCTCCACCAGTTATGTATAGGTATAATGCTCCCAGTTTAAATGACCGAAACCCATCTGCTATATCGTGGTTGTATGATACCCCCACCAGTCAACCAGCCCCCGTCTTAAAAAACAACCTGCAAGATAAAATCAGGGACGAAAAGGAAAAGATGCTAGCAGCACACAAAATATTATACGATGACTGGGCCAAGGGGGGCGGGAATGAGAAAGGGGGGTCTATTCTTTCCCTCGCCCAGGAGGCTGGGAAGTACATGAGGAATAAGAACAACAGACGGAGAAGGGACACCGGGAGGAGGAGATATGATGAGTATTATGGGTTAGGATTAGATAAAATGGAAGACCCACAACACCCCCACCAGACAAATAAGTGGTATGCAGATATGAGTGCCACCGCAAAACAAACAACAAATGAGAGCTGTTATGTTTGCTCCCTCATTCCTCATGCTTCAGGTACACCCAAAGTATTGCTACCCAAAGAGTTGCCAATTAAAGATGCCCAATGTCTCCTTCATCTCACGTTATGCAGGATTAAGAACACCTTCCAGGCACATGAAGTTACTTTTAAAATGCTGCAGAACGAAAAAACTTGCTACCCAAAAACGGCAGGGGTGGTATGTCTGGAGGAACCATTTTTTGTAATACAGGGGACACTTTTTTCAGACAACAAGTGGAAGGATGAAGAAGTAATGTGTAAAGCTGAAGCACTGAGAGGTGTGGCGCCAGAGAAACTGCAGTGGATAGAAGAAACGTGCACACCAGTATGGAAGGAACACATTTCAAAACTAACTTGGGTAACCGCCATTGAAAAACCCTTCAAACTACAGAGCGAAATAGACTATGAACTATGTTTCAAAGGAGAGGGGAAAACCGCCATGGGAACAAACAAGAACTGTAACAAGACCCTCACCATCCCAGATCTGAGAAAAGGAACAGCGGCCCTAATGGACACGTACTGGGTATGTGGCAATCAGGCATACCTGCACCTTCCCCCGTCATGGAGTGGCAGCTGCTCAATGGCCACTCTGCACTCAGCTCTAATGGTAATACCAGAAAGCCACATCGATGGAAGCAAAAGGACACAGGAACGCATACAACAGAATGCAGCCCAGCCGACTGCGGAGTCACAAATATATGTCCTGTCTTCCGGAAACAAGGGAGAGGTGCTGACCCGTAACAGAAGAGCATCAAATTACATATCAAAGGCATCATCAGAACTGTTGGCTCAGATCCCAGACAGATATCGATTATTCAGTTCAGCCGAAACATTCTTCGCCTCGCTCATCTCAAGTGTCCAAGCAAGGGCAAACGCAAAATGGCTCCAGATAACACGTTGGGAAC
Organism: Ambystoma mexicanum; assembly: GCF_040938575.1. Classification (NCBI taxonomy): domain Eukaryota; kingdom Metazoa; phylum Chordata; class Amphibia; order Caudata; family Ambystomatidae; genus Ambystoma; species Ambystoma mexicanum. The sequence goes on along the minus strand of NC_090940.1, from coordinate 331,016,214 downwards.
TCATTCAGCTGGCCAATGACACTGAAGAAGGGTTCAACGTAATCAAAGTGGAACTAAGGGCTTTACGGCTGATGACAATGCAAAACCGGTATGTCTTGGACCTGTTGACGGCGATGGATGGAGGTGTTTGCCGAAAAATCGGAAGTGCCTGCTGCACTTTCGTACCTTCCGAAGATGCAGAAAACGGCTCCCTGTCCCATGTGATCGAAGCAGTACACAACCTAGGAGAAAATATGAAGATGGAAGGTGGAGCAGAACACAGTACATGGTTCGATAACATTTTCTCCTGGGTCCCATCATGGCTCGGAACAACTGTGAAATTTTTGATGCCAGCTTTGGTGTTCCTCCTTTTTATTTTTTGCCTGTGCCAGGTGGGTCTTCGATGTTGTGCTAACGCAGTACCTAATGGTGCAATGATGATGGTGACAATGGGCAACACCCGTGGGACAATGCATAACATGCAGGAAGTGCAGGTACAAACAGGGACAGATAACACACCAAGATATCAGCTGATGCCTATCTATCACGACAAAGATATCGTAGATAAAGCATGGCACACCACCATTAGAGAGCCCCGCGTACTAGAATGGTACCAAGAGGTGTGGGTAGATCTGGCGGGAGATGGCGGATGTTTATACCTGACTTGTACCCCAGATGAATATGCCAGAAGAGGGGAAAGCTTACGGTGGGTGTGTAGAGCAAGGATGCCCATAAAAGGCACACCTGCATGGGATGAGGCAGTGATGGACGAGGCAGAATGCAGAAGGCTGGAAGAGTTAAAGTATTCGTTACTTAAGTAACGAAAGGGGGGAAATGTAGGGGAGGAGTGGTCCAAGGGACCCCCCTGGCCTACATCTCCACCCCAGGTGAGGGCCATGGCTCATCGGGCGTCCCCTCCTTACCACCCGGGCCCAGGTGGTGGATGGCTCACCTGCTGAAGACATTGCCCACACGTATTGAATTTAGCTAGGCCTCAGAAACCATTTGGTCCAATAAAGATGGTGTGAGCGTAGCGCACTGTAGCGCGGCCCCCACCCTCGGAGAGTTTCAATTATCCCTGTTGCCGCAGCACCCTGGAAGATCCGCTGTGAGCACGTTCCCACGAACAGGACGGACATGAGCTAGCATAAGATACTAACACTGTAACATTTCACCGTCCGCAGTGTAGCACTGCTCCCAGAATGACCCGGTCAGCAAGGCCTGGGTGATGGGAAGATCTGTAGAATGATCATCCGATGAAAGCAGAGAGGTACCCAAATATGAATGTCAAAAACCACTTCTAACACGTATATCCTTTCCATACAACCACTTTTACTAAAGAAACCTGTAAAATTGTGTATGACACCAGCCATGAAGGACCCACACCCCTGCAGGGGTGTGCAAATGATAAACGCATTCCGGGGGAGTGTTCCTTATATGTATCATTGAAAACCGTACACCCCGCGGTCCCGCGCCATAACTGAACTAATGCTGCTAGAGTACACAAGAAAACGAATGTAACCATACAAGGGGCACATGTGAAGGGTGTGCGAGAATGCACTCGTCACGCGTGTATGTCTAAGCCCCTTGCATGCCACCACCGTCACATACGGTGGCGGGTCATTTTCTATGTACTGCACCAACCTCAATGCTACCTCACTTACTGCAATTGTATATGCATATAGCTAAATACTGTAGTTGTCAAAACATAGTGTACAAATAAGGTGCTCAGACTGGATATAATTGAAACACCTCCAGCAAAATGAAATGTATGTTTTCAAGTAATCCAAACAAATATTATAAAGTGTTCTAATGATTGTGATGTTTTCGCCTCCAAAAACCGGCAACACGCGAGGAAAATACCTTTGTAAATATGTGCAAGGCCATTTCCCCTCCCACCCTCCGGAGACTACCAAACATGAGAGCAGAGGCCCGCGCCGCGCTGCCCCACCTCCCCCAACTAGACTGGAGCCGCTTCAAAGATGTGTAGCCCCCTCTGCAGCACCCAAGGCCACGGGCCGCCACCTGCATTATTTACAGCACAGCAGTAAACCTCTGCCTGAACCCACACTTTCGAAGGCGCCCCCTCGTAAACCCCACAACCCACCAGATCATCTTAGACGTATGGCCCTGCGCAATCAGGACACCCAACACTGTGGCAACACACAAGCGGCACATTTATAACCACATCTAACAAGACAGGGAGGCTTGTACCGTCCGTCCCATGCCCTGAAGCTTAGCCCCTCAACCTATGGCTCCGGTCAACAGGACGCTAGTAACCATGCCCTGACGAATGACCATTAGACCCCTCACAAGGTGCATTCCTCCTGTGTTGCATTAACCTGTAGAATAACCTATTGAACGATTTACTAAAGAAAATAACATTGCAATGACTGAATGACTGCGGTGTGCATGGCCTAGGGCAAATAAGTCAGGAAAAGACATTCATCTCTGACACCGGCCGCGATGGCACAACAACACCGCCCGGATGAACTCTGCCAACCTGCCAGGCCCAGCCCAACCCACGAGGCTGACCAGTGACGTTCTCCAGCCACGGCCAACCACATCGCAGCAGCACCTATAGTTAGTCATCGCCACCCAATCCCATTGAACTTGTGCCCCCTATAGTATGTAGGTTCTTATGATGTTTTTTGTAAATATATATGCCTGTCTTTGCTATTGTCAGACAGAGCGCTCTCGGAGTTTGCAGAGTTCTTTGCATGCCATATTCTGATTGATAAACTCCCATTTAAGCTCACTCGCACTCTGTCTTGGCCTTATTCCCTACTTGGGAGAGTCCTTCATTGTCTCTCATTGCGGGGAGGATCGTGCTGGCTGGGGACGCTTGCCTTCAAGCTATAAAAAACCTCAGAATTACCTCAATCTTTGCCCTGATAAGAGACTTATACGTTTCATTTTATTTTTAAGGCTTGAACAATTACCTACGCTAATGATCACTGGCAGGAGAGACATGATCGCCCCAGAATTACGGCTTTGCCGACTATGTAATGAAGTGAATCAGCCCGAGTCGGCCAGACATTTGCTGACCGAATGTCACAGTATGACAAACAGCATCAACCTCAGGCTGGGTAACTTTGTGCACCATTACGGACACGTCAAAGAGGAGATATTTTAGTATCATTGCATTAATTCCAATAGCATGAGACTCCTGATGGCACTGTACAATATCTGGTTGAAGGTGGAAACAAGCCTTAATATAACTATATAGGGAGATACTAAGATGAGTTACTGATTAGTTACTGTTGAAGCGTAAGTGAGTTTGCTACTTGTCTTAAGTTTGCACCTCAACATGAACAGCTGTATCATGAAACCTTCACCGATATACTAATCAAATGCCGTAAGTCTCCCTTGAAGAGCAACAGGCATTAGAAGTCATTGTATGGTTCCTGAACTAATTTTTATACTGAGGCTATTGCTATTTAAAATGTCAATGATGCTGATATTATGGTCTGTTTGCTTTGGGAATTCGATGTTTTTTCCTATCCCTGTAAATTTTATATTTAAATGTTAGGTGATCTTCTTTATGATTATTTTTTATTCTTTTTATGTTTTTCTTATGTTATAACTATTTTATGTGTAAAGTTTCAATGAAAACTAAATCACAATAAATCAAATTAAATTACATTTGCCTGTAACATCGTGGTCACATTTTTACCCCAACCATCATTCAATCAGACACTTAAGGAGCATTTTGAATGTATTTTGGCAAATACTTAAGTAGACACGATCTGAATACACACCATAACTGAATACATTTTGGTTTCCATACATAAAATAGCGTTCCCTTACCAGATCTCCCTCCATGAAATCAGCCAAAACCGGCCAAAAATGGCGGTTTGCAAGATGTCAAAAAGCTCTCAATAGGCAGTGAAAAGGTTTCCTATCCAACAAGTGAGAAATGAGTACCAAGAGGCACCATCCAACACGATCAGAGGCCAGAGACCAAAGACAAACAAAGACTCTAGAACAGAACAGATATCACCAGAAAATTCCAATAGGAACGCGACCCTGGTTGTCATGTGATGATGTCACAATCTTACCGCAGTGTAAGCACACCAAGGAAGCCAGGCCACAGACTGAACAGCCTCGAACTATATATTATGCAGACACAGTAAAGACTCAATTTGAATCTAAAAGTTATTTTATCCATTGAAAATGTATACTAGCTGCATGTGCAATAATTATGTCAAGCCAGTAGTATGTGCTTTTTGTAATGCTTCTCTTGTCGCTGGCTGTCACAGGCAAAGCATGACTAGCATGCGTCACTTCTTTTCCTAGTGCCTCATAGCGGTTTGGGCATTAAGCACTGTTTCTACAACAGTGGGAACACTGTGAGGGGTGTTGCCTTTCACAGGAGAGGGTTAATACTGTTCTCACTGAGCTCTTAGGTTAGAAGAGTTAGATTGTTTGACTATTCTATGTTCTGGGACACAGTTCGCTATATGCCTTTATAACTTTCACTTTCAGTTTAAAAACAAAACAAACAAAAAAATACAAATCAGAATGCCCCAATCCTCTTGTTGCACACGAGTTTCAGAACGCCAACCAAAACACAAGGAATTGTCGTCTAATCATAACTGTTGGGGGTCGCACGCCATGTTCGTCCGGCAGGCGCCCCTGGGTGCTATCTCTGTGAGCACGACTCAGGCCCACTATGTGTGGGGGGTTGGGGCTTGCCCTGGACATCCGGCAGGCCCCTCAGCGTTATGGACATCAACGCCATGGGGGTGGGGCACATCCTGCCAAGCCCCTGACCGTGTGGACCTCGGCCCCCATCCTGGCAGGCGGGTCCCACGGCATCAGGGCATACAGGCCTGTGCTTCCACGTGGAGGCTTGCGGCTGTCTCACGTGCCTGCAGGGGCTCCTTTTATTAGCTTGGGCCATGACACAGTCATGGCCCATCTTAAAGAGGCCATACACGTGAGGAAAACACATCCCCTTAAAGGGGCAACACACACAGGAGGGCCCCACCTAACAATAACCAATACACAAAGCATGAAGTTGAGTGAGGGAAATTGAATTATAGCCTGCAACATCAGGGGTAGGGGAGTGGCTCCTTGGCCACGTTACCTAGGTAACATGTAGTTTGTCTCTGTGCAGAGGGTGACGTCATCGGTTGTAAGTGAGCTCGGGACCAGTGTTCACCATACATGTGTTCCTGTCTTGTGTTCCCTACGTTCTTACATGTGTACCTCGATCCTGGAGTGCTAAGCTGACTAATGGACATTAAAGCATGATAGTGCTTGCCTTACGACTATTCTTCCATCGTTGCATAAGACCTTAGTTGTGTTATGCCTATGCCTTCTGTTAAAAAACCTGGTATGCGTGTGGGGCACATTTGATAACAGCGAATGCTGAATGTATGGGATTCATAAAGCGCTCTGAATGCTGAATGCATGCATTCATGAGATGTGCAAAGCGCAACCCTAGCTGGGAAGCACGAGAGTGCTGTGCTTAGGGGATCCACACAGAGGGTTACACGTCGGGTGTGCAGGGTGTGAGGGTGTCAGAGGAGCTGGGATTTGTAGGGGGGAGTTTGAGAGGGGGGTCTCGCATGCTGAATGACTGAATGTTGAGAGTCTGTCATTAGATGTGTTAAGGTGCTCTCCTGTTAATGGAGTCTAGGATGTCTGTGTTTGATTGGACAGTGAATTGATGCAGTCAGTGGTCTGTGAACACGCTAGGCAATTAGAGATCCTGAGTGGCATATTTTTGGCAAAGCATCTGCCCCGAATTTATGTGTAATGACTTTTGCAAAACACAGTGACGCACACTTGGCCAAATAATAAAAGCTGAGATGGGAATGGGGCAAAAGACCTATCAAATCACATTGACAGGCAAGAACTCCTGCTGGCAAGTTCCTCTTCTTTTAAGATGCCATTATTGAATCTGCGCCCACCATGCCCAACAAGGGATTCAATAAGAGTGAATCCTACATAGAGCACATTAACTACCCTAGGACCTTCTTAGGACTCACACACATTGCTGCCCTAACGTATACCCTCATTTCCCATACATGTAGAGTACAATGCTGTAGTAAACCCTTGATGGTCTAAGCTCATTATTTGCAATCAACAGCTGTTATCGTATTCCCTTTACTGTGACCATCCCATATGAAAAAAAGGTCAATACATAATTTCAGAACTACAACTCTCAACCACTCTGAATACACTTAATATGACTTTTAGGCTCAGAGAGCATTGCGTCTTTTTCAGGAAAAAATATCAATGGCTTTCCTTGCCGAACAGTGAGCCAAACCTACCATAGCAAAGCCAGCAAAAATTAAGGAGCTCCCAGCCCGAAAGCAAACAACTGTCCACTGTCCCCGATCGATGTTCACGTTGGTCACACCCTTATTAACTGGCTCACCACTTGTTCTCATCTTTGTGTATTTGTACACACACCCTTCGGGGAAAGGCCTCTGCCATCTGTAAATGTGGTATTGTTATCTGATATCTGATCGAAATTGACATCTCTGTTCTTCAAATAACTGCTAATACAAATACAAATAGAAAGGCTTTGATATGGTGCGTGATCAGCGATGCCTCCTGGGGTGGGCGAGGTGGACCGCTGCCCAGGACGCAGGTGGTTTGTAAGGTTTCTGGATCAGCTTTTCACAGCCATTGCTTGCATGGCTTTGTTTATGAATGTCTTTTTTGCTCACTTTGAATTTCTAGTTTAAAGGAGGACAGTGTAACACTTTTGTTCTCAGTAACACATTTAAAACAGGCCATTGTAATTAGATGGTTGCAGGGACACCACTGAGTGCCTAATTGTAACTAACTATTGTTAGCGGAATATTTCTTGAAAAGTGAAATTGTGGTTTGAAACTGTGGTGTGATCGAGTGTATGAAGCTGCATGCTATTTAAAAATAAAGCAGCAGCCATTCACTGTTTGTCCAACATGTTTCTCTAAAGATGTATATACTGTAAAATGTGTTTATTATGTACATTCTTAACTGTCATGATATCCCTGTCAAGCAGAATACAATTTTAGCTCTTTCAAAACCAAGAATTAAGACATTGTTGAACCAATTAGAGTTGGGAAGATATGCAGTTGTGTGCCTTAATTGCCGAATCTTCTCATACCTGGGCTTTTTCATGTAAGCACATTTTTTAATCCTGATCACTTCATTTAGTCTCACTGTGATTTAGCTGTCTCATTTGAGATTACTTAGAATTCATTCAATTTGCAGTGTATGTTCTTCTCTTATACAAAAAAATCTCACACATGGCATGACTTATGGTGTGTTGGATATTCTATGAATATATATATTTTTTAATTTTGCTGAGGCTGCACCCCATGATATAAATTACTCTCTGCACCCCATAATCCAAGATCCTCTCCCCACCCAGATCCAACCATTCCGGAGGGGGTGTAGCCTTGATCTTCCCAGAATGGATTCCTGTCTCTGTCATTCCTATGCAGGCCTACTCCCTCTGTCCCCACAGGCCATCCCCACCATCATCAGGCAATGCCAACTTCAACTTCTCTGGTGCTGGGGTGAGGACAGGTGCTCCATGGCACAGTAAATTGATCATTTATAAAGGTTTTATTCTCGTGCCGCAGCGTGTGTCTGCCCGCTCCCCCTCCCTTCATTGTATTGCTTTGTGTTCTGCTGCATTCTTCCTTCTTTTAGGTTTACATTTGTCGACTGCTTTGTTCTTTTGTATATTGTTCTGTGTTCTGCTATGCTCCATCCTCCTCTAGATTCTCTTTTTAATGACTGCTCTGTTACTGATGCCCTGGTAGCCTGATTTGCTTACCGGACTGCCTTGTTTTCTGCCTGCTCTTCCATCTGAGCTCTTGTCTACTTAGTCAATCGTCCACTATTATCTTGTCCCTTTTTATCTCCTCTGCTTGCACCCCTCATTGTGTCCTCCCCTAGTGTCTTCCCCCCACTGTTCCCCTCTATCCCTCTTCCCCACGTACTCTATGGTGCTCTCTGTTTCGCCTATCTTTTCAAACTGCTTCTCTATCGGCTATCCTGCTCTCCTCACTAAGTCTGGTAGGAAGAAGTTCAAAAAGGATATCCTGGTTTCCAACCCAGGCCTTCCCTATCGCTGACACCTATACCAGTGCTTCCTCCAGACAGACCCTCACCGACATCCTCTTTGTCGTTCCCTCGCCAGACCTATGGACTCTTAATATGGCATCTGTGCTCTTTCCTTTCTCTTCTTCTCCCATTAATGGTGGCACCCCTTCCACTCCTCTAAGTTCATCATTAATGTTTACCTGAATGGCACCGTCTTGAACCAAGGCCCTCAGGCCAACTTTCTCCTCTTTGAAAGATGCTTCCCGCGTCTCATCATTTTCTTTTCTTCTCCCGCTGTCCTTCTCTCCCTTTTTTTGGCTTCCTTGCCTCCCACCTTTGCCTCCTCCTTGGCTACCTTGCCCTGTCCTCCTTCCTCTGCCAACCCCCCCTCCTCAGGCTCTGACTACACCTCCACAGGGCATACCTCTTATTTGTACCCATCCTAGAAAGTCTTTCAAGGTTGGCAGCCTTCTCCATGTTGCCACTCTTAACGCTTGCTCAGCTGTGAAACACTCCTCTGACATCTAGCCTCCTGGCCATCTTGTCTCGGGAGGATAGCTCAGCAGCAACATGCTTGCCTTGGAAGCAAGACGACACGGAGTAACATAGGTTTGATCCCCAAGTCCGCGCTTAGAAACCTCTGGGTATTAAGCGCGTTATAAATAACCTATCATATCATAATATTAGTATCTGGAAAAACTTGATCTCAATGTCCTCGGTCTTATCGAGACATGATCCACAGCCAGCTCTGTCACAAGCTTTGACACTCTCCTCTCTGATGGCTACAAGATTTTCTCTGTGCCCAGATCCAACCGTTCTTGAGGGGGTGTAGCCTTGATCTTCCCAGAGTGGACCCCTGCCTCTGTCATTCTATGAAGGCCTACGCCTCTTTCAAATGCCTTGCCTGCAGGTTCTCACTCTCTCCTGGCCACTCTCTTACTGTGGCTACTATCTATCAGCCACCTGGTCAGATGACCTCCTTCCTCTCTGAGTGGGCGGACCTCCCCTCCTGCTTCCTGGCCTCGACCACTCAACTCCTCCTTCTTGGAGACTTTAATATCCCCCTGGATGTTTCCTGTTCCTCCTCTTGACTCTCTTGCGACCTCTGTGACTCTCTCTTTCTATTCTCCCTGCTGGCCCAACTCACTCTGCAGGGCACACTCTGGATGTACTGATCTTCTCAGACCTCCCCCTCTCTATCCCCCTCACCACTCCTCTCGCCTGGAGTGATCACTTTCTCCTTTCCTCCCGTCTCTCCCTCTCTACCCCTCAGGCCAAGCCAACTCCAGCACTGCCACCTACCTTCTCAGTCATCCAACCTATGAATCGTGTGTCAGTTGAGGCTTTCGCCACCACTTTCTCTCCCCCTCCGCCTCTTCTGGCTGACTCGCATCCTGACACAGCCCTTTCCATGCTCCTCTCTTCTATCTCTGATACTCTTGATGCTCTTGCCCCTGTCATGAGGATCCGCTTAAAGCCCAAAGCCAAGTGCAACTCCTGGTATGACTCTGACCTCGTCACCCTTAAACACAAGTACAGGGTGGCTGAGAGGAAATGGCTAGCTTTGTGTGCATCCTCTGACAAACTGGCCTGCCGCCTGCTCCAAAGGCAATAGTGTCTCTCTGTCCGTGCTAAGAAGAGAGCCCACATCCAAGCCTGCGTCTCTGCGGCATTTAACAACTTGGCCAAACTCTTTCAAATCTGCAAGGAGCTGGCCCATCCTGCTGCAGTCTCTACCTCTTCTGTCCCCTCCCATGTCCTCTGCACGGCCCTGGCTTCTCATTTCATCTCTAAAACCCAGGACATCCTGTCCACCCTCTCGTCCTCTCCTCCTACTACTTCTATTCTCTCCTCTACCGCCGTTCCCCCACTGGGGTCACCTTGTCTCCCTCTTTCCCTTTGTTTCCTCGGTTCTACCCTGACAAGGTTTCTAGACAAGTCTGATCTATGAAAGTCTTGTCAAAACAGGTTCTTCCCTGTTCTTCTAAAACCATCATGGACCACATTGACACCCTCACTCCTGCCCTTGTTGACTTCTGCAACCACTTCTTCACCACTGGAGCCTACCCTTCTCCCCTGAAGCACTCACTTGTGCACCCTCTTCTCAAGAAACCCTTAGCCGACCCATCCTGCCCGGCTACCTATCGCCTCATCTCCATCACTCCTTTCCTGGGCAAACTCCTGGAAAAGCTGGCCATCTCCCAGCTTAATCTTCACACTGAATCTGTTGGTTGTCTCCATGAGCATCAGTCTGGCTTCAGAGCAGCCAGAAGCACAGAAACTGCTCTCCTGAACATCTGTGAAGACCTGCTCTCTAACCTTGATTCTAATCTCCTCTCTGTCCTCATCTTACTCAATCTCTCTTCTGCCTTTGACACGGCCAACCATGCCATCCTGCTCAATCATCTCCGTGATAACCTGGGTATCATGATCCGGCCCTGGCCTGGCTGACCTCCTTCCTCTCTGATCGAACCTCCCAGGTCCAACTTGGATCCTTTCTTTCCTCTATTTCACTCTCTACCTTTGGTGTTCCCCAGGGGTCCAACCTCTCTCCATGGCTGTTCAACCAATACCTGGCACCTCTCGCCCACCACATTGCAGCTCTCTGCTCCAACTTTCAGTGCCATGCGGATGACACTCAGCTTGTTTTCAGGCTCCCTTCTGCCACCTCTTCTCCTTCTCTCATCTCTGACTGTCTGTCTGCTATCTAGGAGTGGTGTGCCGCCAACAATCTCTGCCTTAATGCCAGTAGGACAGAGATTCTCCTCATCGGCACACCTGCACCCTCCTTTCCTGTCACTCTCTGGATGGCCTCCCTTGGCCCTCTTCCTGCTCCCACCTGTGAGGCTAAGAACCTCAGGGTCATCTTTGACACTCTCCTTTTCTCCTCACATCTCTGACATCTCTAAGAAGTCAAACTACCAACTACACCTCCTCAGAGGTATTCTTCATTTCCTTTCCTTCCGCCAGAAGCTCACTGTCTCTAGAGCTCTGGTTCTCTCTAGGCTGGACTACAGCTCATCGCTCCTCCACCTCCAACCCCCTCAGGGTCATTCACTTCTCTGAGCAACGAGTTGGTGGTAGATCTCTTTCTTCGGCTGGGGCCTCCCTCTGGAACAGCCTCCCTGCCAATCTGAAACTTGAGGAGAACCATCTACGGTTCCGGAAGCACCTCAAGACCTTCCTCTTTACTTCTGCCTTCTCTCTTCCTGTCCCCTGCTGATTTCCGGTCTGATTCTGCACTGGTCACCTGGCTACCCTCTGATTTCGGGCCTAGGTCCCTGCCCGTCCAGTTGCACACCCTCACTGCCTCCTGGCAACCCTTGCACTTGGGTTTGTGTCTGTAACCCTAATGCCCCCCTACCTGTACTTTTTGACACCTCCTGTCTGCAGTTACCCTTGCACCTGCCACCTGCTGACCGCACTTCTAGTTATTGTTTTGATCCCATGTACACCACTGCCCCCTCCCTTTCCCCTGGCACTTTACCCTCACTCCTCCTCTGCACTAGTGCGATCTCAATGTCACTTGGCCTAGTAAAATCGTTGTCTCTGTCCTCCATCTGTTCCACCTTCCTTGCCTCGTCGCGCATTGAAACACTGGTGTATAGGCACATTACAAATGCCATATCATATCATAACTGACATATATCAAGATATTTTGTGTGTTATAAATATTCATCAGTAAGTGAGAAATCCTAATGTTCACCCAAAACACAATCTGAGCCCATAATTCGGGGAAAAAAATAACAGGCTTTATATATAGTTAAAAGCTAGATTTTATTTAAACAAAAGAAACACATCAATTAAATATCGATACGTTTGTAACAGGTTTATAGAAACAAGACATTTCCTACCTGCGTAAATATCAGTAAATATAAACTATGCTTTCAATCAAACCATAAATCCACAAATTAATTTCTACCTCAAAGTGCTGATTGTTGTTTTTTTAAGCTTGCATTTGCATGTATGTATTCACTCTTTATTTTTTGTGGGTATGATGTCGGTTTCATTTTATACTAGCTGGTTAGGTCACGTTATATTATGTTGAGGTTTTATTATAATGTTTTGCTTTAACTATCTAATGTTCAAGTACCTTGAATCAGCAATAGGACAGAGGATAGCACCCTCTTAAATATGCAAATAAAATTAAGTAAAACAGGAACTGAACGTAGACCTGGAAATCTAATCTGTTAACTAGACACCTACTAATCCCTGTTTTGACATAACATTCTCATGATGCCCCCTTTTATCAGGACACAGTCACTGTAGCTCAGAAGGAAGCAGCTAGTCAAAGGCTAGATTATATAAGTTACCTCCCATAAGGGCCCACACACCACTATAATCATTCTCATAAAGGCCATGGCAGGACTCCAGAACCTCCAGGAATCCTGGACAGGGACATGTATTCCTAGGGAAGCCATGGTCGAAATTGCATGCTCAGTTAAAAGGGTTTCTGGTAATATTACCCCCAAACAAATGGTAGCCATCCATATAGTTGCTGTGAAAAGGATGTGGCAACATTATGTATGGTGACCATTTGTAAGGGGAGCTGGGCTACCCCCCGCTCGCCTTGGGAAAACAAAAAAATACATTTAAAACAGGGTTTGCAGGGGTGTCTCCTGCAGGTTCACAGTGACAATGTCGCTGCAAACCACTGCCTTTTTGCAGCAACTTTTTTGCCACACAGCCTTTTTGCAGGGACATTATCCCATGGAACCGTTAAAAGGGCCCATGTTTCCTTCGAGCTTTCCCTTTCTGGCTTAGTGCATGGCAAAGCCATTATTAGGGGGAACAAGTGGGGGGATCGCTTCAGAACTCACCAATAAAAAAATTACAACAGTAGTCTAAAAAGGTGTTTACGCACGCAAAAAGTAACGCAGTTTTATTCAGAGCCCAGACACAGCTGGGACAGCTATAGTCAAACAGATTGCGGAACAGAGGTGCATGAAAAGGCACTGTCAGAGAAACGCCCTTAAATCTAAGTCTTTTATAATAATTATTATTATAATAATCGAGCTGATAAGATTAGTAACTTTTGCAACCTGAAAACATCTCTCCACACCGAGCTGATTGGTGCTCGCACATCTGACCCTTATAGAAAAACATACATTGGGCATCATTATAGGTTTGCCAGTCTGGGAACTACGGTACCAGTAAGCTTGCCGGTACCGTAGTTCCCAGGAGTGGCAAACTACGAGTTGAGCTCGCGGGTGCCTTTCTGCCCGCCATGTCAGACCTGGCGGGCAGAAAGGCACCCACGAGCACAGCATGTCAGATGCACCGACACCGCTTATAACGGTGCCGGTGCATGGGGAGCATTCCGTTCCGGCACCCGGGAATGGGCAATTACCAAGTCCGGCAAGGCTGGAATACCCTGCTAATTGCCCATTCGCGGGTGCCGGAATTTTTTGCAAGTTTGGAGGTAGTGTGCCAGTATTACAGGCAAGGCTACCTCCCAACTTGTAATGAGGCCCATTTTGTTCTGTCAACAAAGCTTCCCACACCGCCCACAATTAAAATTTGTAATGTCACAATCCAACACCCTCACATCGTAATGACAATTCATTGAAACATTTGAGATGACCAGCGGAACTTTAATCAACTGCCCCGGTCATCTCATCTAAGTTCTCTTGGGAAGCGCCCCCTTTCATGACACTGCCAGAGCCTTGAACCACAGACGTACAGTTACAAATGTTGTATATTAAGAACTGTTCGGCCTTCTTCCCAAGCAAAATGTGCTATGGGGCAATTTGAAACCGCTGTGGTTCTCTTAATTACATCTAAAAATCATATTTTGCAACTTATTTAAACTTATGGAATGGTTATGCTCTCCATGCCTGTCGGTGAGACTCATGAGTTCTAATCTGTGACCTAAAAAAATAACAACTGTTGTTTTGCTTCTTACCACACCAGCCTGGGATCATGGGACCTGCAATTTGTTACCAGCTGCTGCGGCTTCATTGTAGATTAATACAAGTTAATACATGTAGGCTGCAAAGGCATGCTACAAAGCCTATTTACTGCATTTTAGCCTACCTCTAGGTTTGGTTATACTTACCGGTGCCCTGGCATTTCTTTTACATGTACATTATTTTTATCTTGGGTTTGATTTGTGAACGATTAAAAGGAGCCCCCTCCCGTTTTACTGTACTACTCTCGCATTTGATATGTGTGCAGCTTTTCACAGTGCGAAAATTGAATTTTTATTACATTTTTCCCCCCATTTATTGATCTATCAAAACCTAACTCTTGTTGTGCCTCCCAGTTTCTTTCTGCTACTTTATCTTTATGGATCCCAATTTTTTCCAAGTTTGTCATATCTCCCCGGTCTCCTCCCAACTATTCAGTTTCCCCCACCCAAATACACCCTGCGACATCCTTTAGGCATGTGATCCAAAATTGTTTATAATCCTCTAAGTCTGCTGGTTGTGTAAAGACCCACCCATCAGGATCCCCTTCTTCACTTTCTTCAATTATTTTTTTACCACCCTTCTTTTCGGTATCCGTTTGATCAACTGCCCTTTTTTTTACTAGAATATTATTCCAAAATGTTCCTAATGATGTAGAAGGTGATAAGAATGAGCACCAACATGGGGGCAGTCACCCGAACAGTCCGGAAATCCAGGTTGGTACCCATAAGGAAATGATGTCCACCCAACCACTTGATTGCACTCCATTTACTTCACTGGTCATCTTTGAATGGAGTGTCTGTATTTCTATTATGGCTGCTTTTAATGTTCCATTCAAAGCGTCTCCATGGGGGATCATTGTGCAACAGCTGCTCCCGAGTTTAGCACAGACCCCTCCCTCAATAGCCGTTAACAGGTCTACCATATACCTGTTTGGAGGGCTATCAAGCATAGCACCCTCCTCTCTTCCTTAATTACATTCAAACATTTTGCTGTTGAGTTTGCCAACTGTAGCAGCTTGTATCATGTGAACTGCAGCCTTGGCACCTGGGAACGGAAGTGAGGTAAAAATGTTGCTGCCGTAGAGAGCAGTCTTAACTCATCAGGGATAGTGGGCAGATTTTTAGAACTTTTCTCAGAAAAATAATTGTTTGCCCGCTTCTTCCTTCTTATTGACTTTTGTTCCTCTTCTTGCTGTGCCATTATACCCTGCAATGCAAATTTCAGGGTAGTGCAATTTCGAGTCATCACCAGTGTAGGACTGTCAAGGTCACAAGGGCACAAACACCACTCCAGTCAGGCGGAAGCTGGGCATAGGCCTTCGATCCACAGGCCCCCCCAGATATCCATCAACACAGCAGTCCCTTACGTCAGCGCTGCATTCTGCATCACCTTTGCGCATCCCAAATTAGTGCCCAGTTAGATAGACCCACTCGATCTGAGACACAAAGGGCATCGTGTAAAGCTCTTGATATCAACTGGTTGATGCTTTTTATGTAACCAGGTTAAAGCATGTACATTTCTTCCCCCAGATTGTCCTGCAACTGTTATTCACCACGTAGGCCACATTTTGTTCAAAACCTACCAATCCTTCAGCACGACATTGCATTATTACCCCTCCCATTGGACCCCATACCATACTGCTCCTTCTACCCTCATCAATGGCCATTTATGACACCAGGGTATGCTTTGCCCTTCCTCACTTGTGCGCCATATTCTCTTGTGGTCTCCTATTTGTAATTCCCCTTGTTTAGGACTCTCAGTGACATACTCCACTACCTTATGCCGGGTTTCCTCATTTTGAAGCATTTTTGTTAATTTCACAAAATTGTCTTTGTACACGTTTTCCCCTCCATCCGCCCACTGAACAGTTACAGTTTTTCCCTGAATACACTTCTAGTTCTGCAGAGTGACAGGTGCATTAGGCATCCTGCTTCCTCATAGGACACAGCTTGGGGCAGGAAAAGCTATGTTGCTCCTATCACGTGTGGAATCAGAGAGCAGATATAGCATGTGCCATTTGCCCATTCTCTCCCCACGCGTAACATCTCATCATACAAAACATTTCCATTTGATGAATCTGGCTCTCCTGCAGCATCATGATGAAATCCTTCCTAGTCATTGAATTCCTTGTTTCCCTATTTCTGTTTTCATTTAATCGTGTTCCACTTTTTTCTCTTAAAACCAAATATATCAGAACATGAATCCTATAATAATACATGCTAATATCATCACACTCCAAAACACTGAAAACCTTACTAATACATTTTCTTTGAATACATTTTCATCATTTTCTTTTGCTGGTTTTCGATATAGTCTGAAAGCAGAGAAAAAGTTTAACAAAATCTCCCATTTACTTCTCATCACATTGTGCTTGGGAAGACAGAGCTTTTCTTTGTGTATGTCAGTGATGTGGACCCATCCCCGCTGCCCTTCGATCTTCACAGCTGTGGGTGTCGAATAGATCACGGTAAGTGGGCCGGTGAAGCGCTGCCCCTTCCAGTTGCGGTCGTGATTCTTAACAAATATCTTCTCCCCCGGGTGAAGAGGTGCTGCTTGTGGGAATTGACCTGATTGTCTGCTTTCAGTTTTTTTCCTCCGTCTACAAGGAGATATAGCGAAGGGATTTTGTGAGTTCTTTATTTATTTATTGTTCGCTTGTTACGTACTTATGCAGCAAGTAACATACTCTTTCAAAGTGCCCGCAGGGCAAAGGGAGGGAACAAGGGAATGAAACACATTAAAAAACACAATATTAAAAGCATTGGAAGGAAAAATGAAAAAAGGACAAACCTATTATGCCTTGTGAGTGTTCAGAATGTGATTAAGGAAGAGGGCAGAGGGGGTAAGTGTTGGTATGTCCGAGCTCATGGTTGAGCCACAGATTAAGTGCATGGAATGGTGTGTGCTACACAGTCTGGTGCCACGTTAGGTGTAAGTGCGAACCTCCGGGGTGGAGGGTGAACCAAGGCAAGTGCTGAGGGTAGAAAGGAGCTGGGGCGATTGCATGTGGGAGGTCAGGGGCCCTAGATGCATAAGGGCCCAGGACACCAACCTCAGCAACTGTGAGATTAGCAGTGGAGAGAAGAAGGGAAGAAGGAGGTAAAGAGGAAAGATTTGGGGGCTTCCAGAATTTAAGAAAGTCCTGCCCAAGGCGCAGCGCGAGGGGGAGGCTGTTCCATAGGAGGGAGCCAGTTGAAAAAAGCGATCGATCACCTACCCTCTTGTTAGCAAAATGCTTTACACACACAGAGTTGGTGCCAGAGGAATGTAGAGGTCTAGAGGGAGAATATTCAGTAAGATAAAGTTGAAGATAGTGTGGTCCCCGGGCCCAGACAGCCTTGCGGATAATGCAGAGGGATTTGAATTTAATCCGTGCAGCAACCAGAAGCCAGAGAAGGCTTTTTAGGGAAGGAGAGATGCAGTCCCTTGGGTTAAGGCCAAGTATAAGTCTTGCTTCCCTATTTTGGAATAGCTAGAGGGGTCACAGATTGGAAGAAGGTGGATTTAGGAGGAGGCTATTGCAATAATCAAGCCCCGAGAGAACCAGGACTTGGGTACCATTGAGCCTCTGGGGGAAAGTGAGAAAAGGGAGAATTCCTTTGAGAAGGTAGAGCTGAAAGTGGGACTTCTTGGCAATGTCCTGAGTGTGAGGGAGGAAGGAAAGAGAGGAGTCAAAGATGACTCAAAGGTTTCTGTCTTCAGAAGAAGGAGCATGGGGAGAGCCCAAGGTGGAAGGCCAGAGTGAAGGAAAGAAGGAGGGAGCAGGGTTCTTGATGGGAAGGATCTCAGTTTTGCAGGCATTGAGGCAGATATTATTGGAGGTGCACAAGGACTGGATGGCAGATAGGCAGTCAGGGATGATGGAAGGTGCAAGAGGGCCAGAAGGAAGTTTGAAAAAGAGTTGTGTGTCATCTGCATAACACAGGAAGTTGGATGCAAAGGAGGAGATGAGATGTGCAAGCTGAGCAAGGTAGATGTTAAAGGGCCAAGGGGAGAAGATAGAATCCTGGGGACAACACAGGACCACAGGTGGAGAAGGAAGTAGGAGAGGAGAAGGTGCCCAGGATGACTTGCGACAAGCGGTCAGTTAGGAAGGATGTCAGCTAGTCCAGTGCCCGTTCCGAGATACCAAGGGTATTGTGGAGCCTTTGTATGAGGATGGAATGGTTGACCGTGTCAAAGGCAGAGGAGAGATCTAGAAGGATGAGGACATCTGGGGAGGTGGAGTCCAGAGATGCAAGTAGTTCTTCACGGGTGCTCAAAGAGCAGTTTCCGTGCCTCTGGATGCTCAGAATCCAGATGGATAGTTGTGGAGACCCCAAAAATTTTGGTGTGCGAGTTGAGTTGGGGAAATGTCAGGTTCTCCAGCAGCTTCTCCCAGAAGGGGGTGATGGAAATAGGGCAGTAGTTGGCAGGACAAGCAGGATCTGCTGATGGTTTTTTCAGGAGGGGGCGCACAAGGGAGTGCTTAAGGGAGGGGGGGAGGGATCCAGTGGATAAAGAATGATTAGAGAAATCAGCGAGTGTGGGGGCAAGAGAGCCAATGTTACCCTTGACGGTTCTGGATGAGCAAGGGGAGACCTGTTTAGAAGAGACCTTCAGGGAGCGAACACAACTGGTAACATTTTCAGGTGAGACGGGAAGAAGGACTAGAGGAAAGAAGAAAGATGGTGAGGGGCTAACGGAGGCAAGGGGTGTGGGATGGGTTGGGAGGGTGAGTAACAAGTGTGTTCAGGATGTGTGTTCACATCTCTGATGTCTCTAAAAAGTCAAATTTCTGACTGCAACTCCTTAGAGGTACTTTGCCTTTCCTCTCCTTCCCTCAGAAGATCACTGTCTCTCAAGCTCTAGTTCTCTCTAGGTCGGACTACTGTAACAGCCTCTTTCTAAATCTACTTGCCTCCACTCTCCGCCCTTTACAAATAATCTAGAACAGGACTGTGAGACTTGTCCTTGACCTCAAACCCTGGGATTGTATCTCTCCAGCTCTGAAATCCCTTCATTGGCTCCCAGTGGATGCAAGGATTACATTTAAAACCCTCTGCATTGTCCACAAGGCTTTCTGGGGCCTGGGTCCAAAATACCTTCAGCTATCCCTCTGTAAATGCCCCCCTCTCGAGCCCTTCGCTTCTCTACTTCTAACTCCCTTAGGGTCAGTCGCTTTTCAAAGAAATGAGCTGGGAGCAGATCTCTGTCTTCGGCTGCGGCCTCCCTTTGGAACAGCCTCCCGGCCACCTTGAAACTTGAGGAGAATCATCTCCATTTCCGGAAGCACCTCAAGACTTTCCTCTTCGCTTCTGCCTTTGCCCCTCTTCTCCCCTGCTGATCTGTTTTCTCTCTTGGCACTGTGCACCCGGCCAGCCTCTGTCCTTCAGGCCCAGTTACCTGCTCACCCTGCCTATCTCCTGCACTGCCTCAGGGCCACCCCTTGCACTGTGATCTATATCTGTTCCCATGCAGTCCACCACTTTTCTTCTGCACTTATCAGATATACCTTATCTGACTAATTCATGCGCTTGCCACTTGCTGGCTGCACTACCACTTTTTCATTGCCTGTATTGATTTATTTATTTCACTTATTATTTATTCTTTTCTCTCCTCTGTTCCACACTTTCCACTTCTCCCGCTTCCATGCACTTTCCCCCTTTTCCATTATCCATGCACTTGCACATTCTTAATGTCACTGGGCCTAGTAAGATCATTATGGGCACAGGGATCACCCTCAAGCCATTGTGAGAATGGACACACTACTACAAGCAGATACTTATATGAGGTACTTCTCTCTTGAATATCAACATAGTCAATATGTAAGTGTCGGAAGGGGCCTTCTGGTCATGGCAATGTTCCCTGCACAACTCTCAATGTGTGACCTGGCAAATATTTCTGGCATATCATGCTGTTATTTATACACTCCACAACTCTCTCATGCAAATTTGACACAAACCAGTCTTCCCTTATCCTGGTAGCCACGTGTTCTTTCGATACGTGGGTGGGGTAGTGAAGCTGTTCCAAAGCCATATGCAATGATTTTGTTGGCATTACCACTTTTCATGTGCTGTCATGCAACCATACCAAATCAGTTGGGGATAAAATCATCTGCTCCTCTTCCACATCTTTTTCTCCCCATCTGATGCTTCTCCTTGCAACTCTATTATCTGCATGATAGGGGATACGTTAACATTTTCTGGTAATGCGTCTTTTTCTTTGGTCACTTCTAATGCTGCTAGTAGGGGTATTTGTTCCTATTCACTAGGGAACAGCACATATGTTCTTTCTGGTAGATATGCTGCTTTTTTTGCTGCTCTGTCTGCTCTTTCATTTCCTACTGACATAAAATCGTGCCCTCCTGTGTGGACTTTGCATTTTATGAAAGCTAGTTCTACTGGGAATGGTAACATTTCTAATAATTGACTCATAAATGCCTTCAACTGCTTCTCGAGAAAGGGGGTATTGCTTTAGTCTGGGCAATAGTGTTCTTCTTTTAATTTGATATATACTGCCCCAGCCACTTTCGTATCCCCACATCACGGGGTCCTGTTGTCCATAAGCTTTTTGGTACTTTATCCAAATCTTCCTGCACATATTTTTTATTCTTTTTTTGTTTTTATTTGATTTAATTGCAAGCAATTTTTACAAAACAGGTAGAACCAACACTCCAAACTTGAATTTTAATATTCAACGTTCCCATCCAAAACAAAAGAAAGTAAAGAGTGAAAGAAATAGTGAAAGAGAGAAAATAAGAGGGACTCCAATCCCAGGGTAAGTAGTCTGAACCGTACAGGCCTGTACATTTTTACGGTTAAGCATTTAGACCTAGTCCTTCTTCATTCTGATGGATTTTCGGTAGTAAAAACTTTTAAAATAAAAGACACCACTGCAATAATCCATGATGTTTTATCTCTGTTAATCAAAGCAGACCAACAGGTTTTGTTGGTCATTGTATAGACATTTTTCAACAGTGGTTTCAGCAACAGGTCCCTCTGTGCTGTTATATCAGGACATTCCATTATTAGGTGTTTCAATGACTCCACTTGTACTTGTTCCAGGTTCTGACAAAATCTACAAGTCTTAGTGGCACTGAGACCCCGAAATTTCCCTGATCTTATTTGTCAGAATTTGGTTTAGACGTATCCGCAAAAAAGTGTCTCTAAGACGTCTATCAGGACACTTTATGATGTAGGCGCGTGGATGATTAATTTTCCTGCAATCAACTAGAAGATCTGTTGTAAGCTTATTTGCATTGGCTGTATCTTCTGTGTTGATCCAATCGAGTTCGATTCATTTTGTTTTCACTCTCATGGAGTTAGTCAACAAGTCCTTCTCAGTGCAGCCTAGCTTTTCAAGTTTCTCCCTTAATTACCCAGGATTTCAGTAGAGATGACCTGGATGCCTTTATTTCCTGGTTTGAGATCTTCAAAATTGCCGGACTGTTAGGCATCATAATTTTTCTTAATAACGCTAGCTCTTTCCATTCGACAGCCGTGACCAGCGACAAGAGGCCCAGTTCTCTTCTGATCAGAGTAATTAGAGTTGAAGGTGGTAGATTCAAAATCTTTCTCCAAATTATTCCCTTGATTTTGGGCCATAACTTCTTAGGAATCTGTGGGAAAGCCTCCATTCCATATGCAAGGGAAGGTGCAACCTTTCCCTTATAGAATTGTTTGGCTGCCAAAAGGGAGAATCTGCCATATCTCTTATCAACCATTTTAGCCTTGATCGCTAACAATTTTGCTTTAAAAATCAGGTTATCTTGAATCGGAGACTCCGTTTTGCTGTTATTAATCAGGACTCCCAGGTATTTAAATACCTCCACCTTTTCGATTTTTGTGGTGCCTAATGACCAACTAAAAGTTTCACTCTTCTGAGAGCTTACATTGAGTGACATTATCTTAGTCTTTTCTCTGTTTATTTCTAAGTTGTTCGATGAGATATATCTTTGCAAACTATCCAGCATTCTCTGTAACCCTATCTTGCTCTGGTTGATTAGTATCAGGTCGTCTGCATAAAATAGTCTAGATACTTTTGCCTCTCCAATGGTAGGTGGGAATGATCTCAATTGCGGTTCGAACTCATGAATGTCTGAGATGAAGAAGTTATATATTGCTGGAGCCATGGAACAACCTTGCTTGACTCCTTGCGCAGTGGGAATCATAGCAGACAAAAGTCTGCCTCGATTTAACCGGACTTGATGTTTGTGTGTCTATGAAGGACAATCAAAGCCTCTATTATTTCACCAGGGTAACTCTTTTTCTTTAGTTTTTTCCAGAACAAGTTTCGGTCCACCCGATCAAAAGCTTGCACTAGGTCTACGAATGCAAGGAAGATATTACCATTGCCTTGAACCTTGTCTTTCAAGATGTTAAGGACAAGTATATTCAGGATTGTGCCTACTGTTTTCACGAAACCCATCTGTAAAGGGTCAATGGAGTTTGACACCCTGGTCCACTTGCTGAACTTTTCCAACAATAATGAGCTGAAAATCTTGTCCAGCACATCTAACAATACAATGGGCCTGTAGATTTGTGGATCGTCTCTCACACCCTTTTTAAAGATGGGTACGATTATTGCTGATTTCCACATGTCTGGTATTTTTCGATGGATTGAGATGTTCTTCAGCACTTCGGATATAAAGGCTGCCCATTTTTCCGGATTCTCTTTCAATATGAAGTTGGCAAGGCCATCCGGCCCTGGAGCTCTGGATTGATTGAGAGTGGTGATTTTCTTCAAGATGTCTTCTATTTCATATTGAAAGTGCCAAGTCTGTGTTTTTTGGAGTATCTCGCTGTGGTCTATTTGCTCAGAAGAGCCTCGATAGAGGTCCAAAAAATGGGCGAACCAAGATGATTCTGTCATATGATTTAGCTGGGTATCCTGTATGGAAGCCGGAGCCTTTTTGATCAGAGACCAAAAGTTAGAGGATCCTCTCTCACTTAGGGCCCTCAACATGATCTCTGAATCCTGGTGAATCATGTGATGTCTTCTTTCAATTACCCATGATTTATATTCTTTACAGAGTTTCGCTGCATAATCTATTGTGGTCTCATCAGATGAACACGCCACCTTTCTTTTTACCCATCTCATTAGTTGCCTTTTTTCCACTAAAGTCTTGTCATATTCATGGTTATATGGTGCTTTTGGTTCAGCTTTTGTTGAAGGCTTTTTTATATATTGATGTAGCAGGGGGATGTAATCCACTCCGTCTGATAGGTCAATATTATCTTTTCTACCATCCATATACTTCTTTGTGATGGTTACGATGTTGTTGGGTTTTAACATCAGACGATTCCCTGCACTGTTTACCACCACTTCATTTTCTAGCCTTTCTACAGGTGGCTTTGGTCCACCATTCCACAGTGTGAAAAGTAAGTAATGGTCGCTGTTCACGGTCCTTATTACCTTAAAGTCAGAAGTGAGTTGTAACTCTCTGTTGACAAATATGTAATCCAAGTCAGTTGACTGCTCACCTCTTACCCATGTCGGGGTCTGTTTGGGTTCCGTTGTGTCATTCGCTGTTAATTAGTGCAAATCCCAAGATTTCATTGATTTTAACCACAGGTTTCTTCTTTTCATTGCCGCGTGATTCTATTTGTTCTTTTTCTCCCGCAAAGCTGGTGATGTACACACAGCGTTCAGGTCTCCATAGATCACTAGGTATTTAATGTTGTGGTCTTCCAAGATGGATTCCAAGGTAATATATATTTTTTTAGGAACGACGCATTAGCAATGTTCAAACGGTTCCAGTACCAGGTTATAATGGCCAAATTACCTCAGTTTTCCCTGTTTGATTGTACCAGGGCATATGACCAGTTTACAGTTACTGCTAGGCAATGCAAGTCTGCATGCAAGGCTTTCACTACCTTTAGTCCTGCCCCTGCTTTCAACGCTTTCAACAAGTCCGAAAATGGCCGTCCTTTCAGTCCTCTTGCTGCCTTGGCTGTGCCGTCAAGAAAAGGTGTGTTTAGCAACCATAAAATGTCATAAGATCCAAGGTTCACGTCACTAGGTCTTGTTAAGTGGGTGAACCCCCGGGTGTTCCATGAGGCCAGTTTTACTACTTGATGCAGGGGAACTCGGCCCCTTCCCGGTTGGTCCATGGTCGCTATACACTTGTTTTGTGTTAATCAGAATTATATGCAGTACCCTTCGGGAACACCACACACAATTAAGACTACAAGTGACAGTACAAATTCACCTTTGGTACAAGCCTGTACTACACAGTAAATTGGTAGCGATGGCTGAGCAGTCAGACTTATCTCAAGAGCAAGTGAGCAGTATCAACTGTTACACAAAGGACAGCAATTACTATGATTCAAACAAACAGTGACTCAAGGTTTCTGAGTAAAACAATATACATTTATTTACACATCAGTTATAAAACATTTCACTAAAGTAAAGCAGTTGAAAAAGCACACTCTTAATACACTACCACACCCAATAGATTCTGGACAAGTTAGCCTCAAAATGAAGTATGAACAAAATGGCACTCCAGCAATTTAAACGGGAGGGAAAGACAAACTTAGACAAAAATAGAGCAGCACCAACAGGGAAGTAAGCAGGGCAATCTATTAAGAGGAACTACAGTGATCAAAAAGGCTTAGGGCCAAAGTCAATAGGACAAAAGTCTTTTGCTCAAGATCACACAGTTCAGGGTAGTTCGCGGTTAGGTCTTTGCCAAGAGTTCTCGATGAAGTTGGTCGGCAGGAAAGTTAGTTTAGAGAGTAGAGAAGGACAAGCCCTCGGACTGGCAAAAGGTTTCACACATCTTCACCGCGGCTGGACGAAACGAACAACCGGATTTGCACAGTACCTTTAAATGAAGAAGAAGCTGTAGCTAAGGCGGACGTTCCTGGCAGGTCCTGCAGGCTCACGGTTCCTGAAGCGACGGTTGGACTGACATGAAGTCGGAAGACTGGAGGTTCCTGCACTGCCCAGGGAAGAAACCAGCAGCAGAGCAAAGCAGTGACCAAAAGGTGCGCTCCTTAAAACCCAAGCAGGGTCCGACCATCCTGGCTATCTGGTTCACTGTAGCTCTGTACAGCAAATTCAACCAGAGGCGGGAGTCCTGACTTGCATTCTGGGCAAACTGGTTGGTCCCACCAGCTCAGGGGAAGAAGATTCATAGTAGATTTTCTCTGTCATTGGAGTCTGAAGATTCGGACCTGCAGCAGGGCTTCACCGGGCGGTTCAGTCATTGTAGGGGTCCTCTTCTGTCAACTCTTCGTCGGTTCTTTTGTTCCAGTGGTGACTCTGCCTTTCCAGACCCAGAGACCTGCTTTTTATGAAGTTTTCCCCCATTTACACCGCCTGGTTGTCAATCACACAGCAGGATGGCTGTCCCGCCGGGACAGTCACCCTATCCAATCAGATCAGAGTGCGACATGGGTCTCTTCTTCTGTGTAGAAGCCTGCGAAAGGACGGTGAACAAAGGAAAAAAAAATGGTTTGACTCGCAGAGAAAAACACGAGAAAGACTTTTACAAAAAGAAACGGCGAATATACCCAGCCGGAACCGTATAAAAACGTATATGGTCTAGCGGGTTTAAGTACCAAGATAGCCCAAAACAATACCAAGGTCATTTAAGATAACCGCGGTGGGGAAAATAGGGTAGTTACCACTGGCACCAGCCAAGTCTTAATGAAAAGGGAGTGAAATAATGCTCCAAGAGAAACAGACAAAAAGGGACAAGTATTCACCCTTTCCAGTACTATATGTAAGATAGTTTGTACTGGGTCTGTGGATTTTAATAAAGTCGATGGCAACTTTACATGTTTCTGAGAGACAGTAGTCAGTCTCAGAAAATTGAGTCTGAGTTGGGAAGTCTAAAAGACAACGCTGTGTCACTGCACTGAAGGTGCCGTGTAAAACACAGTAAAAAGATGATGCCTATGGAGTAGGTGAGGTTCCACAGTCCATGAACACAAGAAAATGTTAAATACACATAGCAAAACACATGTAAGAGTGGGAAAAAAGGCTCACACTCTTACTAGTTGAAAAAAATAAATCCTAGAAATCCAGCAAAGCTGCTGAGGGACTCAGTAGGTAAGGGAAATTAGCCATTCTTGAGAATTCTCCCTAAAACTCGCCCCTGCACCCCAGACTAAGGGATGGGAGGATTTAATCCACTCCTGGATTAATCTCTACCTCTAGTCAGTTAAAAACATCCTAGAGAAACCATCAGCATTTTGGTGGTGACATCCTGCTCTGTGCTCAATGGTGAAATCAAACCCTTTCATTTGCATTAACCATCTCAAGGGTTGGTGGTCTGTCTGAATCACAAAAGTAGATCTATGCAAGTATGCTCTAAACTTCTTCAGAGACCACACAATGACAAAACATTCACGCTCTATGGTTGCCTACCTTGTTTCTGGTTCCTTCAGTTTCCTACTGATGAAGCAAATGGGGTGCTCCCTACCTTTCTCGTCCAGTTGACTAAGGACTGCACCTATACATATATTGGAGGCATCTGTCTGCACAATGAAGGGTGGGTGATAATCAGGAGCTCTTAGGACTGGAGCTTGACAAAGGGCTTTCTTCAAGTTTTCAAAGGCTTGAGTGCACTCCTCATTCCATCTAACCTTTTTAGGGAATTTTGGAGAGGAGATCACATTCAAGGGAGAAGCTATGGTCCCATAGTTCTCTATGAAATTCCTGTAGTATCCAGTGAGACCTAGGAAAGCTCTCAATTGGGTTTGAGTAGTAGGGGTGGCCCTGTTTTGTACAGCTTGTTCTTTGCTAGGCAATGACCTTATTTCACCTCCTCCTACCTCATGACCAAGGTAGTCCACTTTGCTCTGACCAATTTGACATTTGCTTGCTTTTATGGTCAGATGGGCCTGCTGAAGAGCCTACAAAACATATCCTAAGTGATCAATATGTTTTTCCATGTGGGGCTGAACACTGCAATGTCATCCAAGTATGCCATGCAGAAGTCCTCCATCCCATTCAGAACTTGATTGACCATCCTTTGGAATGTAGCAGGTGCATTCTTTAATTAAAAATGCATAACCTTAAACTGGTAGAGGCCTGCTGGGGTTGAGTGAGAATACAGTGTTCTCCTTGGCATGGTCTGTCAGGGCTATTTGCCAATAGCCTGATGTCAGATCAAATGTACTGAGGTACTTGGCTGAACCAAGTCTATCCACCATTTCATCTGTCTTTGGCAAAGGATGGGCATCAATCTTATTGACTGCATTTAGAGCTCTATAGTCCACACAGAATCTCAACTCCTTGGATCCTGCCTTTGGTACTAGAACAACTGGACTAGACCATGGACTTGTAGAGGGCTCTATAACCCCGAGATCAAGCATCTTGTTGACCTCTCCTTTGATGTGGGATCTCACATGTTCTGACATTCTGTAACCTCAGCTTTTCACAGGTAGTCAGTCACCAGTGAGAATATCATGCTGGCCCCAAAGGGTCAAGCCTGGTGATAGTGAAAACAGGGAGGAAAACTGATTTAACAGAACTTTGTACTCCTCCTGTTGTTCAGAAGTCATTTGAAAAGAGAGATTAACTCCTTCTATTTTCTCATCCAAAGGTTGGCCTCTGAGGAGGTCAGGGAGAGGTTCACTCTCCTCCTCCTCTTGAGCTGAATCTAGAAGCACAGCTCACACTTCTGGTATCGAGACATATGCCTTCAAACGGTTGATGTGAATGACTGTGTGAGCCTCCTTAGATCTGCCTAAGTCCACCAAATAGTTCACCTCTCCAAGTCTGCCCACAACCTTGAAGGGTCCCATACATTTGTCCTGCAAGGCCCTCTGCCTGGTTGTCACCATAACTAATACAAGTTTGTCTTGAGTAACCTCAACCATGCTGGCCCTCTGGTCATGCCAATGTTTGACCAGAGCCTGACATGCTTTTAGGTTATCACTAGCTTCTGCCATCATGTGTGACATTCTCCTCCGGAGACCAATCACATAGTCAGTCACTCTGACTGGCTTAGGGGAAGGAGCACTCTCTAACCCCTCCTTAATCAGGTCCAATGGACCTCTGACTGGATGGCCATAGAGAAGTTCAAAGGGACTGTATCCAACTCCCTCCTGAGGGACTTCTCTATAAGCAAAGAGAAGGCATGGCAGTAGAAGGTCCCACTTTCTTTTAAGGAGTTCTGCTAAAGCACCTATCATGCTCTTTATAGTACGATTAAACCTCTCTACCAGTCCATTGGTTTGAGGATGGTAGGCTGTAGAGAACTTGTAAGTGACACCACAGTTTTTGCACATGGCTTGCATGTAGTGGGACATAACATTGGAACCCCTGTCAGATATCACTTCCTGAGGAAACCCTACTCTGGTAATAATACCAAGTAGAGCCTTAGGCACAGCCTGAGCCGTAACAGTTCTCATAGGTATGGCTTCTGGGTATCTTGTAGCATGATCTACTACAACCAGGATAAACCTGTTCCCTGAAGATGTGGGAGTGTCAAGGAGACCAACAATGTCAATGCCCACTCTCTGAAAAGGAACTCCCACCACTGGGAGAGGCACCAGGGGTGCCACATTCTTGGCTCCACTCTTGCCAGAGGTTTGGCAAATGTGACAGCTCCTACAGAATTTGTCAACTTCTGAACCCATCTTTGGCCAGTAGAAGTATAAGAAGAGTGTTTCCTTGGTCTTTTTGAAGCTCAAATGACCAGCCAAAGGTATCTCATGGGCCAACTGTAGGAACTGGTGTCTGTTGGCAAGGGGCACTACAATTCATTTGCAGTCCCCAGGGATAGACTCAGTCGGTTCACTGTAGAAGAGGCCATCTTCCCAGCTTAACCTATGCTTTCCAACTTCTTGCCCATCAAGTTGGTTAGCAGCCCATTGTCGAAGACCCTCGAGAGTAGGACACTCTTGTTGTCCTCTGCTGAAGTCTGCCCTGTTGGTTCCACCTTCTGCCAGTAAAGACTGCAGCTCAGGATGGTCAACAGGGTCAAGATCTCCAACCAAAACAGTGTCTTCTTCCAGATCTGACCTTTCAGAAACTGGCTCAACCACACATGGTTGTACCTCACACTCTGCCTCAGCAGGTGGAGGAGTCACAGGTGTGACTTTGGACAACCTTAGGGATGTCCTTGTTGGTAGCACAGGGGTGCTGTTTGACTTTTCCCTTGAGGTCTTGGGTTTCCCCTTTGCCTCTTCTTTCCAGAAATAGCAGTGAGCAACTCCTATGGAGTGGGAGTGATAGTTTCCTTTATCAACTCCTCTGGAGAGCCCCTCAAGGTCCTCACCCTTTCAGGCCTAGTGAGTGCCTGTCTCCTCTTACTGGGAGGCCTGGGGGTACTTGACACCACTCCAAGAGTGTTCAGGTCATTACCCAACAGGACTCTCCCAGGAACTTCACGCTGCACACTAACAGGTATCTTGACAGTCATATCATTACACTGGATGAAAGCTGGTAACTGGGGAAGCATTTGCACAGGACCTCCAGCTAACTTGTTGAGGCATTTGGGTGCCTTAGCAACATCCTCCACCTTGAAAAAGTATTCATCCACCACAGTTATGCTGGCTCCAGTGTCTCTGATGGCAGGGGTCTCCTGGCCATTCACAAGAACACTAACTTTATAATACTCTTTAGTATTATCTGGGATGGAATTATAGACATCTAAATTCTGTTGGTCCCACAAGCCCAGGGACACTAAAGAAACACTAGCTGAGACTCTTATGGGTTCATCAGCCAGTAGGTGAAGGTTTCCACTTGCCATAGGTACTTCTTCCTCTGGGGAGAAGGCTAAGGAGACAGTGTGGACCCTTGAAGGTTTACCCTTACATCTGGGATCCCCTTTCACATGGTCAGTTGACCCACAAACGTAACATTTCCCAAATGTCTCGATGAATGGGGTTTTGTTCTGACCTCCATCTGGTTTGGGTCTAGATGGTGCACTAGCCTGATTCAGTTTCCCTTGTGGTTCACCCTTATGTTGCTGTTGGTGGCTCTCTTTTGGATTGGAGGTATTAGAATTCCACTTGTTATCTTTCTTTGTCTCCTTTCCCTCATCCTTCTTCTGAGTTGGCCCAGAATCCTTGTGAGTAGCCCTGTTGGCAACCGACAAGTCAGCAGCCTTAGCTAACTTCTGGGGATCTATCTCCTTTGAATCAGCCAAGTACTGTATGAGTTTAGGAGAGCAGGCATCATAAATTGACTCCAACATAACAAGATTTCTCATACCTGCATAAGTGTTCACTCTATAACCCTCAACCCAACCATCTACGTTTTTCAAACATTCACATACCCAGGTAGCCCAAGGAATACCATCATGCTTTCTGAGCATCCTAAACATCTTAAGGTACTGGGAAGAGGTCTTCCCAAATCTTGCAATTAAAGCTAGCTTCACACACTCATAATCCATCCTATCCACCTCCCGAATTCCATCACAACATCAGATGCAACAGTGGGTAGCCTAGAGAAGAGCCAGGGAAGCAACTGTTTCCCTGTAAGACCTTCAATCCAATGGTTATATTCAAACATTGCCAACCAATTCAAAATATCAAGCTTAACCTCATACATACCCACAATTTCTTTAGGCATACAGGGTCTCCTAGGACTGGAAGACCTAGAAGACTCTGGGAGAGAAGCATTTTCAAGAGGTAATCTTTTCATTTCTAGTTCATGATTCAACTCCATTTCTCTGAGCTTAAGTTCTTGGTGCTTTTGTTCAATTTGAGCATTTAAACGTTTGAATTCTAATTCAAGCCTCATATTTTCTAGAGCAATGCATTCAGGACTGAGTGTAGGACCTGGTAGGTTCCAGTGGTCAAAGGTTGAGGTTGTTGAGCAGGTAAGGGAGCAGTGAGGCCTACATTAGGAGGTACATCTACTTCCTCTAACTCATCAATAATAGACACATTATCATCCTCATTATTTTCCACATTTGCTGAGGGGTCAGGTATGTCAGACCTACCCTCCAGACTTTGTTTCTCTAACAACTTTTCTATCAATTCAGACCTTCTGCCTTTGGCAGAGAGATTCCTTGCTCTACACAGAATTTTCATATAATCCACAGTGTAGCTAAGGAGGGTATCCTGACTGTAGCTTTCCATATCAGACATGATTAATATTGCTTTTAAGTGATGTTTAGCCTTGTGGTTAGTTGATCCAAGGTAATAGCAGCACTCTATACTACTATACTGTACTACACTACATCCTCACCGCTGTACACCAGTGTTAGGCAGAATTATATGCAGTACCCTTTGGGAACACCACACACAATTAAGACTACAAGTGACAGTACAAATTCACCTTTGGTACAAGCCTGTACTACACAGTAAAGTGGTAGCGACGGCTGAGCAGCCAGACTTATCTCAAGAAAAAATGAGCAGTATCAATAGTTAGACAAAGGACAGCAATTGCTATGATTCAAACAAACACTGGCTCAAGGTTTCTGAGTAAAAGACTATACATTTATTTAAACATCAGTTATAAAACATTTCCGTAAAGTAAAACAGTTGAAAAATCACACTCTTAATACACTACATCACACCCAATAGATTCTGGACAAGTTAGGCTCAAAATGAAGTATGAGTAAAATGGCACTCCAGCAATTTAAAAGGGAGGGAAAGACAAAGTTAGTCAAAAATAGAGCAGCACCAACAGGTAAGTAAGCAAGGAAATCTAGGAAGAGGAACTACAGTGATGGAATCAAATCAAAAAGGCTTAGGGCCAATGTCAATAGTCTTTTGCTCAAGATCACACAGTTCAGGGTAGTTCGCGGTTAGGTCTTTGCCAAGAGTTCCGGACGAAGTTGGTCGGCAGAAAAGTTAGTTTAAAGAGTAGAGAAGGACAAGCCCTTGGATTAGCGAAAGGTTTCACACACCTTCACCATGGCTGGACGAAACAAACAACCGGATTTGCAAAGTACCTTTAAATGAAGAAGAAGCTGTAGCTGAGGCGGACGTTCCTGGCAGGTCCTGCAGGCTCATGGTTCCTGAAGCAACTGTCGGATTGACATGAATTAGGAAGACTGGAGGGTCCTGCATTGCCCAGGGAAGAAATCAGCAGCAGAGCAGAGCAGTAAATAAAAGGTGCGCTCCTTAAAACCCAAGCAGGGTCCGACCTGCCTGGCTATCCGGTTCACTGTAGCTCTGTACAGCAAATTCAACCAGAGGAGGGAGTCCTGGCTTGCAGTTTAGGCGAACTGGTTGGTCCCACCGGCTCAGGGGAAGAAGATTCCTGGTAGATCTTCTCTGTCGTTGGAGTCTGAAGATTCGAACCTGCAGCAGGGCTTCACCGGGCGGTTCAGTCGTTGTAGGGGTCTTCTTCTGTCAGCTCCTCGTCGGTTCTTTCGTTCCAGTGGCGACTCTGCCTTTCCAGACCCAGAGACCTGCTTTTTATGCAGTTTTCCTCCATTTACACCGCCTGGCTGTCAATCACACAGCAGGGTTGCTGTCCCGCCGGGATAGTCACCCCAGCCAATCAGATCACAGTGTGACATGGGTCTCCAAGGAGACCCTATGTAGGGAGTCCTAAACCCCTCCCTCACATCCTGTCCCCCACAGACATACAGACGCCTAAGGACCGCGAAAGGATGGTGAACAAAGGAACCAAACCTGGGTTGGCGTGCAGAGATAAACACGAGAAAGACTTTTACAAAAAGAAATGGCGAATTAACCCAGCCGGAACTATATAAAAAGGTATATGGTCTAGCGGGTTTAAGTTCGAGGCTACCAAGGTAGCCTAAAACAATACCAGGTTTATTTAAGATAACCGCAGTAGGAAGAATTGGGTAGTTACCACTGCCACCAGCCAAGTCTTAATGAAAAGGGAACAAAACAATGCTCCAAGAGAAACAGACAAAAATTAACCCTTTCCAGTCCTATGTGTAAAATGGTTTGTATTGGGTCTTTGGATTTAAAAGACTAATAAAGTCAATGGCAACTTTACATGTTTCTGAGAGACAGTAGTCACTCTCAGAAAATGGAGTCTGAGTTGGGAAGTCTAAAAGACAATGCTGTGTCACTGCACTGAAGGTGCTGTGTAACACATAGTAAAAAGATGATGCCTGTGGAGTAGGTGAGGCTCCAAAGTCAATGAACACAAGAAAATGTTAAATACACATAGCAAAACACATGTAAGAGTGGGACAAAAGTCTCACACTCTTACCAGGTGAAAATAATAAATCATAGAAATCCAGCAAAGCTGTTGAGGGACTTAGTAGGTAAGGGAAATCAGCCATTCTGGAGAATTCTCCCTAACACTTTGCTTTCTCCATTGTGGCTATTCTTTCTGTCTTGTCAAGGCTTCAGCCACCCATGACCAGCCCTCTGCCATTTTGGGTTGCAAAAGATTTCACTCTTTTGATTTTGGTATTCTGGTGTTTCTAGAATCTCCATTAAAGTTGATTTTTACTGAAGTTTTATGACCCAAAGGCTTCCTTCCTACTCCCAAAAGGGTCTAACCAGGGAGAAGGACCTGGCAGTTTGATCGAAGAACCCTCAATTTGGGCAGTCAATGGTTCACTCTTGTCGATATTCCTCTTGTCCTTTGGGTTAATGTAGGTTTCTTTAGGTGGAGTTCCTCTCTTTGTTTTTAAATGGTTTACCAGAGTCAGATCAAGCCCCAATATGCAAAGGTTTTCTGTGGAGTTGCTCAGCATTTTCTTCACAATTGAAGAGGAGATGTGGAGGTAAACAGTATCTGTACATTTATTGATACCAAATTCGACTATCTTTATGCCATCTGAGGTGAGAAGCCGTAGGTTTGATATGCAGTGGAATATTTGCATTATAGTTCCCATGTTTGGGATCATTTGCACTTTTTGCTCCCGCATACTTTTTAACATAAAGGTATGCTCACTCCTTTGGGAGTTAACCCCCTGCTCCTTGGTTTTTTGCTTGTCTCTCGGAGATCGGCCTCTCTGAGTCTGATGGCCCCTAAAACGGGTCTCTTTCACGGTCGCCCAGCCGTCCTTGTCGTTAGAAGTCTTTTTCTGTCCATCAGGTTTTGGACTTTTCATTTTTGTTGCTCCCCCAGTTTCACCATGGTCTTTGGTTGATCTAGACTTCATATTTTTGGAGTGATAAGTTGAATGACTCTGTTTATCTGGCAGGGGTACGAATTTAGTTATAACTCAGTCTTCTCTGGACTTTCTTTCAAGTTTTTTCCTTTTTTCCGACAGAGTCTGAAAGTCAGGCCACGTTTGTCTCTCCCTCTCTTCGTCAGTGGTTCGCATTTCCCTAGTTTCCCCTGCGGGCTTACTTCCTTCACGGGGGGTTTTATATATAGGGATTTCTGATTCCTTGTTTTTGATTGAATATACCGACATGTCCATTTGATTCACTGAGTCATCTTTGACCAGGGTAATGACACCTCCGGTACTAGTGACTGAGTCCTTTTGTTCTGGCACATCTTTGGCAATATCTCTTTGTGCCTCCAAGGTCACGTTTCTTGTTGAGTGTGTTGGAGTTATAGACATTATTAGTTGTTTGTTAGCAAAGTCCTCAGTTTCGAGTTCCGTATTCTTGTTTGATTTTCCATGAGTTTTCCTTGAATGTGATTTTTCAAAGATCCCAAAGTCTTTGGTGCTGGGGTTCTCCAAGATGGTTCTTGGGCCATCGGTCTAAGGTAAATCAGAGATTATTTCTGGTGTTTTTAGAAGTACACATCCATTGTGGGCCTTTGTAGTGGACAGTTTTTGTGGTTTCACCTTTTCCTGTCCCTGCTGCAAAAGGGGCATCTGTGTGCGAGCTCTGCGTTGATTGCCATGTTGTGATCTTGTAACTACTGCTATTCTCCTTTATCTACTCCAAAGCCTTTTTCCTCAATCTCCCAATGTCTCCTCCATGTCTTCCTCTTTTCTCTCATTTTGTCTCCTTCCCCTGCAAACGTCCGTCAAATTACATGTCTCTAAATCGTCATCCCCATTATCACTGGTGCCACTGTCCTCCCAATCTGTTGCAGTGTGCACACTTTCTGTTGTGTCATCTTCACCATTTTCCGAGTCCTATCACCAGCTGATTGTATGTGTCCCGCTGTCCACCCTTGTTCGTCAGCTGCCTTTCCTTTTTCTTTTCCTTTTTCTATATCTTCTTCTCCATGGCTTTCTCGACTTCCTTGAACACAGAGTCAAGTTGTTGCTGGGTGCTCTTCTTAATGTCCATTAAATATGTCCACCTTCCCTTCTCATCCTTACTACTGGCACTTGCTTCACCCTCAGCTTTCCTTTCATGTGTTCCTCCCTTAATTTGAGACACTCGCTTAGGATTCGTATATCCTGCAGCCAGTTTTAATAATGGGTAGATCATATATATGGAGGGTGCAGGGCACTACACTGCTCCTCCTCCTCCTCTTTCCCTTTCTCCGTCTCTTTAACCTTTTCTTCATATAACTTCCAAAGTCCTAAAATGTCCTGCCTATTTTTAAGCTTTGCACCTTTGTGGGTAGCCGACAAATATGAATACATACTGTTGATAATAATTTTGTCGAACATCCCTTCTCCAGGCCATTCCTTGTAACATTTTGCCACTGTGTCATGTACCCACTCAAAATGGTACTTTGTTATTTTGTCATGATATTGGGGCGGTTTCCTAAACATGTGATTAAGTGGTGCGTCAATCTAATAGGATGTCATTATTGCACCTTCATTTTTATTTTTGCAATACTCATTCCTTCCTTCTTCCCCTTCTCCTTTATGATTTAACCCTTTAAACTCTCAAACCCTTATTCAATCAAACCCACTCACTGAATGTTATACTTACCGCTTACTCGTTCACCATACTTTCATTCACTCTGACCTTCTCCACAGGCCCTGCCCTTTCATACCATGCACTCCACAAGTGCATACACTGGCCTTCTCCACAGGCCCGTCTTGTTAGGCTATATTCGTACATAAATGGCCTTCTCCCCAGGCCCAACACCTTAAAGAATTCCCTATGTTAGTACGTTAAAAGAACAGTTATTCCTCCCTTCACTCGGCTGCATCTTTAACTCGCGCTATGCAGCTCTGTAAATTTTTACATGTTACTTAGGGTCTGGCCCTTCCGTTATTTCCATAGCCAAATCAAACTATCACTACAACCGCTTTCTACAACACTAAAAACCAAACTGATGCTACTCACAAAACATGTGCGCGCATGTCCCTCAAAATATTCTTCCCCAAAGAAAAGAAAATGACGCAACTACACCAATTGCCTGCACTATGCGCAACTCTTGTCTAACAAGGTCCGACACTTACTATGGAGCCCTCTGCTCTAATTCAGATGTGCCACCATCTACCTGCTTCCTATGAGATCGGCAGACCTAAAATCACCCTCCACCACTGTGAGGGTGCGTTACTATACACCAAAAAATAGTCCCTCCCACCCCTTGTGCTTTTCATGCACGAGTACACTCACGTATCCTTATAGGAGATTCTTCACTTCTCTCAAACTTGGAGTCTGCCTTTAAAGGCCTGCAATTCAGTCAAAGTGAAGCTAGCGCCAGATCAGGCAGACCTTTTGGAAAGTGGTGTCCAAAGACCTCCTCTCGCTCAAGCTCTTAGTAATGGCCAACAGACGCTGTCCCGCACTCCTCCAGGAGCACAGTTGGAATTCCCATGCCTTGGTCGAAAGGCTGGGAGATTTCACTGGGGCCTCCAAAAATGTGTCAGGGTTTGTCTCGGGCTCACCAATAAAAAACTACAAAAGTAGTCAAAAAAGGAGTGTACGCAGGGAAGAAATAACATAGCTATTTCAGGGCCCAGACACAGCTGGGACAGCTATATTCAAACAGATTGTGGACCAGAACTGCATGAAAAGAGGCTGTCAAAGAAACACTCCTAAATCTAAGACTTTTATAATAATCAAGATGATTAAGATTAGTAACTTTTGCAATATGAACAAATCTCCCCACACCAAACTCATTGATACTCGCACATCAGGCCCTTATAGAAAAACATACATTATGTTCTGTAATTGGGTCCACAAACCTTCCCACACCGCCCACAATTAAAATGTGTGATGTCACAATCCAAACACCATTTCCCAAATCGTAATGACAATTTATTGAAACATTTGAGATGACCAGTAGAAGTTTACTCAACTGCCCCTGTCATCTCATCGAAGTTCTCATGAGAAGCGCTCCCTTCCATGACACTACCAGAGCCTTGAACCATGGACTTACTGTTATACATATGTTGCATATTAAGAACTCTTCGGCCTTCTTCACAGGCAAAATGAGCAAAGGGGCAATTTTAAACCACTGTGGCTCTCTTAACTCCATTTAAAAACCATGTTTTGCAAATGATTTTGACTTATGAAATGGTTATGCCTGTCAGTGAGACTCATGGGTTTGTGACCTTGAAAAATAACAACTGTTGTTTTGCTTCTTACCATACCAGCCTGGGATCATGGGACCTGCGATGTGTTACCTGCCACTGCAACTTCGTTGCAGATTAATAAAGGTTAATACATGTTGGCTGCAAAGGCATGCTACAAGGCCTATTTACAGCGCATTAGCCTACCTCTAGGTTTGGTTATACTTACTGGTGTCCTTACATTTCTGTTACATGTAAATTATTTTTATTTTTGGTTTAACTTGTGTAACGATTAAAAGGATACCCCCTCCCCTTTTGGAATTCCATAAATATCTTTTTCAATTGATCTTTTTCTGCTTCACTTGGGCAAACATCTGCAGCTTCAATTTGCTCCTCTACCATTTTAGAAAACTCTGGGAAGTCCTCCAAAGGAGGTACCTCTGTACTTTCGTATGGCAGTGTCTCTTTGGAGGGCCGCTACACTCAAATATTTTGGAATATTGACCTCCATTTCAATATGCTGCTTTTCTTTTTTTAATTCATTTAATTCGAATAGAATACAATCATCTTGATGACAGCACACTATTTCTCTTAGCTCATAAGGATACTCAGACTGAACTTTAAAGATTCCTTTAGGTTTAGACTTCAATGATTCTGACAACTCACCTTGTGCAATCACATAGCTTTATTGTCCACCAGGATTTGAATGGGTCCATCCCCAATCTCTATCAGTGGTGTATATTCACATTCTAACCATCTGTACCTCATGGATTAATTTAGGCATACAAATACATCAGAACCTTTTATCTGTTGTCCCTTTTGGTATTTTAATGCTACTGTAAATTGTCTGGTGAATGCAGGAATGGTAACAACTTTTTTTTCACCTGCAGTTCATCTGCATATGGTGTTATTTGGGTACAATGGTAAACCTGTCTTTTGTCTTCCAATTCAGGTGCGGCTCCACCCAACCTGCACCAAACCTTTTGATTTAGAAATTGTAAAACCATACACATCATGTGCATGATGTAATTTCCCAAATAGAATTTGTTTTGTGTCCCACTCAAGTCCACACATTGTGATAAATACTCCTAGGACCAATTGTAATCTTTAACATGCATCTTCCTACAATTCTTTGTCCCGTCTCGGAGTCATCTAGGCCAAAAATGTGTTTATTCTTTATTCTGAACTTTGGGATCTCCGCCTTGTCAATTATTTGCCGGAATACCTTTTCATTAATGGAACTCCTTTCATGTTCAAGCGCCAATGTGGCTTCAATCATTTCAGGATGCCCATTCAAATGGATAGGGATCCATGGCTGCACATCTCCCATGTGCATTTCTGAGATGGTTGAAATGTGCTTTTCGTTATTTATCTCTGGTGTGACATTCTGTTTGCGTTTTTCTTCATTTAGATAAAAACCTAATGTGTTTTCATCTATTTCTGTTTGCCATTTTTTCTTGGGGTCCAAATAAATCTCCAAAGACGGCTTCTCTTTTTCTCCTAGCATTTCATCCTGACACATGAGAATGACAGTGACGTTGGGCACACAGCCATACTGAAGATATACTTCCATTGCACGTTCTGATTTAGCAATGGTGTGTTATTCTTTTACACTGTTGCTTTGCGTGATTATTTTCTTGGGTCTCAATGGCTATTTAGCTAAGGACCACAATACTCCATTTACCCCATCAATGAGGGGCAACAACCTCTTCAGGCAATTTGTCCCTATGAGAAAAGATATTTCATTAATGGATGTGATCAACACATCCTGTCTCATCAGATGCTTCCCCAGCTTTATGTCAACCTCAGTGCACCTTCGATAGGTATTTCTTCCCCATTGAAATTGTGCACAGGGCCTTTGTTTTGCCTCACCTTTATGTGATTTTGTGGGATCTCCCTTCATTGATACTTTCACTAGCTCTTTTGACATTGTTGCTTGGACACCTGAATCAATCGTTGCAAATGCATTACATTTTTCTTCAATAGTAATAGGAGCATAGTACCTATCTTCAACCTCTTCTAGTACACATACAATGTGTGAATTTTTGCT
This sequence comes from Ambystoma mexicanum, assembly GCF_040938575.1. Lineage (NCBI taxonomy): Eukaryota > Metazoa > Chordata > Amphibia > Caudata > Ambystomatidae > Ambystoma > Ambystoma mexicanum. The sequence goes on along the minus strand of NC_090940.1, from coordinate 330,977,000 downwards.
GATTCAGGGCTTACTTTCCTTAGTTCTTCTTTACACTTTGCTAGGCAAATGGGCATATGAAATGACATTTTACCCTCCTTTTTGCCCACTTCATTTTGAATTTCTTAGTCTATTCTCTTGGGCACAGAACCCGTTTGGAGTGTAGCCACTGACTGCCCCTCTGACTTGGCACCACTAGTGTTCACCCCCCAATTTCTCATTGTACTTCGCTTATTATCTGGGTCCTCGCCAGTTATTTCTACACTGCCACCATGTGACTGGGTATTTTCACAAGTGTCACGTGACAGCCTGACAACTTCTGGTGCATGACATTTATCAATGTTTTGAATGGAGCCTTTAATTTCTGTCCCCTGGAATATCCGTGGTTCAAAATACTCCTCAGGTGACTGACCTGCACCCTCAGTTTGAGCTGCTGTTTTCTCTGTATGGGTGTCAACAGCAGTATTAAGTAAGGATAGTCTATCTTTTGATCCTAACTCTTCGTCTTGAGCTTTATTTTCACATTTGATGCTCTTTTTAAATCTGCTTCTCTGTTCCTTGGGTTTTTCTTGTTCATTTTCTCCCTTTTGTTCTTCATTTTCACACATGCAATAGTCTGGTTCAATTGTAAATTGAACCACACTTCTTTTTTGGGTGTGTTGAAATTCTCTGTCTCACTTTCATTTGTTTGTCTTCTTATTTTTAAATCATTAAACAATTCAGAACCGTTATTCTAAAGGGATTCATATGCATCTGTGTTTTTCATCAGTGCAGAGATTATTAACTAGTCACTTATTGTCAGAACGCACAAGATCAATCCTATGACATTCTGCACCTTCACTTGGCTGTTGCTTTTGAGCTGCACATAACTTTCCAATCTGTTCAGACAATATTTTGACTTGCACCTGTAAGCATTGAAACCTGTCGATGGCTCTGAATTCCTCCCTTTGTGGGCTGGGCTGGCAATGATTAAACTCACCCTAATAAGGCCTGTTCTGGTACCTCTCAGGAGATTGATTTCTATTTGTGTTACCTCTGAATTCATGTGACACAGGAGGTGGAGAAGGCAGAGTGACCATCCTTTGACCATGGTCGATTGGTGGTGTTGATTGGTTATATTGGGGAGGGACATAATTCATATTTTGTCTTTCATTTAGTAGGGATTGTCCCCTATGCTGGTTTCCATTTTCCATGAATCTATCCATATACCTTGGTCTTTCTTGTTGGCCATATACCATTGTATTAGGGTCAAATCTACTGAGAGCCCCTAGTGTGTGGTATGGGCCATTGTACATTTGATTTTGATTGTTATTTAGGCCTGGCATATTGTGGCAAAATCCCACTCTGGGATAATGACCCAAATATCTAGGCCTAATGTAAGAATACCTATTGCTGGGATCAAGGGATTGGAACATATGAATTTGGGGTAATGTCCTCTGTGGAGGCATGCCCCTTTTGCTAGATGTCATGTTGTTTCTTGCCTGAGTTTGGGTTGATTCCAGCGGCATCTTTACAGATTTTGCCTCCAAAATCGCTGTTTTGGGTTCTTTAGGCCCCTCCTCTCTCTGACTAAATATCACTTTGTACAGTTTGGTACCCTGTTCTATTATCCATTCTGGTGGTTTTTACCTGTCAAATTCACGAATTAACTGGGATACAATTTCTTTTTGAAGTCCATAAAAGTATTCAGTCTTAAATTCCACTGAGTTAGGGTTAAAGGCCACATCAAAGCGTTAAAATGCTCTTTTCATATTTTGAAGGTATTGGCGAGGGGATATATCTGGCTTTGCATCATAGTATAAGCTACTTTTTTGGCAACCTGTACAGACTGGTAAGGTGAGAATTGATGTCTAACCTCTTTCTCAAAGTCTGACCTTGACACGTTTTCCTGTTCATTGGGACAACAAATGACACTAGCAGCTGCTGAATCTAGGGTTAGGTGAAAGTACTATCTATATTGTTCCCTAGGTATCTGGAGGGCTTTGAATATATCGTGAACAGTTTCTAAATGGTCTTCCATGCAACAATCGCCTCCATTTTTAAATGGTTTAATTAAAGTCTTGATGGATTTCATAATTTTGATAGGATTACATGGTGCATTCTGGAGTGTGTCATTTTGACGCTCATTCCTGTTCTCCTGTGGGCAGTAATGCTTGTGAATATTTTCACGTGATTCAGACACCACCATTGGGTTATAACCAGGTCTGGCCACAGGGAAAGCTGTTGGTACATTGTTTCCTTGGCCATAGCTGTGATTGAGTTCAGTTCCATTGAATGCAGTGCCCTTTTGCATTTCCTGAGACTTGAGACTGAATATTTGCTGTTCTAAGTTTTTGCACTGTCCATGAAGCTGTTCTGTCTCATGAGAGATATCAATATTCTCATCCCTGACCTTATTGATTATTGCTTGAAATTCATTGATTTGTGTCTGATACTGAAGCGCTTTGGCCTTTTTGTCATTTTCTTCTGGTCATTTAAATATCTACTGTTCCATGGCATGGAATTCTCTATCTTTCTCTTTCCCATCTTCCCTAAGGGCTTGTATTTCCGAAATAGCAACATCTTTGTCTGGTCTTATTTCATCTAAAATTACTTTTAAGTGGGTTAATTCTTGCTCACTCTCATTAAATTGTTTCTCTCTGAGCCAATCGAGTAGCCAGATTGCTGTATTTAGCTTGCAATTCCGTGTCTAGCTCTTTCTGTTTTAATTCCGCTTTTAACTGCTGCACCTGATAACATTACCTGTCCAAACTGCATTGTAACTTGAGAATAACTTCACTGTCATTCCCTTGCATCTTTATGGACCTGTGTAGCAGGAACCACAGTTTTTTCTGCATAGTCTAATGATGCAGTTTTTCTCCTCATTGCGTTCTGGTGTTCGGAATACCCTAGGGAGGCACACTGGCATGATCTCTGCTTCCAAAAGGTCAGGACTTGCCCGACTCCCTTGGAAGCAGACCCATAACCCCGGTTCCGAGTGCCAGCCAGTCCCAATTGGGACCTTTTGGACCCTGTCCTGGCGCCAGTGGCACCAGGCTCATAAAGATGCCCAGTCCCAGCGCTGGAAGCGCCGGGCTCATAATGCTTGGGTGGACTTACCTGCAGCAGACCATGCTGCTTACTTACCTGCCAGTTGAACCCCTGATCCTCTTCTGTTTGGGACTACTTTTCCTGTTGGGTGGGGCAGGAGCCACTCCCTAGGTTCAGAACACTGGAACTCTTCTGGAAAGCAGGAACTCTTTTCTTACCTAGGCGTGGCTGTGGAAGGAGAGACCTAAGCACTACAGGAGGCTATTTAAACCACACCCGATGGATGAATCTTGCTTTGCGTTATTCTGCATTCTCTGCAGCAGAACGCTCATCGTGTCTTCTGCTTCTGATCCTGGGCCTAAGGGAACAAAGGCTTACTATCCTGGAATCCAGTCTTCAGCAGCACCTGTAAAGACAAAGAAAGAACAGGTTAGCACTACGGTCTTCAGTGGCAGCGCATCTCTTACCTGGTCCATCGGCTGTCACGAACGCCTCGCGCTGCATTCCGGCATCTGAAAGCTTACCAGCTCTTCGCACGCTCCGGAGGCCTTCGGCGCTGCATCCCGCATCTGAAAGACAAAAGAAGGTGCGTTTAAAGACATTGGGCAACTTTATTACTCACGTGCCATTACTCCTTCCCACGCCGAATCCAGTGGGTATTCCAGCACCCTTCAGCTTCTCTAAAGCTCCGAACTTGTACCTGCAAGATAAAAGGGACAGTTAGTGCGCATCGTGAAGCAGGCTACAAGCGCTTACTTACGTGCTTCCAGGCGCTTCTATTCCTCACGCGGGTTCGATCCTCAACTCTCATCAGCCCGCCATCCGCCTTCGCCGGAACCCTGCAAAACAAGAGATATCATTACAAAAGACTTTTAAGACATTTGAAGTGCCCAGAACTTACCGTTCATGCAGGTAACGACGGACAGCAGTCCTCTGAGGTCAAGAGGCCTGCACCCTTATCCAGTGAAGAAACTGGTTACGGCACCCTGCCTCGAGGCAGATGGAGAGCTCGGCGTTCACTTACCTAAGGTGAGGGTGTTAACCTTTGGGGTTCTACAGGAGAAGAGAAAGGGAAGAGGAGAGAGGCACCCAATAACCCCAGTTCATTAATCCCATATTTTCTATCTGCAGACATCTTACTCTTCGAGTCAGACATACAGTGCACAGAGGTCCAGCCCAAAGTGCCAACCGTGTGTTACACATCACCTTTGAAGATACGGCATTCACCCAGTCAAGACCGGCGCCTCTGCGGGAATCAGGTGAGCGTTACAGAACGCAAAGCCTATCGCAAAACTCCCACCCAGGCGCTATGGAAACCTCGGATACCGACCAGCTAGCCCAGTTACTTGGGGAACTAAGAGCAGAAGTGCATGCAGCCCGTCAGGAAACGAATGTTCTAAGAAGGGAACTGATTATTTCCAAGGAGCGAACAGACGATCTCGCTAGACAATTGCTACAGTCACAAGCCGGACAAACTCCGTTACCCGCATCAGGGGCAAATCTTCCTTCAACATCCTCTACGAACCCAGTGCAGATCAACCTACCTGGGAATGTACCTCTGGCTCCGCCCGAACGATTTTCTGGTGACCCAAAGAGGTTTGCAGTATTTATTAATCAGTGCCGGTTGCACTTCTTATGCCGGCCAGCAGCCTTTCCATCTGATCAAGCTAAGGTAGCTTTCGTGCTTTCGTACCTTAGTGGCAATGCGGCAGACTGGTCGATCCCTCTAGTTAATCAAGATGATCTGGTTCTCCATGATTTTCAAGCTTTTCAGCTCAGTATGGAAAAACTGTTTGCAAGACATTCACTGGGGCAGGCCTTGGACAATGAGCTCCTTTCATTGCGACAGGGTAATCAAGACCTTTTGGCTTATATTGCGTCTTTCAACAGACTGATAGTGGAAACTCGATGGCCTGAGGACAAAAGGATTACGCTGTTTTATAGAGGTCTACGTGGAGAGCTCAAAGATGTGTTAGCCCAAGTAGTGAATCCCCCGCAAGACTGTTCGGACTATATTGACTTAGTCGTTCAAATTGACCACAGACTGCAGAACAGGAAGGCCGATCGTTCCAAGTTTGATGCTCGAGTATTTTCCAAACTACTAACTCCTACCAAAGGAGTAGACTCCGGGGAACCCATGCAAATAGGGGGCCTGAAAGGACCACTAACACAAAAGGAGCGGGAAAGGAGAAAACAGCTGCAATTATGCCTCTATTGCGGAAACTCGGGGCACTTTCTTCGAGACTGTCCGGTGAAACCAGCCAAGAAGGCAGTAGGAGCTGCAGTTACCAGGGTCACAAACTCTGAGCAGGGAAACGACCTCGCCCGACAAGAATAGAGGTCCTCTTGCCGAGCGTTAAAACCGGTTCCGTGACCTCGCATTTCGTGATACCTATGGTCCTCATTAGCCCTGAACATCCGGATCGATTACATGCGATTGAAGCTTACGTCGACAGCGGTGCCATCGGCAATTATGTGGATCATGAAATGGTTTTGAGGATGAATCTGACTCTTTGTCCAAAGGCTGTAAAGGACGTCATTACTACGGTGGATGGTACGGAGATAGCCTCCGGACCAGTAACGCATACCACCCAAGAAGTGACGCTAGTAGGTCAAGATGGACACCATGAGAAGATCGTGTTCGATGTGATCAAGGCCCCTCAGTTCCAGATTATTCTAGGAATTCCTTGGTTAGAGAAGCACAATCCTCAGATCGATTGGCGAGCAAGAACGGTTCAGTTTCCAGAATGTGTCTCTACTTGTCACCCTCGACCTGGTGTTGCACTGGCAGCAATTTCCCCGGAGGCTCCTCAGTTACCTCCTGAATACCTAGAATTCCAAGATGTTTTCCGGAAGGATCAGGCTAACTCTCTACCTCCTCACAGGTCTTATGACTGCCAGATAGACCTGATACCTGGATCTACTCCTCCTTGTAGTAGAATTTATGCCCTCACCGAGCCTGAGAATCTTCACCTCCGACAATACCTGGATCAATACCTAGCGAATGGGTTTATTCGTCCTTCCAAGTCCCCTGCTTCCTCAGCTTTGTTCTTCGTTCCAAAAAAAGAAGGGGACCTTAGAACTTGTATAGATTATCGTGCCCTGAACCAGATCACCGTTAAGAATAGATATCTGTTACCTTTGATCCCTGAACTCCTGGACCAAGTCAGAAAAGCATGCATATATACAAAGCTGGATCTTAGAGGAGCCTACCACTTGGTACGAGTAAAAGAGGGCGATGAATGGAAGACGGCCTTCTGCACCAAGTATGGGCTATTTGAATATCAGGTCATGCCCTTCGGACTTTGCAATGCCCCGGCCGCCTTTCAATATTTTATGAACGATGTCCTCAGAGAGCTCATAGATGTGTGTGTTGTTGTTTACATTGACGACATCCTCGTTTATTCTTCATCGGAAACTGAACATCGGAAACACGTGAAAATGGTCCTCGAGAGATTGCGTCAACACAAACTTTTCGCTAAGTTGGAAAAATGTGTTTTCAACGTGACTGAAGTTGAATTCTTGGGATTCATATTATCACCTAGCGTAGTGCGTATGGATTCAAAGAAGGTTGATGCAATTCTCAAATGGCCATCGCCATCCTCCGCAAAAGGTGTTCAAAGCATGTTAGGCTTCGCTAACTTTTACCGCAGGTTTATCCCCGAATTCTCTCGAATAGTCCAGCCCATCACCACCTTGTTAAAGAAAAACAAACGTTTTGAATGGTCTACCGAGGCGGAACAAGCTTTCCAGAATTTGAAGACTAGATTTATCTCTGCACCGATCTTAAAACATCCTCGCCCAGAACTCCCCTACATCGTTGAAACTGATGCTTCGAGCCTTGCCATGGGGGCAGTTCTATCACAAAAGGACCCAGTAACCAATCAGTTGCATCCCGTGGCATTTTGGTCCCGCAAATTCTCGCCTCCTGAAATCAATTACACTATTACTGATAAGGAACTTCTAGCTATCAAGTCCGCCTTTAAGGCTTGGCGGCATTATCTTCTGGGGACCCGACACACCATTACTGTGATTACAGATCACCGAAACCTGCAATATTTGAAAACCGCAAAAGCTCAATCCTCTAGGCAACTCCGTTGGGCACTATTCTTTGCCGAGTTTGACTTCATAATTACCTATCGACCTGGTACAAAAAACGGTAAAGCTGATGCCCTTTCTCGGATGGTAGTGGAAGAACATTTGACCAATCCTAAACCTGTACCTATCATTCCCGAACAAAGAATTCTAGGTGTAATCGCCACACAATCCATAGAGGAAGTTAAGGATAAAGCCAGGCTACTGGTAACTCCAGCAGACATACAGAATTGGCATCTGCAGGGAAAGGACTTTACGGTGAAGGACAACCTATTATATTTCCAAGAACGGTTATACCTGCCCAGCACAGATTTACAGAAAAAGGTAATCTCTTGTTATCACGATTCTTTAATGGAAGGACATCCCGGTATGACCAAGACCTCGGAAAAGATCAAGCGCTACTTCTGGTGGCCGTCTTGGAAAAAAGATATCAGAGACTTTATAATGTCCTGTGGAGTATGCGCCCAAAACAAGAGTCAAAAGGAAAAACCAGCCGGCCTCTTACGCCCTATTGACATCCCGCCTCGCCCTTGGCATACGCTTTCTATGGACTTCATCACCGATCTACCTCCATGCTCCGGATACAATATGATCCTAGCAATCGTGGACCTATTCTCCAAGATGGCGCATTTCATTCCACTCAAAGGCTTACCAACAGCAGGAACTCTGGCCCGAGAATTTCTCGAAAACATCGTCCGACTGCACGGTTTTCCTTCAGTTCTAATTTCGGATTGAGGTAGTCAATTTATTTCTCATTTTTGGCGAAGTTGCTGTCGGTCGGCTCAAATTGATGTGAGACTTTCGACCAGCCACCACCCTCAAACCGACGGACAAACCGAGAGGACCAATCAAACTCTGGAACAGTATTTGCGCTGCATGCTACAACAAACTGAAAAAACTTGGAAAGATATCCTTTGGATAGCCGAATATGCCTACAATAACTCTGTCCACTCGGGAACTGGGAAGACCCCGTTTTTTCTTTTATACGGTAGTCACCCTCGAACCTCGGAGTTGGATCCACTCCAAGATCTTGGAACACCAGCAGTAGACCACCTGCATTCTACAATCACCCAAGCCTTTAAGGAAGCCGTTTCTCACCTTCAAAGGGCTAAAGAACAATACAAGAAAGGAGCAGACCAACATCGGAAGGAAGCCCCCCAATATCAAGTAGGAGATCAAGTCTGGTTATCCACCAAATATCTACCTGTAAAAGGACCACGCACATTCAACCCAAGATACCTTGGTCCCTATTCCATCACTACCATAGTAAATCCAGTAGCGGTCAAGTTGGACTTGCCCCCTCACATGAAGATACATCCGGTCTTCCACGTCTCTCTATTAAAACCCGTGCAACCTCAAACCCGACTAACTACATCTCCAAAACCTATTCTAGTTGATGGAGAACTCGAGTTTGAAGTCAAAAGCATCCTGGATTCCAAGATCTCCAAATCTAAACTATTTTACCTGATTGACTGGAAAGGCTACGGTCCCCAAGAAAGATCCTGGGAACCTGCAGAATATGTCCACGCGCCTCGTCTAATCAAAAGATTTCATCGAACATTTCCTAACAAGCCCAAACCCCCGGAGAAGCCCGGTTTGGGAGGGGCCTTGAGGGGGGGGGGTGCTGTCATGATCTCTGCTTCCAAAAGGTCAGGACTTGCCCGACTCCCTTGGAAGCAGACCCATAACCCCGGTTCCGAGTGCCAGCCAGTCCCAATTGGGACCTTTTGGACCCTGTCCTGGTGCCAGTGGCACCAGGCTCATAAAGATGCCCAGTCCCAGCGCTGGAAGCGCCGGGCTCATAATTCTTGGGTGGACTTACCTGCAGCAGACCATGCTGCTTACTTACCTGCCAGTTGAACCCCTGATCCTCTTCTGTTTGGGACTACTTTTCCTGTTGGGTGGGGCAGGAGCCACTCCCTAGGTTCAGAACACTGGAACTCTTCTGGAAAGCAGGAACTCTTTTCTTACCTAGACGTGGCTGTGGAAGGAGACACCTAAGCACTACAGGAGGCTATTTAAACCACACCCGATGGATGAATCTTGCTTTGCGTTATTCTGCATTCTCTGCAGCAGAACGCTCATCGTGTCTTCTGCTTCTGATCCTGGGCCTAAGGGAACAAAGGCTTACCGTCCTGGAATCCAGTCTTCAGCAGCACCTGTAAAGACAAAGAAAGAACAGGTTAGCACTACGGTCTTCAGTGGCAGCGCATCTCTTACCTGGTCCATCGGCTGTCACCAACGCCTCGCGCTGCATTCCGGCATCTGAAAGACAAAGGCTTACCTACTCTTCGCATGCTCCGGAGGTCTTCGCACTGCATTCCGGCATCTGAAAGACAAAAGCTTACCAGCTCTTCGCACGCTCCGGAGGCCTTCGGCGCTGCATCCCGCATCTGAAAGACAAAAGAAGGTGCGTTTAAAGACATTGGGCAACTTTATTACTCACGTGCCATTACTCCTTCCCACGCCGAATCCAGTGGGTATTCCAGCACCCTTCAGCTTCTCTAAAGCTCCGAACTTGTACCTGCAAGATAAAAGGGACAGTTAGTGCGCATCGTGAAGCAGGCTACAAGCGCTTACTTACGTGCTTCCAGGCGCTTCTATTCCTCACGCGGGTTCGATCCTCAACTCTCATCAGCCCGCCATCCGCCTTCGCCGGAACCCTGCAAAACAAGAGATATCATTACAAAAGACTTTTAAGACATTTGAAGTGCCCAGAACTTACCGTTCGTGCAGTTAACGACGGACAGCAGTCCTCTGAGGTCAAGAGGCCTGCACCCTTATCCAGTGAAGAAACTGGTTACGGCACCCTGCCCCGAGGCAGATGGAGAGCTCGGCGTTCACTTACCTAAGGTGAGGGTGTTAACCTTTGGGGTTCTACAGGAGAAGAGAAAGGGAAGAGGAGAGAGGCACCCAATAACCCCAGTTCATTAATCCCATATTTTCTATCTGCAGACATCTTACTCTTCGAGTCAGACATACAGTGCACAGAGGTCCAGCCCAAAGAGCCAACCGTGTGTTACACATCACCTTTGAAGATACGGCATTCACCCAGTCAAGACCGGCGCCTCTGCGGGAATCAGGTGAGCGTTACACACACCTGCACAATGCTTCCTACATCAAAAATATTTTCAAATGCCTCCTGTTCTACCTCTGTGGCAATTCTGGCTTTTCATATTGTCACATTTTCTGAGAACCAAACAGCATAGGCATAATGCTTTGTCTCGAGATAATTTGACAATTCAGAAAACTCAGCCTGCATCTGGTACATGGTGGCACTATTTTGTGAGTCAGATGAGAACACAGTACTGCACTATCTCACAGCACTCATTCAATTAATGAGTGCACAGTATGGTTATGCTTTGGAATGCAAGCCCATGCCCTGTCACTGTTTCAAAGTTTCCCAGCCAACACACCAAATATGTTGGATATCTTTTGGGTTTATAGCTATTAATTTGTGGTATTTTTTTATTATGATGGTATTTTTTATATTGGTGAGACTGATTTCAGAGTACTGCCTAAATTATTTTGACCAGGGTCACTAACAACAAACAAAATACTGGATTTGATACACTCTGGATTGATGGCTCATGCCCATCTGTGGTACTTTATGTACAATACCACACTATGCCCTTTTTGCTGAGTTTCAACTATTTTAAAGCATGCAATTGAAATACTGCACATTCATTCAATCTCTCTAGATAAACAGTTCACAGCGGCTACTTAACTTTGAGATATTTCTTACCACACATCTGCATCTCCCTAAGCATGTGAAATGAAAGGGACTGAATGCAGAATAAATATGATGAGACTAAATTACTTTTTGAAACTTTTTTTATCGTAAAAATAGAAAAATGCAAGTTACACAGAATTACACTTATGTCCACATTGTACTTCACAGTGCAGGTATATTTCTTCTTGCAATAGCTTTCAGTGCTTTATCTGTGCAAAGCCCTGACAATTGTCCTTCGCCTTGTGAAACCTGGCAAGAAAAATACACTTAAAAAAGTAAAACTTTCAGAAATACGAACATAGTAGTACATGTACATTGAACTTAGAATCTCTAATACAGCACCTAAAATGAAGTAAACTACTTCACCTAGGCTACCTGGTGTCATTCACATCACAGGCCCCTCACTTAACCTCATATTTACCTAGATTTGTTGGCAGTATGCCTGACTCAGTTTGGCAGGAAAATCTTCCCCAGTCTTTCTGCCTGCCTTGCACAGGGTCAACCCAGATAAGGACAGCTTCAGCCTCAATCAGCTTGCCAGCACTGAACTCCGTCTGCCCAGCCAGCCCTCTGATCCTTCATCTGGCAGTACACGAAGAGGAATGAATCCTACTCCATCTCAAAAATCTTTTTATCAAATCCCCTGTCAGTCAAGGAAAACACTTCCCCTTGAGTAGATTATTCCACTGAAATGGCATGTGATTTCATTGCTGAAGAGCAAAAAGATACATCTCTCTTGCACTTCCTGCTCTAATACAATGCCATGTTTTCAGTGGAATAGAGCTTAACATTTCTTTTGTTTACCACCCAGCGCAGATTAAGCCGGCACGTTTAAATTCCCATTTTCAGAACATCATGCATTTTTCTTAAACTGCACCCAGTTTATTTCATCATGGACTAAGTTGCACTAAATGTTATTAGGGTATTCAGTTACATGTTAACTGGCATTGGGTTAATTAGTAGGTTAGATTATGTAAGTATTATATTTAGTGCAGATCAGTTCATTGAAACAGCATCTTGGAGCAAAGGTATATATCTCTGTGCATTGGCATCTAATTAATTCTGCCTGAGACTCACACTCTTGAGCACAGTAATGAGTTTCACACCCTTGGCCCCAGTTGAAGTTCATACCCACGCCAAAATGTGAATGCTACAATGCTGAGTCTTAGGGCCTCATTACACGGTAGGCGGTGAGCCATGGCGCTATTAGCGCCATGGCTCATGCCGGTAAAATACCGGCATCGCCTTGGTGGAAAGGGGATTTACCGCCCCATTCCAAGGTTGGAGGGGCGGTAAATCCCCCTTCCACCATTGCCCTTCCCCATTCCCATTTCTGCCCCATAGGGCTCTATGGGAATGGGGAAGGCGCTAATTACGGCACCGCAATTTTGCGGTGCCATAATTAGCTCCGAGGTCCCTTTGCGGGTTGGATTTTAACGCCTGCAAAAAGCAGGCGTTAAATCCCCCAACCCGCAAAGGGACCTCGTAGTAAGGCGGTAAGGATTTACCGGTACCGGTATTTTACCAGTACCGGTAAATCCTTACCGCCATCCGTGTAATGAGGCCCTTAATGTTAAAATTCAGAGCCCATGCTCCTACAGTTCTAATCTGTGACCTTGACACCAACTGTTGTTTTGTTCCTTACCATACCAGCCTGGGATCATGGGACCTGCAATTTGTTATCTGCCGCTGCGGCTTTGTTGCAGATTAATAAAGGTTAGTACACGTTGGCTGCAAAGGCATTCTACAAGGCTTATTTACCATGTTTTAGCCTATCTCTAGGTTTGGTTATACTTACTGGTGCCCCTACATTTCTGTTACATGTCAATTATTTTTATTTTGACTTGTCTAATGATTAAAAGAAGCCCCTCCCCTTTTACAGTGCTACTCTCGCAATTGATATGTGTGCACCTTTTCACAGCGCATTTGTATTACAGAAGCTCAGGGACTACAACCAAGAGGCTGGTTAGCCCTGAGCCAACGACAGCCACAACATGAGTGTAGCTCCAGAATTTCTCTAGACCTAGCAACACTGCTGGCATGCTGTGCTGTTTTAGGCATTGTGGCAAATGCCTTAGGCTCACCATGACACTGTGGAAGGTTGCAAGCCTGACCATTGCTGACCCAAAGACACTATTTGTGTCCTTAAGCACCTTGACCTGAAGCAGAAATCTAAGGTTTGGTCAAGTACAAACATATTTTATTTAAAACTCCTGTGGTAAAAATGACCCAATGAGTAAAGCAAAAATACATTTGGAGATGTTTTTCCCACTTTTCAGGGAGCTATTGTATGCTTGGAATATTCAGATTTCTGACATACAACCCATCGCAAATGCCACAAATGTGGTTGTGTGGTGTTGTGAAGAATAGTGCAATGGCTTTGCAATCAGTGTTTTCTTGGGCATGGCTTCAGCAAACCAAGGGTAATCGTGTGTTGAGTAAAAATCATAGAAACCCTTCGGCATGGCAATCACCTCTCTCCAGCTATCTCTCCTTTGGGCAATGCCCCCATAAAATAACGTTGAGTCCCACCATACATTTGGTGTAATTGTACAAATAGATGTTCCACCTTTTCCTTCTCATGCCTTCCTGAGCATCTTATCTAGCCCCTTCCCTCTTCCCAACTATCTTCCCGACCTTGCTCCCCCTGCCAATATTACACATTCTATCATATTCCTCCTTGCCTTTCTGCGGCAAGAGACACTATACAAATACCGGATAAAATAACATGAAATACCTTGTATTTTTGTCTGTATTCCTAATATGCAATTCTAATTTCTGAGCAATATAATATTTCCTTGCACACCCCTTATCAGCAACATTTTATTTTATATTCTCTGATATCAAAAACAAGTATGGTATCAGAGAAATGTTACACAGAAAAACGCATTGGTAAATGTATATTTCATTGGCAATATGTTCCCATGTGTGTGTGCATGGTTTTTTCTAGCTTTTACATGTGAAATGAATAACAGTTCTAGTGCAGTGTGTTAGCAATTTGAAATGCACAAATGCACGAATGCACAGAAAGTTGATTTATCGACTATATGTATTTACCCCCGGATCTGACTTTCTGAAAGGGCAGCCATGCTCCACCAATACCCTTGAATTGTGTGTTTGTATTTAGTCAGGGCCTCTCACACTTCAACACAAGATCATTTGTGAGAATTTAGTCTGTATTTGAAAATGAATCTTTTCTGTGGAATTGGGAGGGGCAGAAATAAGCTCCCTTCTCCCCCAATCTGCCTTTTTGAATGCGTATGGCTTTCACAGGTGTTGATTTATAAATTATTTGCTACGTGATGAATCATTCACAGCCTAAGGTGATGGCTATATCTGTGAAAAAATAAAGGATTCCGTTTATTTAGCTATCGTTTACAGAAGTGCGGCAGTTTTAGCACTGAAGAAATCTCCCAGTTTTAAACCAGCATTGCAAAATCTATGTTAGAAAACCAATGATTTCTATAAAAATTTAAGCATTTATCTATTCTCTATTTTCAAGTCTCACTTACAGTTTTATTTCATAGTGTATTTAAAGTTGTGTTATGTTTGCATTTACAAGTCTATTACAGTACTTTTCCAACATATGTTCTGAATGAAAAGCACTCAAAGCAGATTTGTCTGTAAAATATACAGCTTAACTCGAAATTAAATGGCAACAGTACACAACATTAAAAGATTGTGCACTTTATTTATTTCATTTGTAAAGTGCACAACAACCCCGTGGCATCGAAGGTTTGGTTACATAACAGAATGTGGGTGTAAAAGCATCAGAGGAAACACATAAACATAATACATTTTTTTAAAGTGCAGTAAAGTCTGGGCTGGCCTCCTGTGATGTTTCATTTTGAAAAACATACACAAATGTTGGTTTACAAAATTACAGGTGTATGCATTAAGCTTTGTTGAAATGTATCAATCTATTCCTGGTACTCTGGGAACTGGGGTTGGATTATTTAGTGCTTCTTTTCTAAATAAAATAAACCAGTGCCAGTAATTTGGCTTTCAATATAGTGCAGCAAGGCATCATTTTAGATGAATACAGAAAGTTTTATTTTATAATGAATTGCTTTCAGCCTTTCTTGCTGTGAAGTTACAATTGGTAAACAACCAGTCCTTGGGCCAGTTCTAAGGAATTCTCCTGGTATGTGTCAAAATATGTAATATATGTCAGGCACTATCCCCGAGGTGGGCTAATTCCAAAGTGTATCTCACAGCTGAATCCCTTTTCATGATAGCTGATGAAAAGCACACACTTTGAATAAAGTGAGGAATAATGTTGGTGCCTCTTCACTTTGGATTCAGGCAGTGTCAGTTATGTTTTATGCTCCCCTACATACCCCCCCTTGGACCAATGTCTTGTGTAGAAAGACATGTGTGGAGGAGTTGTTGTCTCAATAGAAACTGAGAAAATGCTTTTGTTTCCACACCAAGGTACAGATTCACTCCAAAAGAAAGTTGTCTATCATTGGCTCGGGGGTTTCATTTCTGGGGGAATTCTAGTCTTTTGGGGTGAGGATGTTGGCAATCTTTGCTTCTCTTTTCTCCCTTGGTGGGTGTGAAGAGCAGACAGCCTTCCTTCCTTTCCCCTGGTCCTTCATCCGGAAACAAAGTTAAGTTATTTAGCTAAGAGAGAGGCGTAGAAAAAATTGTTTGTTATAACATCTTGACAAAATTATAATTGTGCATGCTCCCTTAAGACATCAGGACCTTAAAGTCATCCCATCAGGAGGAGGAGCTTATTCTTCAATTTGACTAAGGACTGTTCTGGGATGACATGTCTTCTGCGTGTTCACATGTAACCAATGTTCCTCTGTCTCTTCCCCTTTTGGTGTCTTGACTTTACAAGCAACTGAAGACAACTGAAGATCATACATCTTGTACCGTTTAGTGAACTTGATGCCTATTTATTTTCCGAACCAGAAACACCCATTTTGAGTGTTGACAGCAGAAATGTACTGTTAATGGTTGACAGTACATGAAATATCACCCATTGTGCAACTAACCTCACTGTGTACATATGTGTATGTTTTATGCTCAGTGATTGACAAATAACTCTGTTTTTAGTATGCTACTTTAATGAGAATACATTTTGTTTTACCAGTATTTTTCCATTTTTGTTCATGTGATCAAATGTCTAATTTATAACTAATTGCTAGCTCCCTGTAGGCTTTTTGCACGCCCTGTGCGGCTAAGAGAGGGGTAGCCTTGACTCTTCACCTTTTCCACGGTTGTTAGGTATCTCAACAATTATATGTTCCAGATGGATTAGAAAATTGTAGTTTTCCAATGACCATACTGTTATCAGGACTGGTTTCTTGCTTTAGTCAATTTTATCTCAACAGGTGATAAGGAATTGCTTGCGTACAAGATCAATTTATTTATCTGGTCGTGCCTGTGATATAAGATCGCAGTTAAACAGGTTTAAGAAAATCCTGATTCCAGGAAAAATGCTTTATTTTAATGGGGTAGGCCATGCATGGAGCTTGGGATAGGTTTTTTTCAGTTTCTTCACAGTCTCTGTTTGAGAACCACCATTCCACTGCCACTCCACCCCTGCCTTCGATCGATGGACCAAGGGCTGGATGATCTCTGCATAATTCTCTCTGAATTCATGACTGAAGTTAGTCAATCTTAAACGACATTGTTATCCACATAGATTTGTGGTTTCTTCGAATTTAGTGGATCCTCAAGCTTATTTTCTGGGGATTAAAGCCATTGGCAGAGATTTCATGTCCTAGAATGTTTACTTTATTTCTGTACCCCTGTGTTTTCTGAAGGGATCATTTTCACATATGTGCTCCTTAATTGGGTCAACATGTAGGATATCTCCATCACGTGTTCTTGCAGAGTTTTACTCTTGATTAACAGGTCCTCCGCATAGTCCAAATGTACTCTTTCTACAAGATCAGGCATTTCGCTGTTAATATAACCAAAATGAGTATGGGCTCTGGTGTATTGTTGCCCCTCAGGCGTAAAATCTATTTCATATTGGTATTCACAGAGTACTGAGACAGTCTAATACCCATTAATCAAATTGAGGGCAGTGTATTCTTTCGAACCCTGGATATGTGCAAGGTCCTGATCGATACAAGGAAGAGGCCATCGTGACATGTGTACCTTATTATTTTTCTCCCTTAGGTCTGCACAGAGTCTCCATTTTCTATTGGATTTCAATATTCCTAGTACTGGGTTATTAAAAGTACTGTAGATTGGTTGAATAATCTGTCATGATGCCCGCTCCCGGGGAGCCGGTTCAAGCCCTGCGTCCCCGAAAGCGGACATCCAGTCCCCAAGGAAGGACCCAGCAACCCCATATAAGGGCCCTTTGGACAGTGTCCTGGCGCCTATGGCGCCAGGCTCATTATGGATGTGCTTGGGTGCACTTACCTGATGCAGACCATGCTGCAGGATCCCGGCCTCCTTGAGGCCTGAAAGGAACTACTTTAACCGTGGGACTAATTTACCATCCGGGCGTGGTCGGGGAAGGATACATACCTGATTGGAGGAAGGATACATACCTGGAACTTCTTCCAAGGCTATTTAAACCCCACCCGAACAGCCACACGTGCTTCGCGTTGTTCTGCATCTAGCAGCTGGACGCTCACTGTGTCTGCTCCTGCATCCTGACTTCTGCCACGCCTGCCAGCATCCTGGATCACCTGCAAAGGAAGAGAAGAAGAGAACAGAAGAAGGAAAAGTCATTACCTGCTCAATCTGCATCCCGGAGACATCTCGCCGACAATCCTGAAAAGGAAGACTTTTATTTAAAAGCTCATCGCGTCGATCGCTGCAGCGCCGCGTTCCACTCACTTTTACTGGGCGCCTCCATGTTCAGCAGCGATCATCCGGATTCGCAGTCACGCCCCAGCGCCTAGGGAGAAAAAGACCAGAACAAAAGGTGAGAGAGAGAAGGGAATAAGGAAAGCTAAATCTCCATGTTAAGACTTACCTGTTGATTCATTCCCTCTTCATTTCGGGTCCGCGCCGCATCCTGGCATTTCTGGACCCCGGCCCCTAAGGGGAAAAAAAAGACATCAGCGTTAATGAGAGAATTAAAAAACATTACCAAAAAACGCTCATTAAAGACTTACCTGATTTCTACAAGGATTTCACCACTCATCTCGGGTCGGTGCCTGTTCCCCGGCATTCCGTACCCCGGCCCCTATGGGGAAAAAGACACAAGCATTAGTACATTAATGCATGGACACAAAGGGAACCTCTTATCAAAAAATTTACCTGGAAGCCAAGCAAGTTTGGTTCTCACCAATCCGAAAATCCAGTGAAGTAACTGGATACCAACGCGCCCCTGCATCAGAAGCAGGATGGAGAGCTCGTCCTTCCAGACCCTAAGGTGAGATGCTACGAGGAATCACAGAAGGGTTTCGAGGAGGGTAAGAGGGAAAAGTGGGAGGCTGATTGCATTACCCCGCAGACAGTTAATCCCCTATTTTCGCCTACAGAAGGATACTTCTGAGAGCAAGACAAGCCAGATTTGGGGGCCCGGTCCAGTCCGTCTTCCGAACCCTGCGCATCACCTTAGAAGAGGTCACAGCAGCGCGAACCAGGCCAGCGCCTCCGTGGGAGTCAGGTGAGCGTTGCAGAACGCGAAGCCTTCCTACAAATTCCCACCCAGGCGCTATGGAAAGTTCTGAGACTGATCAGTTGGCCCAATTACTGGGGGAATTACGGGCCGAAGTACATGCCGCTTGTCAAGAGACTAATGCCCTCAGGAAGGAATTAATAATATCAAAGGAAAGAAATGATGTCCTTCGGGAACTCATTGATGTTTGTGTTGTCGTATATATCGATGACATTCTGGTGTACTCCTATTCGGAATCTGATCACAGAAAACACGTCAGGGCAGTACTTGAAAAACTGCACCAACACAAACTATTTGCTAAATTGGAGAAATGTGTTTTCCATACCACAGAAGTCGAGTTTCTAGGTTTCATCCTGACACCTAAAGGAGTCCGAATGGACTCAAGAAAAGTGGATGCCATCCTCAAATGGCCAACACCTAGCTCTGTAAAAGGAGTTCAAAGCATGCTCGGCTTTGCCAATTTCTATCGCAGGTTTATCCCGGAATTTTCACGCGTGGTACAACCCATTACTGCACTCTTGAGGAAAAATAAACGTTTTGAATGGTCTGAAGAAGCCGAGCAGGCCTTTCAGGATTTAAAAGCTAAGTTTACCTCTGCACCTATATTGAAACACCCGCGTCCTGATCTCCTTTATGTCGTCGAGACTGACGCATCCAGCCTAGCCATGGGAGCTGTCCTGTCTCAAAGAGATCCCGAAACCAACCAACTGCATCCCGTAGCATTTTGGTCCAGAAAATTCTCAGCACCCGAGGTTAATTATGCAATCATGGACAAAGAACTGTTAGCCATTAAGTCCGCTTTTAAAGCCTGGCGGCATTATCTGCTTGGCGCTCGACATACCATCACAGTGATCACTGATCACCGGAATTTACAGTATTTGAAAACCGCCAAGGCTCATTCATCACGGCAGCTCCGATGGGCTTTGTTTTTCGCTGAATTTGATTTCGTGATTACCTATCGACCTGGCTGCAAGAATGGCAAAGCAGACGCCTTATCCCAAATTGGAATGGGAGAATCTGATACAAACTCAGAACCAGTACCAATAATTCCCGAACAGAGGATTCTAGGCATGACTTCGTTACAGACGCTTGAAGACATTCAAGCCAGAGTGAAACAACTCCTGGACCCTACAACCTTACAGGATTGGATACAAAAGGGATCAGACTTTTCCATAGATAATGGTTTACCTTATTTTCAAGGACGCTTATTCTTGCCACATAAGGAATTACACAAACTAGTTATTTCCGGTTATCATGATGCCTTAATAGAGGGACACCCCGGTATTGCCAAGACAGAGGAAAAGGTGAAACGACAATTTTGGTGGCCCTCTTGGCGAAAAGATGTTAAATCTTTTGTGATGTCCTGTGGTGTTTGCGCCCAAAATAAAAGTCAAAAGAAAAGACCAGCCGGTCTCCTTCAACCTCTAGACATACCGCCAGCACCCTGGCACACCCTATCAATGGATTTTATTACGGACCTGCCTCCTTGTTCGGGGTACAATACTATTGTGGTAATTGTGGATTTGTTTTCCAAAATGGCCCACTTTATTCCTTTGAAAGGTTTACCTTCAGCTTCTGTCCTAGCCAAAGAATTCCTCGAAAATATTGTTCGGCTACATGGATTCCCATCTATACTAATCTCTGACCAGGGAAGCCAAATCATTTCCCACTTCTGGCGCAAATGTTGTCAAATGGCGCAGATCGACGTAACATTATCGACCAGTCACCACCCTCAGACCGATGGTCAGACCGAGAGGACAAATCAGACCCTTGAGCAATACTTACGGTGTATGTTACAGCAATCTGAAAGCAACTAGAAAGGCACTCTTTGGATAGCCGAATACGCATATAATAATTCGGTACACTCTGGAACTGGCCACAGTCCTTTTTATACTTTGTTTGGGCATCACCCTCGAACCTCAAACCTTGACTCACCTCAGAACCTCGGAATGCCTGCAGTAGAACATCTGCATTCTACAATTACCCAAGCCTTCAAAGAGGCAACTACGCATTTACAACAAGCCAAGAGAAAATACAAGGAGAATGCTGATCTACATCGGAGTGAAGCACCTCCGTATCAGATTGGGGATCAAGTGTGGTTAGCTACCAGACATTTACCACTCAAAGGGCCTCGAACTTTTAACCCAAAATATCTGGGACCTTATTCTATTACGGCAATAATTAACCCAGTGGCTGTTAAACTTGATTTACCAGCTAGTATGCGAATTCACCCTGTTTTTCATGTGTCACTTCTGAAACCAGTGGTACCCGGAACCCGACTACTCAAACCTCCAGAACCTATTCTAATAGATGGGGAGCCCGAATTCGAAGTGAAGAACATTTTAGACTCAAAAATGTTTAGGTCAAAACTGTTCTACCTAATTGATTGGAAGGGGTACGGACCTCAGGAGAGGTCGTGGGAACCCAGCGACTATGTGCATGCACCTCGATTAGTCAGGAAATTCCACCGACTCTTCCCAGACAAACCAAAACCCCCGGAGGGAACAACCTTGGGAGCGGCCTTGGGGGGAAGTGCTGTCATGATGCCCGCTCCCGGGGAGCCGGTTCAAGCCCTGCGTCCCCGAAAGCGGACATCCAGTCCCCAAGGAAGGACCCAGCATCCCCATATAGGGGCCCTTTGGACAGTGTCCTGGTGCCTATGGCGCCAGGCTCATAAAAGACATCAGTCCTGGCGCCATAGGCGCCAGGCTCATTATGGATGTGCTTGGGTGCACTTACCTGATGCAGACCATGCTGCAGGATCCCGGCCTCCTTGAGGCCTGAAAGGAACTACTTTACCTGTGGCACTACTTTACCATCCGGGCGTGGTCGGGGAAGGATACATACCTGATTGGAGGAAGGATACATACCTGGAACTTCTTCCAAGGCTATTTAAACCCCACCCAAACAGCCACACGTGCTTCGCGTTGTTCTGCATCTAGCAGCTGGACGCTCACCGTGTCTGCTCCTGCATCCTGACTTCTACCACGCCTGCCAGCATCCTGGATCACCTCCAAAGGAAGAGAAGAAGAGAGCAGAAGAAGGAAAAGTCCTTACCTGCTAAAATCCGCATCCCGGAGACATCTCGCCGACAATCCAGAAAAGGAAGACTTTTATTTAAAAGCTCATTGCGTCGATCGCTGCAGCGCCGCATTCCACTCACCTTTACTGGGCGCCTCCATGTTCAGCAGCGATCATCCGGATTCACAGTCACGCCCCAGCGCCTAGGGAAAAAAAGACCAGAACAAAAGGTGAGAGAGAGAAGGGAATAAGGAAAGCTAAATCTCCATGTTAAGACTTACCTGTTGATTCATTCCCTCTTCATTTCGGGTCTGCGCCGCATCCTGGCATTTCCGGACCCCGGCCCGTAAGGGGAAAAAAAAGACATCAGCGTTAATGAGCGAATGAAAAGACATTACCAAAAAACGCTCATTAAAGACTTACCTGATTTCTACAAGGATTTCACCACTCATCTCGGGTCGGTGCCTGTTCCCCGGCATTCCGTACCCCGGCCCCTATGGGGAAAAAGGACACTAGCATTAGTACATTAATGCATGGACACAAGGGGAATCTCTTATCAAAAAACTTACCTGGAAGCCAAGCAAGTTTGTTTCTCACCAATCCGAAAATCCAGTGAAGTAACTGGATACCAACGCGCCCCTGCATCAGAAGCAGGATGGAGAGCTCGTCCTTCCAGACCCTAAGGTGAGACGCTACGAGGAATCACAGAAGGGTTTCGAGGAGGGTGAGAGGGGAAAGTGGGAGGCTGATTGCATTACCCCGCAGACAGTTAATCCCCTATTTTCGCCTACAGAAGGATACTTCTGAGAGCCAGACAAGCCAGATTTGGAGGCCCGGTCTAGTCCGTCTTCCGAACCCTGCGCATCACCTTAGAAGAGGTCACAGCAGCGCGAACCAGGCCAGCGCCTCCACAATATTGTGTGGGGAAACATCTTCCCAAAGATGTTTCCCCACACAATATTTGTTGCCCAAGCAATCAGTCTCCTGGAAGACATTTGGATTCAAACCCAGTCCTCTGGGATCTGGAAAGAGTTTACTGGGAAGTATCAATGGAATCTCACAACAAAGGAGGGATATTTATTCAAGGATAATGGTCTGGTCATCCCCACACAGAGACTGTGACAAAGGATCACAAGCCTATGTCATGACACCCTTCATTCAGGACACCGTGGCATCACCAACACTCTCCGTTTAATACAAAGACAGGTTTGGTGGCCGAAAATGAAAGATGACGTCCATCATTACATCCAAACCTGTGCAGTCTGCACTCAAAATAAGCATGATAACAAGAAACCGGCGGGTCTCCTGCTCCAACCAGCGCTGCCAACAAGACCTTGGGAATTCATCGCTACAGACTTTATTATGGAACTACCACCTTCCAGGGGATACACAACTATCATGGTTACCATTGATTTATTCACTCACATGGCTCATTTCACACCCTTGTATAAACTACCATCCTCCTCTGGACTCTCTGGAATCTTCCTGGAACACATATTCAGACTTCATGGACTACCCTCCAAGATCATATCTAACAGAGGACCTCAGTACATATCTCAGTTCTGGAAACAGTTATGTCGTATACTAGGAATCCAACGTGCCCTCTCCTCAGGTTATCATCCACAGACCAATGGAGCTACTGAACCAAGCCCGGCTCCAGCAGGAGGACCAGGGGGGCCAGGCCCACCAGAGCCAGCCTCTGGCCCCCCTAGAAAGGAGACCATGTCAGCACTGGTAACCGAGGGAGTGGGGGTAGATGTCACTCTAATCATTCATCAGTAACCTCAGAGACTTCATTCTGAGAGGCTGAATTGCCGGAGGCCCAGCCAGGATTTGTTTTCTTGCCCTAGACAATGATTTATGACCCACAGCCATAAAAGTACAACTGACCATGGAGATGGAGGCCCAGTCACACCTCCAAGTGAGGTAGCACTTATTCAAGCAGGCTGCCTACAACTATTTTCTCAAACCTAAAATCACAATGTTGGTTTCCGTAATTTAAAGTATGTTTATTTTTTGTGGGAATATAATGTTTTTTCACATCATGCTTAATACAATGGTTAACTATATCAAACAATAAATGACAGGTAAAGTTGCTTGAACACAGATTTCTGTAGAAGGTGCGTCAACTGACTGGGGGCCCTTACAAATTCCATTCAAAATATATATTCTGCTGCATTAACTACTTGAGTATAAGTGAAAGGATAGGGTTGGTAGTAACAAAAATGTAATTCTGGAGGGGAGAGTGTAGTAAAATCAAAAAGTGATCAATGCAAGGCTTTGAATTAAACATTTCCACTACTTTTGCCCTTTGCAATATTCCATGCCATAATTCTGTAGTCTGTCTGTGCGATTAGAGAAGGCGACAAGCCATCAGCAAATGACTTTTGGTGCTGCCACCAAAAGGTGCAGTTCAATCTGAATGGCTAGGCCATGTTCCCTTTCCACTGGAACACAAGCAACCACATGCATTTTTAGGCCCTGTGGTCTAGCAATTTGGGAAGGGCTTCTGACATCATTGAAAAGTCTATGGCTGATATGAAAACAATGGTATGGAAGGATGGCCAGAGCAATGACGAGGGTTCTAATTGATTCAAAGACTTTTTACCAATTAGATACAACCAGAACACATGCTGTGGAACACAGATAGGATGGCAATAAAATGTGAGGAGAAACACACATCCAATGGGTGTGTCTGATCATTTACCCACCTAACGACTAGCCATGGCTATGTCAATGCCTCACCACCAAAACCTAACCTAACACTTTGAGCAAGCCCTATCACAAAGTAACACCAAATGTGTTGCTGTATAGGTCCTGCCAGTGTTGTATCTAAGCATTCTTTTGAGTGTTTAATTACTTAATTGCCTCTGTATATGAGCTCCTGATGTAGTACATTTCTCTTGATGTTTTCAGCCAGTTGATTTATAAGCAATATATGTGTGAATGCCTCTGTGACTTGCACTGAAGTCCTGCCTTAAACAAGCAATCACAGACTCAGCAGTTTTGGCTTTCGTATAGGTATTAGCAGACATTTGCCAGGCAATGCCATCATATGGCCATTTACTGGCACCATTTTCCAGCTGTTCCCATTTTATGGCCAGGTGGTACCCTTATGGCAGTGCTTGGCAAATGCCTATCCATGCCTAATCAAAAGCCCAAGCTGTGGGCTTTGCCAATGTATGCTGGCTTCCGTTTGTCTCCCTAGGTGAATGTGTATATGCCCAGATGTGGGTGTCTGGCTTGCTACGCCTAGGGAATCAAGCTGCACCCCACTGAGCTGCTGCAACAAGGTCCTACCTGAAAATCAGGCTAGGTTGGCAAGTATTGACCAGTTTCAGATCTTCTCATGCATACTTACCAGTGAGGATCCAACCAAAATAGAATGTAGGTTTGTTTGGAAGCCTAGTCTACTCTGACTGAACATTTCAGGATTCAAACTGATAAGTAAAGACTTGA
The DNA here is from genome assembly GCF_040938575.1 of Ambystoma mexicanum. Lineage (NCBI taxonomy): Eukaryota > Metazoa > Chordata > Amphibia > Caudata > Ambystomatidae > Ambystoma > Ambystoma mexicanum. The sequence continues at coordinate 330,952,080 of NC_090940.1, read as the reverse complement.
TAACCTCATTCTTTTTGAGTAACTTTACAGAGTTTGCATGCAAAGAGAATATGTCATGTGTTGTGGGATTTGTTTGGAAAGTATGATGTAAATCATGGGTGCTGGGTGTTTAGGCAGTGCCAGAAATAAAACATAAACACCCGTAAAATAACAAAAAAGAAGAGCGTTTTCTATAATGTTGCGGGCAAAGTATAAAATGTGTACATCTTTTATTACTAAAAAGCAGTATTTAAATATGTTCTAAAGAGTGCAATCAGAGGTGCATTTAACATTTGGACAAGGGGAGGGAAAATGCCAATGCCCCGCCCCCCACCCCCCACTGCTCTACTCTTTCCCCTCAAATACAAACAGCAGGGCTGATCAGGCCCTACCAGTGAGATCTTATCTTTTTAACCTGTCTCAGAGACACATTATGTACAACAGGAAGTGATTAGAGATGAGAAAAGGTAAAAAGGCAGTGACCATTGCTGTGGCACTTAAAAAAAAAAAATATAGGTTTTTAAGAAGGTATTTTAGTGTGATTTTTGGGTGATTAGTAAGTAAGGGGATATAGAACAAGCTCTGTGAAACAATAATCTGGAGCTTGTAGTCTTCCATTCAGGATGGGGGAAATAAAGCTACAGTCATAGGGGATCATTTTCCAGGTCAAGCGGAGTGGAAGAAGTGGTGCTAAATGCATGTAGCTCCACTTTTTATGAGCTGCAGGATTTTGTATGATTTGACAGGTGAAGTTGGAGAGCAGATAGGACTTAAAAAAGATCCCCCTACCAAATCAGATTGGTATTCCACCAGCATGTATTTTTACGTTGGCAGAAAACCAATCGATTCCTATGGGACCTGCCTGACTGTTACACCTGGAATAAAAGCAGGCAGAGTCCAAAGGAATCCACTGTGGATGGCTCCCACAATTGTTAATTGTGGAAGTGATTTACACTTTTCCAGACACGTAGTGGTCAATGAAAGAGCAAAGGCGATTTTCGCCTGCGTTTTACGCTTTACTCGTCCAGCACTTGGTGGTAACAATTAAAATTAATGAATGGCCCCTTTTGCAAAAAAGTGCAAACAGGAGAATTCTGATCTGTGCAATTTAGAATTCAAAACAAAATGCCCCCCCCCAATCTTTTCATCAACATGTTTCTACAATGAGGAATACATTGTCAGGTTGGTGTATCATGTGACTTGTGCATTTTTAAAGTAATCTGTATAAAATGTAGTATTATTTTAGGTATTCAAATCAAAACTTCAACACATATGTGTACCAACTTGAGTTTGGAAGATGTGTGGTCAAGTAGCTACATTTCTGGCTAGGCTCAAATTATGGCTTTACCACTTGACCAAAGTGTGTGATCCTGGGCATATTTTTTAATTTCACTATGCCTTATCTGTTAAAATTAGGTTCCCCTAGAAGTGATTCAGTTCGCATTATAAGCTATTCTAAAAAGCCTCACTCATGGTTTGATAGATGGGCAGGTCAGGGATTAGGGGACACACATATCCAACTTCGAAAATATCCGGGCCCCATTTTATTGAACACATTTGTGTCATTCAATAGGAAATCAAAGTAAACACATCAAACAAAGAGTCATAATAGACAATTGCATATTATATAACAAGTATGTAAACAGTATATACCAAACAATGATGTTCAGGGGCACGCCCCACCAGGAGCGATACCAGGAGGCCACAAACCCCTAAACCAGCACTGTCTGCCTCCTGATACAGCCCTTACAGCCCTAGAACTCCCTTGCACTCATCTCAATTAAAATGTGCTGCAAAAAATGCAACAAAAAATAACATTTTGTGTTTAACATGTAATTTTGGACATGACCCATTAATGGGAGACATTCAGAGTTGGACTACTGTAGGGGTTCAGCTGGAAAGGAGGGGGTTGTGGAATGGGTGAGTGAAGGGTGGATTGTATACATGTGTATGTTATTGGAGGATATGTAGTTGTGCTCGAAATATTGTTAAGATCCACAAGACTATCTGTATTTATTGGACATGGTATGTACTGTTCTTGAAATTTAAAGAAGTTTGAACAAAATTTAATTTTGTAGGAAACAAAATCTCCTATTCCTTGCTTCAGTATTCTGGGTGGGGGGTCACAACGAGATGAAGAGACCACAAGCATCTCTTCTGGGGCCTGCTGGGAGTAGCCACAGTGCTCAGGAAGATATTGTTGGGCGGACACCCTCTGAGATGGTACAAAGACTGGGAAACTCACTGTGCAGCCCTCTCAGAGGAAGAGGAGGAGGAGGAGGAGGAGGAGGTGGCAGCACCCTCAATTCTCCCAAGCCAGTCCACGAATGGCATGCTGGGTGCTGGTGTGAATGGGTGGGAGGGGAGGTAAATGAGAACGTGGTTAGAGCAGCTGAAGGAAGGTGACTAGACAGTGAAAGGTGAAGGAGGATCAGATATAACAGAAAGGGGAGAGCAGATGGGAAGGGAACATAGGTAGATTGATGTTGCAACACTATTTTCCTTCTTTCTCTTTTGCTATGTACAGTTTATCTGAGAAGACATTTTCTGCTGGATCACGGATCTGGGAAATCTCGATCAACGGCAGCACTTTGTTTAGAGTACTCCTAGACCCACACCCAATGGAATGTGGGCCCCCCTGATCACAACCCTGGCCCACCCAGGTGAAAATTCCTATAGCCGGGCCTGTACTGAACGCGTGAACCAAACCCTGGAGCAATGTCTTTGCTGTTTTGCCACCAAGGTCCAGGACGATTGGTCACTTCTAATACCTGTGGCTGAATTTGCATACAACAATTCGGACCACTCGGCTGTCAAATCCAGCCCCTTTTTCTGTAGCCAAGGATTCCACCCTTGGGTTCTACCATCCATACTTCCACATCCTACCCCAGTTCCTACAGTTGACTCCTTGTCACGCCCCCAAACACACCCCATCTCCCACTTCCCCCCTCCCGCCTGTCTCTCCTCCCAGGCGCTTCTCGCCGTCGTGTTCTCCATCCACATAAGCAGGGGAAGCACGGCAGGCGGGATACCATGTTGGGCGGTCCCGCCTCTTTTCGCCCTTTTCCACGTTGGCGGTTGCCATGGCGCCTCCTGCACAGCCGGCGATGCCAGGAAGTACCGGCAGCCCCAATCGCTGGCCGTGTTGCGCTCCATGTAACGCGTGCGAGCGGTCACGTGATGCGTCATGTGACACCGCTCGCCGCTTCAAAAGAAGCCGGCAAACAAAACACTTTGCTTCACAGCTACTTCTACGGAGGAATGCCAGGCGTTACCTTTTGCTTCTTGTTACTCTCTTTGCCTCGACCTTGGAACGTTTTTCTTGGACCTGCTCTCGGATTACCCTGGGACTCTGGCGTGCTCTCTGATCTTCCGGACACCTGACACCTGTTTGTACACTGGAATTCCCTTTGGATTACCCTTCTGTTTCTGCAAACCTCGGATTGCTTCAAGTTTTGCCACGGATCAAGTTCTTGCTCCACCAGGTTCTTTCAGGAGTGCCAAGTACATCATCTCAGCCTGCTGTGGGTTCCCCTGCTGTCTGTATAGGTCTCCTACCTATACTCCACCCCTTTTAGGTAAGCTGTTGTCACTGCATCTTGTTTGCTCCCTCTGCCAATTGCCTTTTGGGTGTTTCCTTGATTATAACCCTTTGCCTTACAGCACTCAGGGGTCCTTCCGGCGTTCCCGGTACCAGGCTGACGACGACACTCCCACCTGTGGCCTCAAAGATTGCTAGGGCAGTGTTTACATTCTGCTCGAGCGGTACTTGGGGACAGAGGCCTTACATAACTGCACGACCATCAAGTCGGACCCATCGAGTTAGAACACTCCTGGATTGAAACCCTCATCAACGTACACAGAGAAGCCAAAGAACACCTCAAAAAGGCCCGAACAAACACCAAGCATTATGCGGATTCCAAAAGAAGACCAGGGCCTTCATACGCAGTGGGTGATACGGTCTGGCTATCCTCTAAACTACTGCCTCAATACTTACGACCAAATAAGTTGGCTCCCCGGTACTATGGCCCTTTTTCCATAAAGGAAATCATTAACCCAGTGGCCTTCCGACTCAAACTACCAGAATCCTAGAAGAGGATCCACCCAGTTTTTCACACTTCTCTGTTGAAACCATACGTTCAGTCCTCCCGGACCACTCCTGTGGTGTCAATGATCAATTAGAATACGAAGTGTCCAGAATATGTGACTCCAGGTACAGACGTGGTCAGCTACAGTATCTGGTCGAGTGGAAAGGGTAACCTGCCAGTGAACGCACCTGGGAACCAGTCTCAAACATAAATACCCCCAGACTACTCCAAAGGTACCACCTTATACACCCGGGTAAACCCGGAGGAACTGGGTTTCGGAAGAGGCATGCGGTCATGAACCACCGGACGCATCCCTTCTGGATTTAGTGGTCCCTGACCCATAGGGGACTGAACTCAGCAGTACTCCCAACATGGCTGCTGAACGTGAAACGCTGTTTGCCAGTCTCTGCATTGTACGCTCTGCGTTCTACAAAGCAGACACGGCCCTGCGCGTCTCAACGCTACCTCTTGCAGTAGTCAGACGTGTGCTGCCGTAGTTTGTACAGCGATTTCCACTGATTCCTGGTTCCCGGTCCCCTAATTTTCCTCCTCCTTCATCCTCCCATTTTTGTCCTCACCTTGCATTCCTGGATTTCCTTCGCACTCGCCTTCCGAGTGCGCTCCTCGCCATTTCCTGGACTTTTTTCCTGGACATCTGAACGCTCCCTGGAGACGGGACACAAACCGCACGCTGAACCCAAGGACCCACGCACAGGGTTATACAAGAGCCGAACGGGGCGAAAGAAGACTTCATCGAAGAACTCGAACAAACATCACAGACAGGTGAGAAGGGGGGAAACCTGTGACAATTTATCATGCAAATCAGTCAGGAGACATATTTCATTATAGCTCAAACTCTCATTTAAATGCTTGTCCTCAGTAAACTTGACTGCAGTTAACTTTATTTTTAAAAGTGTAATATGTCAACATTTAAATGACATAATTTATAAACACAATGTGTATGAGTACATGTCATAAACATATATACATATACAGCATATGGGCTACACTCTCCTTTTCTTACTATACATTATGAATAATAAATTAGCTCTACTACTCCTTCCTCTCTGTTAATTATCTATCCTGAAAAACATGGTCCTCCCTCTCCTCCCTCTCCTCTTCCCAATGTTAGCCTGTTAGATGGCTCGCATGCATAACTGCTCTCGTTTGAATGTCCTGCTCATCATCCAAAAATATATCCATTGCTTTTCATCTCACTACCCAGCTGACTGTATCGTTCTCTCCTCTTCCGCCCACACCCAAACTCTCTTTTATAAACTCTCTGTGCCCTCACTGTGCCTCATCTTGATTCTACTCCTTCTCAGTACTTGCCCACTTCCACTACGATGGTACTCTCATCAAAGTTAGACATTCGCTATACATGTTCAAAACAAGGCTAAACCCCACCTGCATGCCACAGAACCAGCAACTTACATCCTCATACTGACCCCATCTTCAACTTGTCATATTTCTACCTTGGCCATCCCATATACTGGCACTAAATTGTGATTTGTACCAGTAACCTGTAATGGCAATAGACAGCCTTTGCCTACCCTATGTATGCATTTCCTGTGTCCTTGATTTTGGTCTATGTTCCTGAATGCTGCTCAGACCTCCCCATTTCCAACCCTCTCACCACTCCTCTCTCCTGGTCTGATCATGCTCTCCTGTCCTCTCACTTGGACCTCTTTTGTCCCCCGGCTTAGCCTCCGCCCGCACTGCCAGCCTCCTTCTCCTTCATTCGACCGATGAAGCAAGTGCCAGCTACTGCTTTTGCCACCACCTTCACTCCCCCTCCTACCATTGACACTGACTCTCTGACACAGCCCTCACTAACCTTCATCTCTCCATTTTCAACACTCTGACCATCCTTGCTCCTGCCATGAGGATCTGCATGAAGCCTGCTTCCAAGTGCAACTCCTGGTATGTTTCCGGCCTGGCTGCTCTGAAACGCAAGTGCATAGTGGCTGAGCGGAAGTGGCTGACTTCAAGCACATCATCTGACAGACTGGCCTGCCGCCTGCTACAAAGGTCATACAGACTCACCATCTGCTCTAAGAAGAGGGACTATATCCAAGTCAGAATCTCCGCTGCCCCTAACAACATGGCTGAACTTTTCAAAATCTGCAAGGAACTCCGCAACTCTACTGCATACTCCACTTCTCCCCTGCCTTCTTTGGCCCTCTGCACTTCGCTGGCCTCTCACTTAATTTCCAAAACTGTACGTCCTCTCATCACTCACGTCTACTTCACATTCTTCTCCCTCATCTTCACTCAGGCATCCCTTGACTCCCCTCCCCCTCTTTTTTTCTCGGTTCTATGTCATATCATCGACAGACATTATTACTACTGGTGTTTTTATGAGAGAATGTTGCCGAAAAAAGTAATCAACATTTAAAAGAAAATAGTTTTGTGGGGTTCACCCCAACCCCCTCCGTCTCCGCCACATATTTGTATTGTTTCCGACCCCCTGACCTGCTTATCTGCCCTTTTCCACCCGCCCCCCAAAGTGTTGATTATTTGTTCCGGCAAAATTCTCCCGTATAAACACCCATCATAATAATGTCAGTCGATGAAACAACGTTGTACCCATTTTCTCCCATAACACCTGATGAGGTTTCTAGACAAGTCTGCTCTATCAAAGTCTCATCAAACGGGTGCTCCCCTGCTTCTCCAGAACTATCAAGGACAACATTGTCTCCGCTGCTGGTTCCATCTTTGGGTGAAAGCAATCTTGCAGATGACGTATCCACATTGACGTTGGGCTTCCCACTGCTAGGCCCAGGGTCTCCTGGCTCTCCTCCTCTGACTCAGTGGCTTCAAGAAATTCTTGGAGCTACATAACATCTGGACTACCCATTGGGGAACCCTCAATGTCTCTCTGTATGTCCTCCACACTAGATTCGGCAGCATCATCTGAAGAGTATGCCGTCTTGCTGAGGACTGACTGCAGCAGGAGGGGATTGTTACCACGCATGATACCCTGGGATGCACTGGTGGATGGCTGTGCCTCTTCTGCCTCCCCATCCTCCAAATACCCTCCATCTGCTGCACCATCATCTGCATAAAGACAGACTACAACATTCAGAGGTATGAGTACCTGGCACTACATGCATATATAAATTACAATGCAAACAGACACAAAATGGTCAGCAACACATACATCCCACACTATAGCTGAGCATATTGTGACCTGTAAGTAACAGATGAATTGCATTCAATGGCCTGTGCAAACATGTCAGGGCATATTAGGCTGTGCAACATGCCATAGTTTAAATGAGCAGGATAACATACATACACACAGACATGACTGAGAGTGTGATTCCCACCAGTGGATGGATGGAGGTCCATGCATCATCAGTGAGCCCCTACTCTACCCCAACCTTACCTTCATGCAACATTTGGAAGTCTGACCTGTACATCGGCTGACCTAACTGCACGCAGGGATATGTGGTCCCATAATCTCGCTAACATCCATCGTCACATGGCCCTTGGTAAGATACTTGGTTAGTCATGCTTGGAAATGACCATTGTATGCTTGCTTGGCCACTGCTCCATTGACACTTCAAATGTGGAATGTACATTACTCAAACATATATTGGCCATCCACTTTTACTCCTGTCAGGAAGACGGCCTCATGCATTTTTGCACTGACATTGTCACTCATCCATGTCCACCAGCCGCCAGGGCCAGGGAATGGATGACTGTGATATCAGCCATACCTTGCTGTTATTCATGCTGTGAGTCGTGATTTGCATTCATAATGAACTATCTGCATTCATAACACTGTGAATGTGTCCAATGAGATGTGTCTTGCATGCTATTGCGATGCATAGGTGCATTGGCACAGAAGTGAAATCCTGTATACATTGACCAGTGTAGAAGCCTGTGTACACAGGCCAAAGTGCAGTTTTACATTACCACAGTATGACCACTATATATCTTAAGGCAACAGCTCCATCTAGTGGTGCCAACAGGTGAAGCTATGCATTGGACAAAAGTACAGGACAAACATACATCTGTCCTTTTAATACATTGTTAGATGTGTACTGTGAGATCAACGCGAACCGCACACAGACCCCACGCAACCACCTCCCCGATTGCAGATAATGTGACAGAAGTGTACACAACATCATTTCTGCAGTGCCCATGGATAGTTGAAGATCACTCCAGCTAACTCCACTACAACATCTATGAGCATATCATGAGAAAGTGGAAGAACATATGAAATGCAGACATACACTCAACTGATGTGGCTGCATGGGTGTCCGTGCCTCCCAAGTCATCCACCTACTCACTGCTGAGATGTCTACTGGTGACCTCTTCAAATGGAGTCAGCTCTTCCTCTTGTGGTGAACCTCCTCTAGTGGTATGGGCAGAGGCCATGTTCTCACCAAGCTTCTCCTTGGTCCACCACTTGAGGTCCCCCAACCTCTTCTAGACCTACGTGACCTTCAGCCATTTTCTCATCCTCTGAGTTGGAGTAAGGGTACTGCCAGCCGAAGGGTATAGCTCCACATAGTGCACCTCCGCAAAATCTGTGAGGATTTTCAGCTCATCATCTGTGAAGCACTTCTTCCGGAGTGGCCCCTTCTCCTTCACCTGTGCCTCTTCATGGGGTGGCATCTCTTCCTGCTCTGCAGGCTTGCTCCTCTTGGCCCTAGTGGACATTCGTGGTGCAGGGGCACCTGTAGGTCTACCCCTCTCCTGCCCCCATCCTTGGCCATGTCCTAATTCTCCCTCTCTGCAGAGCCTTCCCACTCATGGTACAGTAAATTCAAAATGCACCCCCCAAAAAAATTGAAAAAATAGGCTATATGATAAACAGCATAGAAAAGTGGTTCAGCAAGGCTCTACGAGGCTCCACCAGCAAAATAAATAGGATATGCAATGCCTAATGTAAATGAAAAGGCTCTCGTGTCGCATCCAACAAAAAATAGGATACATGATGCCTAACGCAAATGATAAAAATGCAAAGGCTTGTGAGTCATCCCACTTACCCCCAAAAGATGTACGCTGGGAAATGCATGTCTCAAATCGTAATTCCTCCATTGCCGTACCTTCTTAGGCACAACTGGAAATAAACCTTGCACCCCTCAGATGTCTCTGTCACTGCCTTGGGCCACGTAGGCATGCTGCGTGGAGCGGGAAGCTCATAAATTAAGTGCTAGGGCCCATTACTCTTATCTTCACACTGCTGCCTCCCATGAGTACATGAGCCACACCAGTTCCTCCTGTCTTGTGCCATGTTTTGCCTGCTCCTGCCCTGTATTGCCTCCAGACCTCCCCATCTGCTGCTGCCTGGTAGTGTGAGGGTCTGCTGACCACCAGCACTGCCTTGCAGTGCCTGCTGTTCACCTATTGCCTGTTCTCCTGTGTCTCACGTGTGAGGCTCTGTGACCACCTCATCTGCCATCTTCGGACTTCCACCTCCCTGTTCCACCACCACCACCACAGCTCCACAGCACATCATCAGGGTCCAGCTCCACAAGACCGGGCTCAAGGGGTGCCATGTCCGCTAAATCATCCTCTCTATCGACCAGCACCTCCAAGGTGACGCAGAGTGCTGCCAACTTCACCTCCACTGTTGGTATCCTGGCTGATCACGTCCTGGCGAACTATGTTGCACTCTTCAACCAACAGATGAAGCTTGGGACAGCTGGACATTTGAGGATCTGGGAACTCATCATGGCTGCTGTGGGGTTTTACGCGGGTCCCCTAACCGCGTAATAAGGCAGGCGGGAGCCGGGGAGTCGTGCGACCTTTTTATTTTATCTTCAACAGGAACTGCCCTTTTCTGTCCCGCCCCCTCCCTAGCCCAACGTCACTTCCCTATCCGGGAACTGAGACCGCAACGGCGGTCTGCCCACACAACGATGTGGGCGGGCTGCATAGCCCTGCTTAACGATCCGACATCTCCCCCCTTTTTAAACAACCACATGTCTCTTTGTGACTTACTCCATTTCTTCTATGAGTCTCTGGGGCTTGAAGCGACTTCTCTGAGGGCGACCTCTGCTGCCCGGTGTGTGCTCATCCTGACCCGGGGGTGGTGACCTGTCCTCACCTTCTGAGGACTCACTCTCCTCCACGTAATACCTGTCAAGGGCGATGTCATCTTCGCTGTCAGCTTCTTGATGTAAGGTATTATCCGTGTAGCGCCTCTTGGGTTTGAAATACGATATGTTTCTTGTAACGGAGGACTGGTCGGTCCTCTGGACCGTGATCATTGTACCTTTCTTTTGCGTGACCGTCAGCGGTTCCGGTGCAAACGTGGCGTCCTCCTTGCGCTGTTTTGGTTGCCGTAGCCACACTTGGTCTCCCAATTCCACATTCGACTCCTGTGCTTTTCTTTTGTGATCCGCCATGTCCTTCATTTTGGCTTTGGCGGTGTCATCCTTGTTTCTGGCCTCTGTTTCTAGGGGCGTGGCTTCGGCTGCGCGGGCATCCTCTGGCAGTCGTGTCTGTACTGGCCTGCGGAACATCAGGTCAGCGGGGCAGACGCCCGTTGTACTGTGGGGGGTGTGGCGATAGTCCCTGAGAAACTGATACAGTGCTTGTTCAAAAGGTTTGTGGAGGATGGTCGCTATTTGCAGAGTTCTCTTGATGTTGGCCATGAACCTCTCAACCATTCCATTGGCCTGAGGCCATGGCGGGGTTATCTTCCTATGGTGGAAGCCCATGTACTTCGCGAAGTTTTCGAAGTCTGTGCTCATGAATGGCGCTCCGTTGTCAGATTTGATGATCATGGGTATTCCATATGTGGACAGCATGCGATCTAGTGCCGGGATGACGCTCGTTGCTGCTGTGCTATCAACGATCTGTGCGTCCGGGAATCGTGAGTGTTCATCTATTAGCACTAACACATATGTGCCATTTCTTAGGGGTCCAAAGAAGTCCACCGCCAGTTCTTCCCATACCTTTTTCGGTAGTGGCGACATGTGGAGTGGGTTTGGGTGCGGGGGCGGTGCTACCTGTGCGCACGTTGTGCATTGACCGATGATTTCCTCAACCATCGAGTCCAGTTTGGGGAACCACACTTTTTCCCTCAGTAGTCTCTTGGTGGCCACCACTCCCCGGTGGCTTTCGTGTGCTACTTGGATCGTTCTGGTGCGTAGCGATTTCGGAAGGAGTACTTTGCAACCTTTGAGTATTACTTGATCGTCGACGATGGAAAGTTCGTCCCGGACATGGTCTATTAGTTTGACGTCTGCTCGGACCTCTTCCGACTCGTGCTGCGCCTGTTGACGCATGTGCGCCCTTCTGTCTGCTTGTATGCAGTGTCGCACGATGCGTAGAGCCGGATCTTGTTCCGAGTGTGCAATGATGTCCGCCCAACTGACTGGTAGTGGTTGTAGATGATGCACTACGTAATTGAGATATTCGTCAGCGATGGATGGGAGTGGTGTGGCCGGGCCGATCGGGTGACGTGATAGATAGTCCGCGGGATTGTCTTCTTTTCCCGGCCTGTGCTTGATAACGAATTTGTAATCCTGCAGTCTTAGGCCCCATCTGGCTATTCTGGGCGGCATCCGTGATTTGGGGTCTCCATATATTGTGATCAGTGCCTGGTGGTCGGTAATGATGGTGAACTCCTTGCCATATACGAACAGATGAAAATACTCGCATGCCCATACCACCGCTAGGCTCTCCTTTTCCGCTTGTGAGTAGGCTTGTTCTGTCGGGGTTAAGCTCCTACTGGCGTAGGCGACCACGAATATGTTTGTCGGTTCCAGCGGGTCAACTTGCGTTAGTATGGCGCCCAGACCCACGGGGCTGGCGTCCACTATCACTTCGGTGTGTCTTTTGGCGTCATAGTACGCCATGTCCTCGGCTTTGGAGATGGCATCACGGATCGCCTCGAATGCCTTTTGACAGTCCGTGGACCAGGTGTATGGTTGATCCTTGCGCGTTAGGAGGCGCAGCGGGTTACTGATGGTTGCGTAGTCCTTTAGGTATCTGGAGCAGTAGCTGGCCAGTCCTAAGAAAGATCGAAGTTCCGTCGTGTTCGTTGGGGGAGTAGCTGAGTTGAGTGCCGCCACTTTCTCCGGGTCTGGTCGCATCCCTTTGTCGGAAAATATGTGGCCGAAAAATCGTAGAGAGCCTTTCCCGAACTCGCATTTGGTTTTGTTGAGCGTTAGTCCTGCCTCTTGCAGTGCAGCGCACACTCTGTGGAGAGCAGTGTCGTGCTCTTCCTGTGTCTTTCCAAAAACGAGGACGTCGTCGGAGTAGTTCAGGCAGTTGGACATGTGCCCGATGACTCTGTGTATTTCCTCCTGGAATATTTCTGCGGCGGAGGATATCCCAAAGCTAAGTCTCTTATATTGAAATAAACCCAGGTGTGTAACAAATGTCGTGATGTACCTGGATTCGGGCTCAATCTCTATCTGATGATAGCCTTTGGTGAGGTCTAGTTTCGAGAAGACCTGGGCCCCGTGGAGCAGGTGTATCATGTCCGTAATTCTGGGCGCCTGGTGTCTTTCCCTTTCGATGGCCACGTTGGCCCTCCTCATGTCGACACACAGGCGTATGGATCCGTCCGGTGATTTCTTGGGGACGGGGACGATGGGGGATACCCATGGAGTGGGTCCTGAGACTGGTTCAATCACGTTGAGTTTAATCAGTTTGTCCAGCTCCTCCTCGACCTGGTGTTGTATGTTTATCGGAATGCCCCTGTAGTGTTGGGCTACGGGCAGTATCTTCGGGTTTATGTGCAACTGTACCTTGTGATGCTTTAGTTTTCCTAGGCCTTTGAATAGGTTGGGGAATGTTTGCTCGATGGCATCCGGTCTGGCAAAGTATTTATGGGCCATTAACTGATACAGGATATGCACTAAACCCATCTCAACGGCAGTCTTGAAACTGAGAATGCACCCGCTATTGGCTTCCGTCTTCAAGATGTGTAGCGTGATTTTTGCGGCGTGCGATTTGTGCACGCACCATGCTGATATGGTTCCTTTGCATGGCAGCGGGGCCGTGGCACCGTAGGGGTATATGTCCAGTGTCGCCTTTCGGATTTTTGGGGGGCTGGGGAGCGAGTTGTACGCCTGTTCACTTATGATATTAACAGTTGCCCCCGTGTCTATGAGGAATTCTAACGGTGTGTTTACTTGAAGCTGGAGCATTGGGCTGTGCTGGGTGGCTGTGGCGTTGTTGAGAGCCCACACATATCCTTTTTTCCGTTGATCATCCTCTGATGATTGGGATTCACTGCCTGATGGGGATCTCATCTCGATGTACTGGACGAACCGTCTTCTTTGCGATCGCCTCGATCCGTCCGGGGGCCTTCTGTCGTCTCTGGTGTATGCGCTCCTTCGTGGTTTTTCTTCTCTCCTGGGTCCTGGCTGGTCTTCCTCACCTCTGCCTGCTGGTGGGCTGTGTCGCGAGCTTCTCCTTCTCTCTAGGTGTCTCGTTTTGCTGGGTCCCTGCCCCGGTGGATTTTTGCATAAGGCTCTGTAGTAGTCCATTCCGCCACATGCGGCGCACTTTTGTCCCAGTGCAGGGCAGTCTCCCGCGTGCGGATACTCGAATCCGCATCTGTAGCACGTGGCGTCCGTTCCTTTCCCACTCTGTGGGGGGGCCGTGTATAGTTTATTGATGGACTCAGCGGTCGGTGGCGGGTGTTGAATAGTGACCTTGCCTAGACTGTCGAGTTGCGACTCCACTGCTGCTTCCATCCTGGCAAGTGCAAGGATTTCCTCCAGGGACCTTTGTTTCTGGAGCAGCTGTTTCCTGAATGGCTGTGAGATGCAGCCTGCTATAACTTGAGATCTTAACGCCTCATCATTAGAGTATTTGTGGAACTCACAGTACTTTAGCTTGATGCGTAGGCGCATCACGAAATTGTCGAGGGATTCCCCTTTCTCCTGTCGCGTGGTGTGAAAGACGTGGCGCTCGTAGTCAATGTTCGTATGGGGCGTGAAGTATTCCGATAATTTTCCATGTAGTTCCGCATAGGTGACGGTGTCTACGTTCATCAGTTCGCCTGCGATGTCCCTGACAGCGGGGCCTACTGTCATGAAGAGGGTGTTTTTCAGCATTGCGTTGTCTGTCAGCCCTATTGCCCCAGTGTAGAATTTGAAATCCCTGAGCCATATGGGTCCTAGGTTAGAAGTGTCTCGCACATCAAATGGGCCCGGTAGTGGTAGGTTATGGGCAGCCGTACCTGAAGTCGGTGCCTGTTGATTTCCATCGTTCGCTGCTCCCGAACCATCTGACGAGGAGGCTACGGGACTTGCTGGGCCTGACATGGTCGCTGTGACGGTCGCGCCGTGTGGCAATGTGCCGCCTCTTTTCTGGCTGTAGCTTGCCCTTGTGATCCTCACGGGCTGGTGCGTGCCGGCGGTGCCTTGCGGCGATGGGTAGCCTCTTTGCCAGCTCTGGCGTGGCTGGTGCGTGTGCCGGCCTTGTTTTGGTGCCGAGTTCAGAAAGAAAAAAAAATTATTATTTTTTTTTTTTTCTTGAGGCCTCCATCTGGGCCTCCCGCCGATCGCGTGTGGAAGTGGGGGAGGGGGCGGGACCCTGGCGACTTGCCTCCGGGCCTGCGCGTGCTTTTGCAGGCGCCTCCGCACCCGCTCCCTCGCGGCTCCTAATGCTGCGGCCGCCCGTGCCTGCGGCCTCGCAGCTGGCAATGGGAGGTGCGCCGACGCGCCACTCCGCTCGACTGCGGACCTCCGCGGAGCTTCTATGGCGTTGCGCCGATGCGCCTCACCCGCTCTCCTGCGGGTTCGTGAGATCCTCGTCGCCAGTTGTGGGGTTTTACGCGGGTCCCCTAACCGCGTAATAAGGCAGGCGGGAGCCGGGGAGTCGTGCAAACTTTTTATTTTATCTTCAACAGGAACTGCCCTTTTCTGTCCCGCCCCCTCCCTAGCCCAACGTCACTTCCCTATCCGGGAACTGAGACCGCAACGGCGGTCTGCCCACACAACGATGTGGGCGGGCTGCATAGCCCTGCTTAACGTTCCGACAGCTGCCATCAATGCAGAGGGGTGGCAGTCCATAATGTGGAACATGTCAAGAAGTGCTGGGATGACATCAAGCACAGGTCCAGGAGAAGACAAAGGCGTCCCTCGACACAGGTGCCACCTCGGAGGTGTACTGCATGGCCCGCCATGGGATAACACCACTTCACATCCGGCTCCTGGAGAGGTTCAACCCAGCACACCACGCACACATCCTTGACTGGCAGGCATGGATTTAAGCTGCTGGTGAGTACCCACGGGGTACACTCCCCTACAGTGTTTGTGTGTTCTATATGGGTATGCATGATTTCAGGTAATCCCTTCTGTACACAGCATGTGTGTGGCAATTATCCTCTGTGACTTGCAGCCTCATGTTGATGCTCGGCATATGTGATGGCAGACATCTGTGCAGTGAAGTGGTCTTTAGCAGGAGGCCAGGGGCATGGGCCACCTGTACTGATTGTGATGCTTTGATCTGCCAGTTGTCTGCTCTCCATGCCCAGTCCTCTGATAGTTGACCTTAGGAATGCATGGAAGGTCCAGATGACTGGCCAGCTCTGGAAGTCCAAATGGGCTCCAATATGGAATGTACTCCTACTGTGTCTAGAACGAACCTGAAAGTGGGCTAGGTATTGGAACCATATGTGCTGGTAGGTGTGGCAACACATCACACTTAAAATTGCACCTTGAGAATATCAAGCTGGTCATGCCGAAGGAGGACAACCAGGCATTGTGAACTTGTTGCTCAGTGCTGGCATGGCCAGTAACTGTAAAGCACAGGACGGTAGGCCAGGCCACAGCACGTAATCATGAAATGGGTCCTTGTTCTTGCACTAGAACGAACTAGGGATGGCAATCTCTCTCGCTAAGAACCTCTCACAGAGTGAATATTATGCACCCATCAAACACTTAAATCGCCTGTGAGATGCAGCAATGCTCCTTATACATAGTTGGAACTCAGGTATTTGTCATTGTTGTTTGTACAATTAACGCACTTCTACCCTGGCACACCGCACCTTCACAACTTAGTGGAAGGCATGGCTTCACTCCACACACCCTGCACACACATAGCACACAAACACTCTTGCCCATCACCTCTGCCATAAGAATGAAGCTACTTTTAACGACAAAAATGTGAACTGTATCTTCCTACACAACTATTGCCTTAAACACAATCCCCCCATGGTCTATAGTATTTTGTCTGCTGCGCCCATACATGCTCCATTTAGACATGGATTACTACCAGGGTCTTGGCCTCCCTCGCATAAATATAATGGCTGAAATGCACACATGCATACTAGCACCTCCCACATTTTTCCCCCAATTTCTGGATCCCGGTCCATCCGAGGGCGTTCAACCAAAAGCCATAATTATGGTGAAAGGCGCTATAACAAATGACAAAATAAATGAATGAATGAAGGAATTCCAAATGAACTATATTTAATAAACAGGGATGTCTCTAAAAATACAGCATGCATTACAGAATGAAATAGATTGTGATTAATAAATGCTAAACATTTACGAAGCACTCAAGTTCCCAAAGACTGGGAGCGTTAATGCTAATGCAAAATCAATTGTATCAAAAAAAAAAGCAAAGCAGTACTAAGTTGTAACTAAAACTAAAAGAAAAGTGAAGGTGCAATTACAAGTACAACAAACAATGCACACCTTTATGCTAATAGTCCTGCAGGTTTTATATTCAAGGATGGAGTACATTTTTATGCAAATGTAACATCACATCTGCTGTACAAATAGCACAATTTACAATACACATAAAAACAAAAAATCAGAATCAGTGTATTTAATCTCTAAAATCAGTAATTGAAAGTATTAAAAAACACAACACAAGCATCTTGATGTACTTCTATACTTCAACCAATAGATACATGATTAAATCAAACATATTTCGCTCAAAAAGTCCAACAAGATCCCCATGAAGTCCTGCTGGTGTTATTTCAGTTATTGCATCTAGAACAAAAGGGTTTTACAGCAATTGACATAAAATACTTTTTTTGTACTTTTTCTGAACTCCAACATATAAATAATGCAAATGTTCTCTTTGTTATTTTTCCAGATGTCCGAAATATTACATTTCAACATCTATTTATTAACAGTATACAAGAATTACAACTGTGCATGATGACAATAACAAACTAATAAAAAAATAACATTAAACATCCTTCAGGCTCTCTGTGCTTATTTTATTAAGATGCAGAACAAATATGTAATAGTAAATAGTTTAGTTAATAAATGCACACATTATAAAGTTTCAATTTGTGGAACACATTATACACATTAAGTATTGTTTGTGCCTATTGAACTACCACACACATTGGCACTACATATTATATGTAAAAAAAAATATTTATGGCGTGAATGCAACAATGAACAAATTACTATAAAAGAACGACTAACATGGAATGTAAACATTGCATACATAATATTAGCAAAAAACAAAACAACAAACTTAAACATAAAACGTAAAATGTTTTATACAAATACAATCACTCTGGTTTAATGTGCATTTATATACAAATATAATTTAAAGTAAACAGTAACATTTGAAAAGTGTAAACAGGTGGATTTTTATAACTGTACTGTTAAAGGCAATTCATATTTTTTTTTAAAAAAGCACATTGGCACTACATATTATATGTAAAAAAAAATATTTATGGCGTGAATGCAACAATGCAACGTGAATGCAACAATGAACAAATTACTATAAAAGAACGACTAACATGGAATGTAAACATTGCATACATAATATTAGCAAAAAACAAAACAACAAACTTAAACATAAAACTTAAAATGTTTTATACAAATACAATCACTCTGGTTTAATGTGCATTTATATACAAATATAATTTAAAGTAAACAGTAACATTTGAAAAGTGTAAACAGGTGGATTTTTATAACTGTACTGTTAAAGGCAATTCATATTTTTTTTTAAAAAAGCAAAAACATATCAATGTAAAAACTTTAAACCATATAGAACATATCAATATATTTGTATAGTATACTTCTACACATTTCTTCAATTTCTGGCAAATTTCGGGATGATTCACAAAACAATATTCAACAAGTACATAAATGTATAAATATTCTTAGAATAGAACCTCTCATTAGATTTTTTCCAAATGTAATAGATATGCTACTTATATAATTGGTATATGTGAAATTAACAATTTGGATTCTGAAGCTAGATTTTTTATTTTGAGTTCTTACTAAAATTGAGGATAATGAAGGGGGGAGTCACTAGATTCCATGCTGAGCCTCCGATTGACATCTCCTCTCTATGAACCTGCATATCGAACTGTGACTGCAGGCTCTCCATTGCCATTTACAACCCCCTAAATAACGTATCTATCTTTAAAAACACAAGAAATAGAAGCTGTTAACTCAAGACCCCATTACCCTCCCAGTCTCTAATAGGTCATAGTCGATAAGGTGATACACTGAATGAACTCTGTTGGCTCAAAATGTACCTTTTTCCACACTGCCATATGAAGAGGTGTGGGTACAATACGCCATCCGTCTAGCCAATCAGGCAGTCTACACATTTCCTTTTCAAATGTGTCTTCAGTAACTCTCAGCATGAATTTCACCTATCAGAACCCCTGTTTTTTAAAATAATTTGACATGTTATTGTCATATTGAGAGAAACATTTGCCCAATGAGACAGGACAAATCTAAACAAGGTCAAACAACAGCAATACCTCTCAATGAATGATTAAAAAATAAATGAACAAAATGAGCAGGCATACAGTAGTGACACACCTGGATCCCAATTCTATTAGGAGGATGGAAGGTACATTAAGGGAGCATTCTCGTATTTCTGACCAGGCAGACACATTGAAAAAGAGGGGCAAAGCCCCAATGATAGGTTAATTTCTAACAGACACTATTCTTCCACATAGCCTGCTCATGATTGGACTCACATACGTGTTAATAACATTAACCTTTTCAGTTCTAGAAGCTGCAGATAATGCAAGTCGAAAGCTAGTATAGAAATAATTACTTCATTCAGAGGTTTAATGCGTTTTGGAATGAGCATGTGGCTGAGTAAATAAATGCGAGAGGGTGGCATTAAGGACCATACAAATCAGTTGCTTCACCAGGGACCCCTCCTTCTAAGCCCTCTTAGATGTTTGAACCTTACTTCAGTGATTTCTAAAGTTCATGATTCGAGGCCACCATGGGGAACAGTCCCAAGGGTGAGGGTTAGAAAGAAAAGAGAAAACATCTAGTTATGATCCTCAAGCTACAGTCATTAGTGAATGTCAAAATGCAATACAAAGTCTCTTGCACATTTCCAGGAACTGGTGTCTGCCGTGCTGGATCAAATGTGGGCCCCCAGTGCGACCCCTGCTGAGGGCCCAAATAAGCTCACTAAAGAAACAGCCAGGCAACAGATACCCAGGCTGAGTTGGCCCACCAATGTAGTCACAGTGCACATGATGATTGCGCTGACCATGAACACACTGGGTGCTTCACAAGTTGAAAGATGTATGTTTTTTAAAATACAAATCTACCTTTTTGCTAGCATAGCATTAAGGGGGTGGCATTTCAACTGCCACATTTGCACCACCAGTAACATTATGATATGCATGTCAGTGGTTGTTGGAGACAACTTTTGGTGCTGGGAGGGTGGGCATCTGCTGAGGGTCATAGGCATTGTAAACAGTTCAAGGTCAGTGGGACAGGTGAATATTTCTATCGAAGTATCATTGACATGGCCAACAAATTAGGGTGAGCAACCAAGCAGTGCAAGGGCGTCCAAGGTAATGTACTGCAACTCCATTGCACAGACCCTGCACTGTGCGCGCATGCGCACAGAGCAAAAGCATCAGGAGCAGGCCCTAATGTCGTGAGCGCTGATCCACTCAGCAACGGTGAGATCAGTCAAAGAGCCGTTGCTCACAGCAACCACCTTCAAACAGGTCCCTCTGCCACCCTCTACATCACAAAGGAACATTTTGCTTAGGCTACGCACCTATGCACCCTCATCCAGCCTTAACATAGTAGTCTCCAACCTACCATCTCACTCCATGGACCCGGAAGCAAGTGCACATCTGCCATCCACTATCACCCACAACTGCTCCCACAACAGTATGGCTGCAACTACCTCTACTACTTCATGCTCAGTGTATAGACATGACCCTAACCACCCTGCCAAGCCCAATCACAGCACACCCTCCCTCCCACTTACCATCAATGACAAGCAGAAAGTCAACCGTAAGTCCACACATAGGCTGCAAAGACCTCAAATCCCCCCACAACAAATAAGCCCAACACACCTGCTGTTCTCAAGGGTTACCGCAATAGAAGAAAAAGAGAGGCCACTCCGCACAGCAGCCACCCCCTCCGCCCCTCACCTGGCGGCCAGCCACCTCCCATCAAAAATTCCGTACCCCCTCTTAACGCTGCCACAACCATATACTCATCCACGCTGAACACTAATCAGGCCCTCCTAACCTGCACCCTCAGTAATGCTTGTTCCCTACCCACACATGCTCTAGACATCAATGATCTGATCAGTCAACACAACCTTCACGTTCTAGCCATCTCGGAGTCCTGGCTTCATGAAGCATCCGGCCTTGCCCTATCCTTAGCCATCCCCACAGAATACACAATCTCCATATCGACAGGCGCATCTCCAGGGGAGGCAGTGTCACACTAAAAGCTAGAGACCACCTCCCATTCCGACAGTTCAACACCTCCTTCATGGTCAACACAGAACTACTATCGCTCAAGCTCTCACCCTCAGCCACATGCACCCTCACCATCTACCTCATCTACCAGCCACCCGGCCCCTCTCAGAACATGGAAGCAAACTTACTCCACATCCTTCAGGATAACTTAAAAGCTTCACCCAAAATCATCTTACTAGGACTGGGCCTTCAAGACCCTAATGTCCCCCCAGCCACTACACTATCCAAAACCCTTGGTACCCTAGGTTTTAGCCAGCCCATCATCAACCCCACACACAAGAAAGGTTGCATTCTGGACTGGATTGCTGACCATAACTGCAAGGTTCCTACCAGCACCATCACTGCATGCCCCTGGTCAGATCACCATAGCATCCACTTCTCTATCCCACAGCCCACTAAACCCAAAACTATACCCAACCCACTACCCCCCGCAGTTATACAGAGCTCACGCAAGCTCACCAGAAAAAACATCTTACCACTGCTCGACACACCATGCCTCCAGCCCCCATTCATCACCGACCCCAAGTCATTAGCTAACATACTCTTCTACCCTCGCAAAAGGTGTTAATTCGATAGCCCCTCTAGTCCCACACAAAACAAAAGCTGTCACACATTCAAACTCCTGGTTTACCCTTGACCTCCTAAAACTATGCAACTAGAAACGAAAAGCCCAACTCACATGGCTAAAGAAGCCAACTGACCGACTAAAGGAAGACTTCACCAAAATCTCCAAACTATACAAATCTTCCATAACCTTCGATTCCAGAATTAGCAATGCCAAATCCGACTCCAAAGAGATTTTTACCATCTTCAGGGAATGGGAATCTCCAGTCTCTGCCCTCTCATATACCCTCACTAAAGACGAGACTTGGTGCTTGAATATCCAAACTGCACTATTAGGCAAAATTGTCACCCTTAATCAGAAATTCCTCCTACAACAAGCAGAATTCAATAAAGACACCAAAGTCTCAAGCCCTAGCCATGCATCCCGGACCCTAATAACTCCACCCCCCGGTTCTCCTTCAAAGACATTTCAGAAACTAAAGTCATAAAGCTAATTACAAGTCTGAAACACTCAACATGCGAAGGCGACATATGCCCAGCATCCCTCATCAAAGACTGTGTTGACCTTCTAGCCTCTATCATCACAGCCTTCATAAATGCCTCCTTCGCTAATAGCACTTTTCCAGCCAGCCTCAAAGAAGCGTGGGTCTTCCCACTCTTAAAAAAAACATCCCAATACCCTGCTATTCTGGAAAATTAGAGGCCAATCACCACTGTGCCTTTCCTATAAAAAATATTACACTGGGCAGCCTACCTTCAGGTTCAGCAGTTCCTTGAGGACAACAAAGTGTTGGGGATGCAGCAATCAGGCTTCCGCCACGGCACAGAATCTGCCCTCCTAGATCTAAAAAAACAGCTAGATGACATCAGGGATGAGGGCAACCCACTCTCAGGCAACTGCGCAGATGATTCTGACAACCTCAACAATATTTACTCCACAATCAAAGCATAGATGTCAGCCAATCATCTTTGCCTGAATAGCGGCAAAACTGAATTCCTAATAGTCGGCCCACCCAGTGCCCTTAAAAATCTCAACAACCAATACACTGCCACCATGATTGAGAATTGCTCAATTGACGTCTCCACCACAGTTAAGGCACTAGGGGTCTACCTCTACGCATCACTCACCATGTCCAGACAGGTGAGCGCCATTGCCTCCTCAGCAGCCTACGCCACCAAGGTGCTAAATGCAACCAGACATTTTGTCTCTAAAAAGAGCTGTCTAACTATCGCCTGCACAATCATTGGATCAAGGTTAGATTATTGCAATGCCCTATTCGCAGGCACCACCATTGGCAAAATCCACAAACTCCAAGTCATCCAAAATGACGCCCTTAGAGCAGCCGTTAACATCCCCAAAAGAGAACATACTTCCAGAGCAAGAAGAGATGCACACTGTCTCCACATCCAGGGGCACATCTCCTTCAAAACTCTATCTATTGCCCACATATCCAATACTGCCCCCATACCTCTCTCAAAAACGGACCAAAGTGCACTCCTCAAGACCCACCAGGACTCCCTACACGGATCATCTCATTGTGCCTAAAGTGAAAAGATGCAAAGCAAGAGGCTCAAGCTTCTCCTACCTAGCTGGTAAACTCTGGAACAGCCTCTGGAACTCCCCCAACCCTTATTCCTAGCGACCAGGAAACTAACCCTGTTATACTACTTTACCTCACTGTATGTTAATGTCAAGTAAATAATTGGTAACTGTGTTATGTGCACCTGTGTCACCCACTGTATTGCTTTACGATATGTTGATTAAACTCTGTAACTGTAACAGCGCCTCAATGCCTACGGGTTGTATGCGTGCTATACAAATGAAATAAATAAGTGAATACATAAATAAAGTGTTAGGTTGGGGTTTTCCTCCTGAGAAAATGTTTAAAATAATATTTTTAAACGGTCCATTTTAAAGTACATTTTGTTAGAAAAATGGGGCAAAAAGCCATATCATTTACAATTGTTTCGCTCATGCAACACACGAGAAAGACAGCAGATGCCATTGTATTGACAGTTCATAGAACAATTTCAAAACATTTTAATGATGTCTGTGTCCACAACTTAACTCCTGCATTGCCCTGTAGGTCACATTCATAAAACTTTGGTCATGATATAGGCCAGTAGCATTAACTGTAAATCACTTTCATGAAGCTCTAGCCATGCTCTATGGCATTAACCGTCACAGTAAATCCCTATCGTGAAGCTGTGGTCAGAATACATGTCAGTAATGGTCACTATAAATAACTTTTTATGAACTGCAGCCACAATCTATGCCAGTAACAGACAAAGTAATTCACGTTCCTGAATCTGCAGCCACAATCATGCCACTAATGGTCACTGTAAATAAACGTTCTGAAGCCATAACCAAAATCTCAAGGCACGAGTCCTGAAAATTAAGGTGGGGGACTCATTAACATACACAAAAAAGCACATATTCATTTGTCGCTCTTAAATGTGCATGTGCACACACACAGTCTCACACACATTCCCCAACAGACATATGCATATGTGCACACAGACATTCCAAATCTTGCAGACACACTACGTCAGATACAAACACATATGCAAACAAACGCTTTTTTTTTTAATCTTCCCTTGCTTTGCATTCTACTTCTTCAATCATCTCACACTCAGGGAATGCTCTAGTGACCTAGAACTGGCCGGACTGTTGCATAGGTGGGATCCTCTTTGTATTGTATATATAGAACTACAGTGGCATGGGGCTAGCATTAATCTTGGTCATTTTTAAGGCACGTTTTGCTATAGGGCTGGTGCATAGCATGCCTATTCATTTAAAGGAGATTTAGTTCTAAAGAAGCAAAGTTCTCGGGTGCGCCCCCTGGGACATGGGGCACCCCACACTGCTAGTAATGCAGTGGCCCTAGATTCCCAATGTTCTGTCTGGTCCTGCACAATTGACCAATCAACGGCTTTGTTATTCGTTTTCAGGGTGCAGGTTTGACAGTATTCCTAATTCCTTGCCTGTTCATTATAAAGATGGAGGACATATTAGACCTGAGACATTTGTCTTTAGTTTGAGTCATGGGCAGCTTTATCAAGGAAACTTCAAAATCTGTGTACTTCCTGCAAAGTTGTGAAAGGACACTCCTTCCCAATCCAATAAGAAATCAAGAGGCTGACAAATGCACTGAACGATATTCATGAAAGGCAGGAGTCCTGAGGTAAACGAACACTCAAGCCAGAAGAAAACGGTTTGTGGGCCTCACATTTAATGGAAGGTGTTGTGTTGCAGGGGAAAAGGGTGGAAACATGTATTTGTAACTTGATCGCCCAGATCCACAGTGAATCTATTTAACAAGATCGGGTAGTTGATTGTGTCGAATGCTGTCGATAGGACAAGTAACATTGACTTCAATTAATTGTAGAAGGTTTTACTTGACATATTAGAAGGCAGTTTCAGTGCCCTAAATTGGTCTGAAGCCTGATTTATTTTTTACAAAGGAGGCCAAATTGCTCAATATAATCATTTAACTGGAGTAAACTTGCCTTTTCCATGATTTCTAATAGAAAAGAGCGATTGGAAATTGGCCTATATTTAGAGAAAAATGCAGGTTATAGGGATTTTTTTTATAGTGGCATTACCGAGGTTCTTTTAACAAATACGGATGTCCACCCCTCCCACCTTCTCCCTCCTTGAAAGGGAATTGTATAATATTTGCATTAAGGAGGGCTAACATATAAAGGTATGTCTTAGTCACCATGGAAGGACATGGGTCTCCCGGGCCTAAGTAGTGGTCAGCATTTGAAAAATTAAACCAGGTGTAGGGCATGACATTTGATAGTGCGTTCTGAGTAAAACAGTTGTGAAATAATTTGGGATCAAAAGTTAAGTTATGGTGCTGTTTTGAATCTGTGATTGTGTTTGTAAAGTAATGCTAGAACTCGTCACACCAGGGCTTGGACGGCTGAGGACCCAAAGGCTGCACAGGGAGGATTGCTGAGTTGATTATGAATTCTAAAGAGCATCTTAGCTGAGTTTGAGCTATCCGTGTGTTGTAATACACTTTTGGCGACTCTAAAACAATGCTTTTATGGTTCTGCCAATGGATTTCAGCTTGCTTATTCAATTTCTCTCTGCAGCATGCACTTGGATGATTTTAAGTGTGCAAGCAGGTCTCTGGGATACCAAATCATATTTTTCTTTGTAATTCTAAAATGCTTCATGTTTTTTTGCCGCAACTATGCCCATGACTGTAACAGTCAACTATTTGTAAGTGGTGACAGGATCTGATAGCTGTGCGTTTGAATCAACAGCATGTATCTTAATATGCAGCTCCAGGGATTCCCTGATCAAATTCATGTCTCTTTTTCTACAATAACCAACACACTTCTGTATTGATGGTAAGTTATTCCCTGTCTTTAAAGCTACACTATTAAAGAAGATACGATGGTAACCAGAAGAGTCTATTTGTTTGCTGTAAATATTTCTAATGAGGATGTTTCCCAATAAGATCCAGTCCAAGATAAAGCCTTTAGTATGTGTACTTAAAGTGATGTTCTGTTCAAATACTAGGCTTCAGAGTGCAAGCCATATATCTAGAGCAGCAGTATCCTTGCCACTTACAAAACATTGACTGAAGTCACCAAGGATGATGGTATTATTGTAGTGGTTCAGAGCTGGAGTATTACAACCAGGGAGATTATTAGACTGTTTTATAGTCCTGACTGGACTCTTCGGGACTAAACATTAAGAGAAAGTGAATCGAAGGGTTGTTGATGAATCTGGAGGCTTCGTCCCTTCTTCCTTGGAGAGAAACCACGCCATTTGAGGCTAGGTGGGGTGAGCCCACTAAGCAAAACCCTCCATAGGGGTTTGGGAAAGCAGGAAGTCACTGGGAGTGACTCCTCACCAGGGGGCAGGGACTCTCGTTCCGGTAAGGTACTCCCTACAACTGAGACATCTGCATATATGGGAATGCCAGAAGTGTATCTGACTGTCAGCTGTGGATCTCCAAATAATGTAGAAAGTGCATTTGAACAGTTGGCTCAAGGCAATGTTGACCTCTCAGTGGGCTGGAGAGTTGAACACATCCCTTTGGTATCTGGTAGCAAGAATACGAGGACTTTCCTCCTTGAATGGCGGAGGAGAAGCGATACGCAGAAGTGATACTCTGATGTACCAATATCATTGGGAAGTGGAGCCACGCTGCTGAGCTGAGCCATCTTTGGCGTAGAGAAGGACCCGGGAGCAGGTTCAGAGGGAGACCCAGAGAGAAACCAGGAGAGAAGCTCTAGAGAAGGAGAAACGTAGCTGGAGAGGCACAGGGCTGTGCAGAGTGGGTAAGGCCGAGAAAAGCCGGGCCTGACAGAAGGGGTGACCATGCAGGGGACCTTGTAGGTCTGGAGCCCTGGAAACAACGCCAAACCCAGCGAACAAGAGAGGAGCGAGACCCACATCCCACTGAGTTGATGTGTTGTCATTATACAAGATACTTTGTTAAAGCAGAAGATCATGTAGTGATTTGATCAATATAATGAAAAGCAGAGGCAACGCACACAAATGTTGAGGCACTCCACAGGTTACCACCTCTGGATCTGAAAAGCAAACCCTCGCTTTTACTCTAGGGAGCTCATGTTTCATTGTGGTGTAACATGAATGTAAGGCGTAAAAGCCTAGAGCAAGGTTTTAACACCTTCCATTCACACCAGAGAGCAAAAACAGAAAGAGAGCAACATAGCAGAGAGTGAAGAAACACTCCAGTGTGTGTTCAGCAGAGGACGCCAAGGATCTGGGGAGACCGCCAGTGTCACTGGGCTGAAGCCACCTTGCTGGAGCAGGGCCTACCATAGAAAAGGAATGCTGGTTGCTCACACTAGTGGGTGGCACATGGACCAGATTGTGAGAAAGGAAGAAGGAACAAAGAGTCTAGATCCCTACAAGGGCAACCAGGCCCACAGAGGCAGACAGATGTCAATAATAAGAGTGGTTAATGGAGCCCTAAAAACATGAGCCTTCGAATCAGCCAAATGGCTCAAAGCCACACACAAAAAACAAGAGAAAGATATATGAAAAGTGGATACCCATACCCCAACAAATCAGTTGGGAAACTGGGAAAAGGAAAACCAAGGTAGCCAGCCAGAAGGGTCCTATAATGAGTAACAAAAGGGACTGCTCACAGATTGTGGGAGGACTAGAGAGCTGCAAACTATTGAAACAGAAGGGTGGTGTCCTACCACAACAACATTTTCTATACCTCTGTATTCATTTTTAATACAAAGATTTAAACATTTAACAGACCAAGTCTCAATGGAGCTGTATATTCATGCTTAATGAAAATGAGAACAAGAAAACACATATATGGTAACTGCTAACATATTTATTTAGTTGGTGTCCAGTCACCTTGGGTGTAATTTCCCATAGTAGGTTTATAGTTTTTTTGTTTTTTTGAAGAAACGCCTGCCCAATAATTGGCAGACCTTTTAAAAGGGAACATAAAAAACAAAGAAAACAGACATATCAAATTCCTTATAGATTAACATAAAAGTGCTCATACACACAGAAGAATGCAAGACACTTGTTCAGCAAGGAATTCTGCCAGGGTTACCAATAACGATAATCACATTTAGATCATGTAACCCTCATTTATGGACAAAGCATTTACATGTTTAAACAAGGATGTGGTGTTCAAAAGATTGTGAGTTGGAAAACAGTGAGCTGAGGTTAATCTTCACAAGTTCATCCCAGATATTCTTTCCATGATATAATGGGTACTATAGGTAACCAAGTCTTTGGTTAAAAAACTATAAAAATGGCCCACTCGGAGAGAGGCAAGGCGATATGTCCCAAAAAGTCTCTTTGTGGAAATGCGTTTCAGTCTGTGTAGCAAATTGTTATTGGAAGATTGGACCAGTTCAGAACAATACGCTAGAGAAAGCTTGGAGGCGACCCTATGGAGAGGCGAGGATTAAGACACCTCACTCTATCCGGCAACAAGGGAAGCCAGGCGGACACAGTACCTTGATTGTGGAGAGACAGCTCCGGCGGGGGCAGTTGTTCCTGGTGGTGGATGCACGTCAGGTCTTTGCCAAGAGTAGAGAAGATCTCGTCGTCGAAGAAAAGTGAAGTCCGGTGCACCACCAGGGAAGAGACCAGCCGCAGAGTGCTCCGTCACAAGGCACCACCTTTTGGTCGCGTTACAGGGGTAGTGGCTATCCGGTTGCCGAGGTGCTCTGCACGGGCAATTTGACCACTGCGTCCTGAGGCGAAGAAAAAGCAAAAGGGGCTGGTTGTTCCCACCAGTCAGGGGAAGAGACTCTCTATTAGAAATGGGCACAATAGACAAGTTGGAGTATGAACGTGTGAAACTAGCTTTGATAACTAGGTTTGGGAAAACTCCTTCCCAGTACCTTAAGAGGTTTAGAACCCTCAAAAAGCATGATGGAACCCCTTGGGCTACCTGGGTGTGTGAATGTTTGAAAAACTTAGATGGTTGGGTTAAGAATTACAGAGTTGACACTTATGAAGGTATGAGAAATCTGTTTATGTTGGAGTCTATCTATGTTGCCTGCTCTCCTGACCTGAGACAGCACTTGGCTGACTCTAAGGAAATTGATCCAAAGACGTTAGCAAGGGCCCGCTGACTTGTGGGTTGCCAACAGGGCTACTCACAAGGATTCTGGGGCAACTCAGAAAAAGGATGAGGGAAAGTAGCACAAGAAAGATAACAAAGAGAATTCCAATACCTCCAATACAAAAGAGGGCCACAAACATAAGAAGGGTAAGCCTCTTGGGAAACCGAATCAGGCTAGTGAAACCTCTGGTGTTAAACCAGAGGGAGATCAGACCAAACCCCCATTCATAAAGACATTTGGTAAATGTTATGCTTGTGGGTCAACTGACCATGTGAAAGGGGATCCCAGCTGTAAGGATAAACCTTCAGGGATCCACACCGTTTCCTTAGATTTCTCCCCAGAGCAAGAAGTACAAATGGCAAGTGGAAACTTTCACCTACTGGCTGAGGAACCCATGAACGTCTCAGCCAGTGTTTCTTTAGTGTCCCTGGGTCTGTGGAAACAACAGAACTTAGATGTCTACAATTCCATCCCAGACAATACTAACGAGTATTACAAAGACAGTGCTCTTGTGAATGGCCGGGAGACCCCTGCCATCAGAGACACTGGGGCCAGCATTACTGTAGTGGAGGAATCTTTTTTCAAGGTAGAGGATGTTGCTAAGGCACCCACTAAGCTTGCTGGAGGCCCTGTCCAAATGCTTACACAGTTACCAGCTCTCATCCAGTGCAATGACATGACTGTCAAGATACCTATAAGTGTGCAGAGTGAAGTACCTGGGAGAGTCCTGTTGGGGAATGACTGAAAAACTTTTGGAGTTGTGTCAAGCACCCCCAGGCCTCCCAGCAAAAGTAAACGGGAGCAGACAAGGAAGACCAGAGAGAGTACCTTAAGAGGCTCCCAAGGGGGACTTATAGAGAAAACTATGACCCCCAGTCCACAGGATTTACTGACTGCCATTTCTAACAAAAAGGAGGAAAAGGGGAAACCTTAACCCTCAAAGATGAAGCCAGCCAGCACTCCTGTGCTACCTACAAGGACATCCCCGAGAGGACTGTCCAAAGTCATACCTGTGACTCCTCCACCAGCTGACGCTGAGTGTGAGGAACAACCTAGTGTGGTTGAATCAGCTGCTGAGTAATCAGAGCTGGAAGAGGACCTTGCTCCTGTTGGAGATCTGGATCCTGTAGACCATCCTGAGCTGTAGTTCTTACTGGCAGAAGGTGGACCCTGTAGGGCAGACTTCAGCAGAAGTCAAAGGGAGTGTCCTACTCTTGAAGGAATTCGCCAACAGGCAGCTTCCCAGCTGGAAGGGCAAGAGCCAGGGAACCAAACGATATACTGGGAAGATGTCCTCTTCCACAGTGAACCAACTCAGTCTATCCCAGGGGACTACAGAAGACTTCTAGTGCCTCTAGAGAGCAGACAACAGTTCATACAGTTAGCCAATGAGATTCCTTTGGCTGGTCACTTGAGTTTCAAGAAGACTAAGGAAAGGCTTTCTCTTTATTTCTACTAGCCTAAATTGGGGTCTGATGTAGATAAATTCTGTAGGAGCTGTCACACGTATCAGACATCTGGCAAGAGTGGAGCCAAGAATGTGGCACCATGGGTGCCTCTCCCAGTGGTGGCAGTCCCTTTAAGAGGGTAGGAATCGACATTGTTGGTCCCTTAGACCCCCCCAACTTCTTCAGGCAACAGGTTTATCCTGGTTGTAGTAGACCTAGGTATCCTGAAGCAATACTATGAGGACTGTTACAGCTCAGGCTGCCGCTAAGGCCCTACTTGGTATTTTTGCCAGGGTAGGTTTTCCTAAGGAAGTCATCTCTGACAGGGGATCCAATTGTATGTCCCACTACATGCAGACCATGTGGAAAAACTGTGGAGTGACTTACATGTTCTCAACTGCCTACCACCCACAGACAAAGGAGGCATTGACAGATTTGGTGATGATTGTGGTTAATGTTGGAGTGCATAGTTTAACTAAATGAGGGGGAATTGGTCTACTTTGCAGATGGCGGCTTTTAGTTTGGCTATGGTATCAGACACATCTTTTTGAGAGACGGGGTGAAGTAAAAAGGTTTGCTGTGGTTGGCAGTATGTAGGTCTTCTGGGATGGTCGGTAAGGTTTTGCCTGCTAGAGTTTGTTTTTTGTTGGCAATTTTGTTTTGTAGGAGAAGAATTTTGGATGCTAGGGCGTCTTGGATTGGGGTACACCACTTTTGGCTGGCCATGACGGTTACTGGGTCTTGGCAGGGGTTCTCTAGTTTCCTGAGTATGGAAAATACCTCTTTAGAGTTGGAGGAGGCGTTGGTGATGCGCAGATTGAGGGCATTCGCTTTGTGGGTTATTATGGCTTTTTTTCTGTTGGCGTTGTTGAAAGCCTGCGCTGAGTAAGGAGTATTGGCTTTTTTGTAGAGGTGCTCTAGTGGTTTTTTGATGTGTCTCAGTGAAACTAGTCCTCATTGAACCAGAAGCTTGAGCGTTTGTCTGTCCTCCGAGTTTTAGTTGTAATAGGAGCTAGTGAGTTGATAGTAGTGGTGCAGCATTTTTAGTAGAATTCTGCCAGGTATGTGGGTTTTTTTCTCTCTGGGGTGGTGGAGGCCAGTGCTTCTCTTAGGGCGGGGTAGAGGTTGTTTGCTGTGAGTTTTTTGATATTTCTGTTTTCAAAAGTATCAGGTTTTTTAGTCATGGTAGGGTCTGTCGTTCTGTTGAGGGAGAAGCTGATGATGTGGTGATCCGATCAATCAGTGGGGAGAACGGATTCAATGGTTACCTGTGAATTGACAGTAAGGACCCAATCGAAGTGTTCTGCCTTTACCATGGGTGGGGACATTGACTAGTTGTACAAATTTCATGTCTTGCACAACACTGTTGAAGGCTGTGGCTGTTTGGTCTAGTGGGTCGTTGTAGCCTAGGTTTAAGTCTCCTAGAATGATGCATTTTGTATTTGGTTTGATGAGGGGGTGAGTAAGAGTGGTATATCTATGTCAGGGTGCGTGTTTTTGTTAGGGACTCTATACACGACCAAGAAGTTAGTGGTGGTTTAGGGGTTTGAGGTGAATTTGGCAAGTTTGTATCCCTGTATTGCTTCAATGGGGCATGCTCTGATTTGCAGTGTGGATTTGGCTATTAAGGCAACTCCGCCTCCTTGGGTGTTTGTCCTGTCAGTCCTAAGTATGTTGTATCCTGGAGGGATGGCGATTGCTAGTTGTGGGCAGGTTTCGGTGACCACTAAGATGTCTAGATTTTGGTCAATGATGAGGTTGTGGATTTCAATGGCATGTGCTCTGAGAGCGTGCGTTGATGAGTGCAACTTTGAGATTGATAGTGGGTTCTGTGCATGCTGTGTTGCCTTGGTTTGGTATGGGTGTTGGGGCTTTGGTGCTTTTGGATGGATTGACTGTTGCTTTGGGTGTGCCCTTGTGTAGGTAAGGATTGGGCCTGATGTCAATGTTGGTGTAGGTGGAGAGGATAGAGATGGGTGTGGTGACTCAGTGGAGAGATTTGGTTCGTGACCTAAGTCTGTTGCATCTAGCATTGCCCAAGCCGGGGGTGCTATTGTAACTAACTCCATCTGTAGGGTGGTGTTTTATGGTTGCCTGAGTTGAGATGGGGGACTGTTCTGGGTTAGTGGTGGCTTTTTTGATGATATTGGTAGTTTGTTCACGTGGGGGGGGAAATGGAGCGGTGATGGGCAAGAATGGGGTAGGGCAGGGGATGGGATGATGGCGCTGGCAACAAAGTTTGGCTAGACCATTGTTTTGCTTGATGTAAGTCCCTCCTGCGCAAGGCGTGGCATTGTGCATTAAACAAAATGGGAAAATGATAGTGGATATGAGGCTAAACAAGATAGTATTAGCTTTGTTAAGTCAGAAGAAGGGCGGTGGGTGCAGGGTTTTGCAGAGGGCAAGATGGACAGGATGGCTTGCAGTGGGGGACGACTAAGTCCACATAGTGATAGGCAGATTTACATGCAGTACCCTTTGGGAACACTACACACAATTAAGACTACAGGTGTAAGCACAATCTCACCTTTGGTACAAGCCTGTACTTCACAGTTATGTGGTAGAAGTGGCTGAGCACCCAGACTTATCTCAAGAGGGATGTGAGCAGTACAAGATGGATTGTACTGGTCACAAAGGATTCGCAATCACAGTAGTTCAAACAAACACTCAAGGTTTCTTGGTAAACGAATAAACATTTATTTACACATTTAGTTAGAAAACATTCCACTAGCAAGAAGCAGCTCAATATCACCCTATGATACACTACAGTACACAACCAATATGTTTCTGAACAAGTGGGAGCAAAATGGCACTTCAGTAACTTTCAAAAGGGGTAGAAAGACAAAGGTTATAAGAATCAAAACACAGTTACTTTCTGAGGCAGAGCAAATAGTTTTAGTTCACTACAAGAGGCAATTCAATTCAATAGGCCTGGGCCAAAGTCAATGGCTCAGTGTATTGGATGGGATAGCACAGTCTGGTAGTAAATGGTTAAGTCTTTGCCAATATTCTTAGAAGTCGTTTGCCAGAAAAAGAGTTATATGTCGGATTAGGAGCGAACAAGACTCCAAAGTTGGGAAAGTTTCACAAAGTTTCCCCGCGGCAGAAAGGATTTCCACACCGTGTTTGCACAGTACCTTATTGATGAAGAAAAGCTGTAGATGAGGCAGTTATTCCTGGCAGTTCCTGCAGATCTCGCTGTTCCTGAGCTTCAGTCGTGGGGACAAGAAGGAGGACGTCGGGAGGCTCCTGCGCTGCCCAGGGAAGAAGCCACAAACTTGGCTAAACGTCGGTTTTAAGGTGTGAGTGCCTTAAAGTCCACAAACTGGTATCCTTCTCACTGGCTATCCGGTTTTCGACAGAACTCTGAAGAAAATTCAACCAGTATGGAGACGGTGTCCAGGTGGCTTGCGAGTTGGTTTTTCCCACCAGCTCAAGGGAAGAAGTCGACCATGAAGGGGCCTCTCTGTCGAGGGAGTTTCAGGCAATTCGGACCTGCAGCAGGGCTTCACCAGGCAAACCAACGGTCCAGGAATTGCAGCAGTCATCTTCCTTCAGCTCGTCTTCAGTTCTTTCGTTCCAGTGGTCGACTCTGCCTTCCAAGTCCCAGAGACCTGCTTTTAAACAGTTTTCTCCCATTCATTCCAGCCTAGTTGCCACTCACCCAGCAGGGTTGTTGTCCTTGCCAGACAGTCAGCCAGCCAGTCACGCCAGAGTGCATTCAGGTCTCCTAGGAGACTAAGCACAGGGAGATTTGGGGACCTCCCTCACATCCTGTCCACCCCAGACACTCAGGTGCCAGAGGAGGGCTTCAGCACTGAAGCCCGCCAAAGGCCATCGAACAAAGGGACCAAACCTGGTTTGGCGCACAGAGACAAACACTAGAAGGGCCTTTCCTAAAAGGAACAGTAAAAACAGATGACCGGAGTCTGTTTTTACAGAGGAGTCTTGGGCGCCATATTGAAAAACATGACTGACCCGATTTTTAGCTACCGGTGTTCACGGTTGGGAGAAATCATGGTCGTTTTTTTCTAAAACCACTGCCACCAGCCATTTCAAGAGGAAAGGGTAACATTTGACTGGTACATGAGTGTTTAGCCATAGGGGATGCTAGGCAACCCCTCCAGCATTCTATAGGAAGATAGTGTGTGCTGGGTCTATGAATTTAAAAAGACTAGCAAAGTCAATTTAACTTTACATGCACTGGGAGACAGTAGTCAGTCCCAGAGAAGGTATTTAAACCTTGGGAAGTATGAAAGACATCCCTGTGCCCCTGCACTGAGGGTGCAGTGTGACGCACATGAAAAGATGATGCCTATGGAGTTTGTCTAAAAACTCCATATCCAAAGAACTCAAAAGTAAAACACACATAAAAATACATGAAAGATTGGGAAAAAAGGCTCACACTCTTTCCAGGTAAAAATTAAAATCCTAGAAATCCAGCAAAGTTGCTGGGGGTCTCAAAAGGTAAGGGAAATTGGCACATTCTTGAGAATTCTCCCTAACACATAGGAATGCAGGCAAGATGTCAGGAAGGCTATAGAGCAGTACAGGGCGAGTAGTTCAGTGCGCACAGGCATATAGCAATAGTTTTGGCGGTGATCGCTAAGGCGCACAACAACAACAAGCAATGACTACTAAAATGCAGTAGTAAGTAGGTAACACAATGGCTAAAATGCAGTACTGCGCAGGTAGGTCAGTAGGGCAGATATAAATAACAGTCATGTCGGTCGGCTACTATAATATGTAACAAGGCATGTAGGCAAAGAGTCCTAGTGGCTAAGATGCAATTCTATGCAAACAATTCAGTGGGGGTAATCCTGCAGCAGTGTTTTTGGCAGTGTTCGCTAATGAGCACAGCAAGGGAATGCAGGCGTGCTAATACAATGGCTAGAATGCAGTAGTATGCAGGCGTGCTAATACAATGGCTAAAATACAGTAGTATGCAGGCATGCTAATACAATGGCTAAAATGCGGTAGTATGCAGGTAACACAATGGCTAAAATGCAGTAGTGCTCAAAAAGGTCAGTAGAGCAGATCTGCAGAAACAGTTAAGGCTTTAGGCCGTTGTACACTACAGGACAGGCAAACATACAAACATGATGGTTAAATGCAGTTTTATACCAGCATGATGAAAGTATCACAAATTCTTTGGAGCGGATAAATCTGTGTACATCAAGTTCATGGCATACCAACACGTAGGTGTTATCAAGGGTGCAATGCAGCACTTACCGTTTAAAGCTGGGAGACCAATTTGGTGGAGGGGAAATTCGATCCAGATATGGGCGGGATCTTATCATGGCAAGACTCCGATGAGGGCCCTGATAACGCAGTGCAGAGTGGCAAGCTGACAGAGCATGGATGGTGGTTCACAGTGGCGTAACACAAAATGTGGGGGCCCCCCTGCGAGCCATGCTGAGGGGGCCCCCCAACTCGGCAACAAATCACGGGTTGCGCCACACTCTGGGCCGGCCTAGACTGTCACGCTTGCACAATACGCATGAACGTGCTGCTGAAGGGGTATGCCGCACACTGCACTAGGAAAAAGATATAAATATGTGTTTTAATGCAATATACAGCACACTTTCTGAGATAAATTGGCTATAAAGCCAGAGTGTTTGCAATTGTTTTGTAGGGTAACACAATCCAATACATGCAAGTCACCAACAGTGCACAGGAACATTAATGCTTCCAACTGGCTGCACAATGTAGACCAGTGTAAACACGTAATAACATTATAGTACAGAATGCCAGGCCACATTTAGACATACCTAGACTGTTTTCAGCAAAATGCCAGTCAAAGCAATAACACTCATCAAGAAGAGAGCACACAATAAAGCATGTGTCTCCATGGCCTCGAACAACACGGCCAAACTCTTTAAAATCTGCAAGGAACTGGTCAATCCTGTTGTGGTCTATACCTCTTCTGTTCCCTCCCATGCCCTCTGTACAGCTCTGGCCTCTCATTTCTCTGCTAAATCTCAGGACATCCTGTGCTCTATGTCCTCTTTCTCTCTCGGCCCATTTTGGCCATCTCTTCTCTCCTCCTCCTTTTTCCTCTTTCTCTCTGACAACACCTGACGAGGTTTCTAGACAAGTCCGATCTATGAAAGTGTCGTCCAAACAGGTGCTCCGCTGCTCCTCCAGAACCATCAAAGCCCATATTGACACCCTCGCTCCAGCCTTGGCCGATTTCTGTAATCACTCTTTCGCCAGTGCAATGTTCCCCTCTCCCTTTGAGCACTCCCTTGTGCACCCACTCCTCAAGAAGCAGTCTGCTGATCCTACCTGCTGGAAAACTATCGCTCAATCTCCACCTTTCCTGAGCAAACTCTTGGAAAAGCTTGCCATCTCCCAGCTTACTCTCCACACTGAATCTGTTGGTTGTCTCCATGACCATCAGTCTGGCTTCAGAGCTGCCAGAGGCATGGAAACTGCTCTCCTTAACACCTGTGCTGCTCTCTAACCTTGATTCCAGCATTCCTTCTATTCTCATCCTTCATCTTTCCTCTGCTTTCGACAGGGTCAACATCGCCATCCTGATCAATCGACTCTGTGAGAACCTGGGCATCACAGATCAGACCCTAGAGTGACTGACATACTTCCACTTGGACCGCCACTCCGCTCCCAGGTCGATCGTGGTCCCATTATCTCCGCAACCTCTCTCTACCTGTGGCATTCCCCAGGGCTCTATCCTCTCACGCTGGTTTTTCAACCTCTACTTGGCCACTTTGGCCTCCCTGATCTCTACCTTATCCTCTAACTTTCAGTGTTGTGCAGATGACTCAGCTTTCCTTCAGGCTCCCCTCATCCTCCTCTCCTCTCTTGCTCATTCCTGACTGTCTATCCACGATTCAGGATTGGTGCGCCTCCAACAATCTCTGCCTTAATGCCAGTAAAACAGAGATCCTTCTCATTGGGACCCTTGCCACTGTGTTTCCTCTCTCACTATAGCAGACCACATTGGGCCCTCTTCCTTTGCCTTCCTGCGAGGCAAAAAACCTTGGTGTCATCTTCAACGCCACACTCTCTTTCTCTCCTAACATCTCAGACATCACCAAGAAGTCCCACTACCAGCTGCTCCTCCTCAAAGGGACTCTTCCCTTTCTCACTCTCCACCAGAAGCTCACTGTCTCTAAGCTGGACTACTGCAACAGCCACTTTCTCAATCTGTCTTCCTCTAGTCTCCTTCATCTGCAAATAATCCAGAACAGGACTGCAAGACTTAGCCTTGGCCTCAAGCCCTGGGATTGTATTTCTCCAGCCCTGAAATCTCTCCACTGGCTGCAAGGATCAAGTTCAAGAACCTTTGCATTGCCCACAAGGCTTTCTGGGGCCAGTGCCAACACTAAATCCGATGCTCTCTTCCAAAATACCTTCTTTCTCTAACCCTTCACTCAGCTACCTCCAACTCTCTAAGGCTTAGACATTTCTCCAGGCAGAGAGTGGGGGTAGACCTCTCTCCTCTGCTGGTGCCTCCAACTGGAATGGCCTCCCTGCCCCTCTCAAACTTGAGGCGGACAACCTGAAGTTTCGGAAGCAGCTAAAAGCTTTCCTCTTCTCTGCTGCTTTCGCTCTCTCTCCCCCCCCTGCTGACCTACCTGATCTACATGTCTGCTGTACTGACTGGCTGCTTGGCTACCCTCAGAGTCTCTCTGAGTCCAGGCTCTTTCTTGATTGGTCACCCTTGCACTGCCTCCGGGCCTACCATGCACTTAGGGGCTGTAACTGTAACCCTGCAGTCCATTGTTCTCCTTGCACAACCAATAGCTGCTCTG
This sequence comes from Ambystoma mexicanum, assembly GCF_040938575.1. NCBI lineage: Eukaryota > Metazoa > Chordata > Amphibia > Caudata > Ambystomatidae > Ambystoma > Ambystoma mexicanum. The sequence goes on along the minus strand of NC_090940.1, from coordinate 330,913,958 downwards.
CCCTGGCTGCACTTACTGAGAGCATTGCTGCCCTGTTTTCCCCTCCCCTCTCACTTGCACTTCCCTGCTCCCTTTTCCCTTGCACTTCTCGTTCTCACAATGACACAAGGCCTAGTGAGATCGTTTGTCTTGTCCTCCCTCTATCATCCCTCCCTTGTGTACACTTGTGTACAGGCGCATTATAAATGACTTGAATCACATCATATCATTTTATCACAGATGCCCAGAAAAATATACAATGCCGCAGTAAGAAATGGCTAGACTGGCAGCACCCAAATGCCAATCTAGCCAGGTAATTAAAGTTAGCAGGACTACTTTATCAGAAATGTCCAGTTAAAAGAAAGTCATACCAAACTGAGGAATGACTAGACTGGCTAAATCAAAATGCCTCTCTAGCCACTAATACCACATATCATGCCTGCTTAGCCTGGACATGGACAACCATTATGATTTATCACACAATCCTGCCCCCCCACACATCCACTCTCCCTCCCACCCACCACCCCAACCTCCACAATCAGCTCCTTGGCCCAGAATTACCTCTGCGTCCCTCTTCCTTGTCCCAGAGCTTTCGTATGAGGCTCCTTGCCTCATAGGTAAGTACTGGGATGAGGAACAGTGGGACTAGGAGTGATGAAGATTACAGGTAGCTAAATCAGGCATTACCTCCATGTACCTCTACCTCTTCCCAGTACTTTTGTATGAGGCAGAGTGCCTCAAACACACGTACTGCCTTGTATATAAGTACTGGGACGAGGAAGAATAGGGCTAGGAGTAAGCAAGGCATTAAACACAAGTAGTAGCGCAACACCATTGAGTTGACTGGGCTTCAGCACTACCCCCCCTGACATTTTGGGCTATATTGACTCAACTTGGCTAACCTTTAGAGCAGTTGCCAGACCGAACAGGACACAGATTTTAAACGGCACCTAGTTTTTGCTGTTAACAAGAACCCAGCAATTACCAACGTAAAGCATTTCACTGTTAGTACCTGCATTCAAATTCCACATTGTTTAGGCGATTGAAATCGTGATGTGGGTTTAGTACTTGCATGCCAGGGGAGTGATTGGAAGGGTAGAGAGGGAACAGGAGACTTATAGGAGAGAGTTAACTGCTTGTAACATTGAATCTGCACTAGAATAGTCTCATTAAAATGCATAAATAATTTGGATGCGCCCACACAAATAAGTTTCCCCTTCCCCACCGCATGTGAAGTTAGCGCCTCTCCCAACATTTGAAGGGTTAGCCCCCCCGAAATGAAGGTTTTCTTGTGCCCCTGTACACAAGCACACACACCATTCACCTTATGCACACCCAGTCATCCACACATTTAAGTGTACACCCTTTCACCATACACTCACACAGGTAGCCACCTATACATTTATGTGTGCACCCTTTCACCATGCAGGCACACCCCCACAGCCACCCATACATTTAAGTGTGCACCCTTTCACCATACACACACAGGCAGCCGGCTATACATTTGAGTGTGCACCCTTTCACCATAGACTCATACACGCACACCTCATGGAGTTGAGGGGGGCCCTATTACTTAAAAAAGAAATTGGGGCTCATTACGGGTCCAGCGGTAACCGTGCCGGTGCTACCGGCGGGTTGCTGCCAGACCCATAAAAAATTACTATGGCCTGACTTCCCGGTGCCACCGTGCTATTTAAAGTCCGGCGGCTGGGAAATCAGGTGCCGGTAATTTCGTTAAACCCCAGACTCCACGGGAATGGGGACACAGAAGCACCTGCACCATTGTTAACGGTGCCGGTGCTTCCGTGACAGGTCTGCCTACCGTGGCTGCTGTGCCTGGCAGGGTCAGACCTGTCGGGCACGGCAGCCCCACCAGGCAGACCTGTAATATGCCGGTCCGGAAACAACAGTGCCTGTAAGCTTACCAGCACCGTTGTTTCCGGACCGGCATGGTCAGAATGAGCCCCATTGTTTCTTTTTTAAGTCACTATAACTTCATTAAGAAATTATTTCAGTTAAGGACCGAACCATAATCAAAATAATTTCTTTATGATGGCTGAGTGGCTTCAAAAACAAACAATTTCTTTTTGAAGGCATAGGGTTCCCCCCCCCCCCCACCCCATGACATGGAGGCCTCCAGCCTAGGGTCTTCCATGTCATGGGGTACGTGGGCCCTCAGACTTCAAAAAGAAAGTTTCTTTTTGTAGTCACTCTGCCTTCATAAAGAAATTATTTCTGTTACAGAAATGTTCTTTATGAATGCAGAGTGAATTTCAAAAGAAACTTTTTTTTTTTTAGAAAAAAATATATATATTTTTTTTTTTACTGGGGCCCCCTCCCAGCCATGTGCTGGTGGGGCCCCCCACACCGCGGGCCCCCCCGCACCGCGGGGGCTGCGGGGGCCCCTGTTACGCCAGTGGTGGTTCATGCTGTAGATTGTCATCTGCATGTTTTTTCAGTGGGACCAAGCTGTCCCCACCTTCTTCAATTAACAAGAAAAGCTCTGAGTTTGTTTCATGAGATTTGAAACGATGAGGAGTGTGATCCAGAAATGTACTTCTCCTGAGTTCATTGTACTTACAGCACTGTAAGTCTGTGTTAGTCAGTCAGAGGTATTCATAAATAACCAGTGAGATCTGTGACATGAGGTATCATAAGTGGGGGCTATAAGGGAGTTATAAATGAAACATTATGCAAGAGAAATAACCTGCAATTACTTGGTAGAAGAGAAAATACGGCTGGTGTTTTGAGAATGCTGGCTCACCCTTCCTGCGCCAACAGGCAGAAGCAGCCTTTGAGTCAAGCTGTCAGAAGTTTCTTGTTTGATGCTGTCGCACTGCGGTGACACCATCTGAGTGATGCTGCAGGAGGATGGGAAATTAAATCCTGAGGGTAAGGAGCACAAGGGGACACTCACAGGGATCGGAAGGAAGTCAGAACTTGAAAGAAAAGGATACAAGTTTGGAAAGTATGTACCCTCGGTCCATAAATCCCTTCCCTGAAAATGAAAAGCTGGTCTATACTAACGAGAAAAACAGGGAAGATAGCATTAGAAAGTTTTCCATACTTAAGCAACCATTTTATAGTCTTGTAAAAATAGGTAAACAATCATGACAAATTAAATATTCCGAACCAAGGGGCATGCTGATGCTCCTGAACTTAATTTGCACCATTCAACAGCTTTGATCCTTTTAAGGGATGTAACTCCACTATCTGCAGTGTTACGGTTGAAATTATTTTTTATCAAATAGAACATCTGGGAGCTCATGTTGATCATTTCATAATTTGACGGCGGGAACCCGGTACATTTGCACTCAGGTGTAGCCAGGTCCTTGCCTCCAAATTGTGTGAATGTGCATGACAAAAAGTGGCACGTTTGCACTCTGCCTTGCAAAGTGAATAAAAACTGCCTGCCATGCTTGCATGCCAGGCAGCTTTTACTTTTAATTACTGTCCATGCTGCCTGCCATGCTTTCACCTTGCACTCATGTGCCGCCAACAATCTTTGTCTAAATGCCAACAAGACTGAAATTCTCCTCATTGGAACACCTTCACCATCCTTTCCCCTCACTCTCTGGCCGGACTCCCTTGGCCCTCCTCCTACCCCTACATGCGAGGATAAGAATCTCGGGGTCATCTTTGACTCCACACTTTCCTTCTCCTCACAGATCTCTGACGTGTCTCAAAAGTCAAACTTCCTACTGCACCTCGTTAGAGGTGCTCTACCTTTCCTCTCCTTCCCCCAGAAGCTCACTGTCTCCCAAGCTCTGGTTCTCTCTAGGTTGGACTAATGTAACAGCCTCTTTCTTAATCTACCTGCCTCCACTCTTTGCCCTTTACAACAAATCGAGAACAGAACTGCGAGACTTGTCCTTAGCCTCAAGCCCTGGGATCGTATCTCTCCAGCTCCGAAATCCCTTCATTGGCTCCCAGTGGACGCAAGGATTACCTTTAAAACCCTATGCATTGTCCACAAGGCTTTCTGGGGTCTGGGTCCAAAATACCTTCAAATCTCCCTCCGTAAACACCTCCCCTCTCAAGCCTTTCGCTCCTCTACTTCTATCTCCCTCAGGGTCGGTCGTTTTTCAGAGCAACAAGCTGGGGGCAGATCTCTGTCTTTGGCTGGGGCCTCCCTTTGGAACAGCCTCCCGACCACCTCTACGCCTCTGCCTTTGCCCCTCTTCTGCCCTGTTGATCTGGTTCTCTCTCGCGCCACCGTGCACCTGGCCAGCCTCTGTCCTTTATGCCCAGGTACCTGCTCACTCCTGCCTCCCTCCTGCACTGCCTCCGGGCCACCCCTCGCACTGGGATTGTATCTGTACCCATTCAGTCCCCCACCCTTCTTCTGCACTTATCAGATTTACCCTAGCTGACCAATCATGCACTTGCCACTTGTGGGCTGCACTACCTTTTCATTGCATGCATTTATTTACTTCACTTATTATTTATTCTTTTCTCTCCTCTGTTCCACACTTTCCATTACTTCCCCTTCCATGCACTTGCCCCCTTTCCCTTTTCCATGCACTTGCACGTTCTTAATGTCACTGGGCCTAGTAAGATCGCTATTTCTGTTCTCCCCTGTTCCCCTCCCTTGGTCGCGCTCTGAAACACTTATGAGCCGGAGATAAATAAAATATCAAATCAAAATCAAATCAAATGAAATCAAATCAATAAAATGGATAAACATTATGTACCAAAAGTCAAAACCATTATGGAAAGTAACAAGTTAGCTACTTATTCTACTTAGTTTACCGTTGGTTTTAGGTTCTGGAGATAGGTTAGCAACATTCTATGTACTACTTATATTGTATGCACAGCTATTAGCCCTGATGATGGACATGTTGCCCGAAATGCATTGCCATTTTTAGAATTCCGGCATAGTCCACTGACAATGGTCATTTTCAACATAAAAACAGCTATTTTTTTTATGAGTAAAGAGTGTTGGTGTCATTTCTATCAATAGCAACAAGCAAATGAGTATTGCATCAACAGCACAATTGAATATTTCTCTAGTCACTGAGCTAGAATACGGGTGTGCAACCCACACAGCAGGCTTTCCAGCCTAGGTCCATATTGTTGCCATAGTTTTAATGCCCTGTGTGGGGGCATTTTTTGAATGGGTTTGCACCCCAAACTTGATTTGCTTATTATATACTGAAAGTTAACTAACCACATTATATTCAAAGTAAGCGGTGCCCGCTCACCCACGTCGTAATTACCCGAAAAAACCCCAGCACCTTTAAGGTGTTAATAGTGCTGTGCAAGCCTACAGGGAACTAGTGTCAAGTGGCTAATGTGGGCTGCAAGAGGTTGATGATGACACAGACGTGTGGTGTGAAGTGAAGGCTCCAATGCTTTAAGTGGGAAGAAAATCGAGGTGGGATGCCTAACAAGGGGTTTGGCCTAAGTGCTGGGCATGACTTAAAAAGGGAGGGCAGCTTAGACATTGACCATGCCCATCAACAATACATTAGAAGGTCCTGCAAACATGGATTTGGGTCACTCAACATGGTCTCAGGTGGTCTTGTTTACATCCATTCTGATTATTGCAAACACAGTTCTCTCTAAATCCGTTTATAAATAAATCACTGTCTATAAATAATAAGGCACTGAGTATATAAACAATTCAATCAGTAGGTAAATCACCCTCATTCTGAAAAGAAATCACATATTAGAAAGAGGTGGGAGACAAATAGCAGCAATGTTGATTCCTGGCTGCTTTCCATAAAATTAAAGAGCAGTTGGCGAACATAAGAATGACAACAGATTTTTAAATTTGACAAATATGTCTGTAACAGTGATTCAAGCATGAAACCCTTCTGAGCACATAATATGCCTGGTGCTAATTTAATTTGTTACAACACTCACCCTAATAGTAAAATCTCTGCAAACCATAAATCGTATATACTCATTAGGATAGCCTCAGCATGTGGGTGTGAGGCTTTGACTGTCCTGCTTGAACCAAGGACACATTCTCATTTTCCCAAGTGCGCACTTTTCACAGCGTTTAAATCGACCAGTCCTTGCGGTTTTCATTGTGAGTCTCTTCGATCATGCTTTCAGACTACTGATAGGCACAGGAACATCTTGCTACCGGTGCTTCCATAGTCGGCAACTGGAGCACTTAAAGCCTTGGTATGCCCCGTTGCACTTCTAAATATGAACACATATCAGTATGCACAGCTGATTCCCTTTTGTGGTTTACCTTCAGTCAGAAAATATTTCCCAGTTTCGCCAGGTGGAATCCACGGCTGAGCCGATCATGTTGCCGCTTCTGTGGAGTGTGCTAGCCTTTTCTATGGCCATCATGGGACATCCTATATAGGCAACAACAGGAAATAAATCACAATTGATGGATGAACCCAACAGAGTGCTAAGAAAACTGTCTCGTGGGAACAGGGTTGATTTCAGTTGACCAGACTTTGCCTATTGAGTCCTGTGAACAAAATCAATGATGATTGATTTTGCAATCACTGAAGAAGAGCATAGATCATCAACCCTCTCCCTATTCCCGGATTACAGCCCATCGGTGCAAGACACAAGCGAGAGCTTCCAGGATGCAAAATCAATCTTGCGCTAACCAGGTGAGTGTTACGCAATACTGATCCCAGTGGAAATAAGAGCGACAATAGATGGCATAATTGCATTCCTCAAGGCCTAGAAGCAGCCTTTAGAGTTTGCCAAAGAGGGATATTTGTTTTCTTTTTTGTTTATTGTGTTATGATTTACAGAAAATCTTCAAAAAGTTCATACAAAAAAAATTCATAGTTCCAAAATGCATACATACAGTATTGACATAAAAACACACAAAATTAACAATTAAAATCAATAACATTTAAAAAATGAACAAGTGCAATAATCAGTGATATGTTCGCGCCCCACATCCGTCGAGACAAAACAATTCTTTGGAATATTCAGTGGAGAAGCTATCCTTTTCCTTATCAAAGACAGTCAATTTGAGTTGGAAGCTTTGCAGTCTCGAATCCAGTGTTTAGCACTTTCAATAACATTTGGGCATTTGAAAAAGCGACATTCCACTGTAGGGCCATCTTCCCCTTTGGACACAGTCCAATGCCTTGTTCTCGCTCTAGTGTGGAATTGATTTAACTTAAACATATAAAAACCTGTCTGGTCTTGTGACCAGGAAAGCACTGAAGATATATAGGCAAGTCCCCCCCTCTTTCTAGGAAACTTGGCATATTCTCGATAGAGTGAGTATCTGGACAAGGACTCAATAGTCAGCCTCCAGTCATCCTGAAATAGTTTAAAAAAAACAAAAAAAATAGTTTAGATTTTACTTTGTCAGGATTACCCATGAGTTCCATATCTGACGATCCGATTTGCACCAATAGATCACTCATGCTCAACAGATTGACGGAGGGAACCGTGCCAAGTTCTGACATGTGGTGAAAGTCAACAAAAAGAGAATTAGCAGGAAGCCTCAAGAACTTGGAGTAGACCAATAGTTGTCTCCACTGTTGTCTAGCATGAAGAGAGACCAAATTAAATTCATGGAGAATCACTGATTTAGGAATAGATAATGCCAGACCCAATACATTCTTCCACACGATCCCTCGTATAGTGTCTAGACCGGGCCCCAGGTCAAGAGACGCCATATCTAGCCCATACAACAGGACAGACTCTACTTCCCCAGATAGCATTTGATGGCTGGTAAAATGGAGAAACCACACACTTTCCTTGCAATATGCTTCATATGGGATCTCATGGGCTTCAGTTTGACCAGCAGCGTATATTTCCACATCTTAATGGATGAGGCATAGGTGAAGTTATATCTCAGATTTATCGCCCTCTAAAACACTTGTGTACGAACGCGATATAAATAAAATATCATTCATTCATTCACATAGCGTATAGAGATCTGCATGTGGGGGATGACCTCCCACAAACCATCTCCTGAAAAAAAAACACTAACCTCAACCAAAAGGACAGTGTAATCATTTCACATTGATTGTTATACGTTATTATGTGATGGTTTCATATATGTGTTGTATTTGCAGTGCCAGTGATTGGCTGGTGGAGGTGGCTGTGGGAGACTTCTGAGACCCCCTCCTGAGCATGTAACTCTGGACATTTTTCTGGTTTCATTTGTTCAAATATAGCAATGCTGCTCAAATGGGATTACTCGTATGGGTTGGACATGGGTAGGTTGGTGGGTGGACTATTTTTTGCAATCATTTTAACTTGATTTTGTAAAAGCAGCGGTCACAGTTGGTACTATAAGAGGGTATAGACCAGGGTTGTCCAACATATGGCACGCGGGCCAGAATGCGGCCCTCCAACCCATTTTATGTGGCCCGCAAGGCCGTATGTTGAACAACTCTTGAGTAAAAAAAAAATGTAAAAATTAAAAAAAAATGTGCCTGTCCGCAAAACTGTAACTTCCTCTGGTGACCTCATGGGATCAACAAAGGTAGTTACAGTCCTCAGCCACGACGCGTTAATATATCCGACAAACATTGCAGAAATAAATAAATTCGTCAAGAAGATCTTGGGACTTGATGATGGAGGAAGGAGAGACTAATTTGTATCACGGCATAGTGAGGGTTACCTCGGGAATATCGTTCATTTTCAGTGAGCAGGGGTCCATACAAATGCCCAGTACTCCCACAAACTATGAACAATGGGATTAATATAGTAGCAATTACTTTGCATTTAAATATCCCATTTCAGGCACGTAGGACCCACCATGCAAGAGAGGAATGGGCTCCGGCCCAGACATGCCCGTTCCTCTCTTGCATGGTGCTCCGAGGGGCAAACGGCAAGCCGAGATGAAGGGAGGAGGTGGCGAGGTGAGGAGAAAAGAGTGCTGGCCCGGGCCAAGGATTATGGGGACAGGTACTGTACAGGAGTTCCTCTCGGCGTGGGCAGCACAACGAATTCCTGAACCCCTGATTAGCCGTGGGCCGCTGCTCAGTGGGCCATTGTGCGGAGTTACTTTCAAGATTTGTCATCTCTGGACATATGTTTAGCAGGGGTTGCGGCGAGACAGCCTGTCTGCCCCAAAAATCGTTCTTTTGAATTGCAAATGTCACCAAAGATGAACCTTTATCAGCTGACAAACTTAGCCTTGCAGTGCTTTTTTTCCTCGTCTCGAGACAAAGAAGAACAGTGCAAGCTCAGTTACGTTTCCTCTAAGCACAGTGCGGATTGATGAAAATGTCCATGCATTATACCAAGTACATTGGACATTATAGATGTGGCCAGTGGGGTATCAAAGCATGGCGAATACCACATGTACAGCACAATATGTTACCCTAGTAGTGCCCCAATAACACACTGCAACCTGCAAATGGGCCTCAGTGGACCACCTGCCAATGTTTCTGTAAATTGCTTACATATATTTTATTCAGATCCACATGGGGGGTGGGGTGAGAGCTTGACATATCGCAGATGGGAGCCCCAGTCCCTTTGCCAATTCAGTCATACACCTTGCTGTGATGTATGATATGATAGGCTATTTAGAGCTTCCGCTCAGAGCTTCCGGGGGGGCTGGGGCTGGGTCAGGGACTGCCTTCTCACCCTCGCTTAGTGGGGCTTCCAGAACTGACCCAACCCCTGCCCTCTTGCATGCAACTCATACTTAGCTGGCAGGGGAGAATCTGATCTCAAGGGCAGATCTCCCAGGGTGAGGCTTACCCATTGCACATCGGATTTGCTGACCCCTGCTATGTCCCCAAATGTGGGATACAACACTGGATTATTTCTGATAGTGGGGGACTGTGTTTGCACTCTCCCCCGATTTATTGGTGAAAGAAAGAAAAGTTAAAGTGTGCACTAGGCCTGCTAGGTTGCATACTTTTAGATTGTGCTCACATTGCGTTTCTTCAATTAGGTTCACCTTTGGGTGATCGCTTTTCCACATTTTATCTGTTGAATTGAATTATGCTTCTTTCATCACCACAGAAGTAATGTGTATTACAGAGATAAGCTGCCATGTGTATTGGGCACACTGCACATGCTCAGGCAGCATCAATCATGCTTTGTACAGGACAATGCTGGCCTAAATTGGGAATAGCCAGCATAGACATGTTGCTACAGGGGCATATTTTGGGCACAACCAGCATGACAATGTGTTACATCAGTGACAGTGCTGTCTTACACTGTGGACACATTGATCATTAAAATGTGTTGTGTTGTAAAATGTTCTTTTCTGCTGTTGGTGACATGGAATTTTCATGTTCCCCTTTAGAACTGATTGTAAACTTATGGCTTTTTGGTCACCTTGTCTGCTGTAAAATGCACCATTTCAACCCTATATTTGAAAAGAAATTCTTGGGGGGAACCCCCCGAAACCCTCCCTGGATCCTTGTAGCTCCCTCGCTACGCTCGGTTGCGCCCACTATTTCTGAGAAATATTAACACATAGACACTGAAAGAAATCACAAGCAACTAACCATGATCACTGCCCATGACACCAAAAGCTATCTTTGGGACTGCATGGCTATCACTGCCTGTAATGCTATTGTGTCAAAGGTCACACAATATCGCTTTTTAATATACTGCTTTGGGTGAAGTTGTTGACTTTTGGCTCGCCGGCCCACTGGGTGACAAAAAGTTAATACTTCGGCTCCACATTCAAAAAGGTTGGACAAGCCTGGTGTAGACAGATCGAATCATGGGTCCTTTGTTGTCATCATTTGTAATTCTCTCAAGTTGGAATAAATATACACAGTGATCAGTATATATGCAACCAGTCTGCCTGGTACTACTAAGTTAAATATTAAGGCATGGAATGTCAGGGGAATCCGGGATAATGCAATATTTTGTCAGATTGCAATGTATGCCGCAGTAATTTTAAATTTCTAATGCTCCAAGAAACGTATATCCTAACTGTTGTACCCCCTCCAGCAGCTCAAGGCAGGAGGGCACAGAGGAACATCTACTCAGAGGTTGCTGGTTCTTGGGGAGTTGCCACCTTTGCCCAATGATGTCGGCCATTTCAACTCGACAGAGCATTGCTGGATGAGAACGTGAGATTCTTTCGGCTCTCAGGGAGGATGCCTGAACCATCAAGAGTCTGGGAACATGTATGCCTCTTATTTAGCTTTCCAGAATGTTCTCCTAGAACCCACAACCCGCCTACACAAACGTGTCGCTTACATGTTAGCGTGGACAGGTGATTTGAACTGTGCCCTTTCGCTGAACCTTGGCAGTCTCTGTCTCACCAGGCAGGCACTTGCAGGTGGAAGGAAAAGGCAGAATAAAAGGCATTACATTATGCCAGGCATAGGGAATGCACATGCCCTTCACATGTTCACTTAGCCTTCCCACATATAGATTATATGAGGTAACACAATCCATACAAAGTACCTCCACTGCATGTGCAATTCTCATCCCCCATCCCTCCTACCTCAGTTTCCCCTATGTGAGCCAAACATCCAGATTTACAACAATTTTAGGATTTGTGAATCGGGTATAAGGTAGAATCTTTAGCATCTTCTCATTGGCTCCAGTGCACATGTTTCTAAATTAGGCCCTAATGCTAGTATTTGCATTATTCGGAACTGTTGTTTGGCATCCAAGAACCCAAAAAAGTGTTTGGTCCCCAATAAAATAGCGTGCCCTCTTCATCTGCCTGTGTCTCCCCCCTCTTAAGATCCGTGCATTCAAATAATGCAGAGAGCAGGCAGATCTCGCGAGATGAAGCAACTGGCAGAAGTATGTGCTCAAGCACTTCCCAATACATTCTATGACTTCGGTCATGCAGGCGCTGCAAAGCTCATTTCAGCATAAGTCCGCCATCTTCTGCTCATCTATTTCAAATTGATTTGTATGGAAATATATTCGCAGACTTAAACTTCTTTTGACGAGGCCGAATGTTAATCAGAGCCTTATTTTAGTAAGGTTGTAGGACAGCCGCATCTAAAATGAAAATCTCTGTGTATTTACATTTCTCATATACAGAGTTATCATGCGGAGGCAAACGCAACCCAAGCTAGAGTAAGTTGCACGCACATTGCACCCCCTGCAGCACTAAGGCTGCAGAAAAATGATTTTTTGTTTTAATTTTCTCTTGCGAAAAATGTTGATGGGTGCATTTCAAAACGGAACATCTTCCCTCAATCATTAATCTGTGCAACGATTAAATTATCTTTCTGTAGGTTTTTCAAGCAAAAACAATCAGCTTTCCCATTTCAGCGCTGCCAATCTCTGTTCCTGGCGTGGACCATTTGTAACATGAAACAGGAGTGCCCCCTGCAGGTTAATTTAGTATTTGCAGACATACTTTATAGCTTTAGTCAAATCGTAAGAACTGGAATTCATTTTTAACAATTTTGCTTATTTTACACAAGACAATGGTTCCACCTACAGTGCCGGCTGCAAAGTGGTCTCAAAATAGCACTCAAATCTACAAACTTTGCACTAATACCCGGTGTCAATTCGGGCAATAAAATGTAACTTTTTCAGACAGCAGAAAAAACAATGTTTCAACTTTATTGGTGTATATTTTGTATTTTTATAAATACAAAAAATACAGCAACTTGTTTTTGTATTTTCTTTCTTTTGTTGCTCCATAAATTAATTATTGCCACCAATTGTTCCACTTTTCAATGTTTTGGCATATCATCAAAGCATATTTCTTATCATAATTCATTCTTTGAATATAGTATTACACACATCATATACCACAACACAAATTTTTCACACATAAAACAAAGCTTTCTTTCTCTGTACACCACGTGACTTGATTCCCACTAAACACCCACGTGTGCATGTATTCACATTTCTTTTTGATCAGGGTCTACGTCTCCACATTAGTGGTTTGCTGTTGTGCCTAATGTTGTTCTGTTAGGAATGTGTTGGTATTCTATGCCCTACTTATGAGCTGGACGTTTCGGTGGGGTGTGTAATAGACAACCTTCCTCAGGACCTTCTAATCTAGTCTGACCCTGGAAAATGAAGCACATTTGGTGTAAATTATGTTTAAAAATGTTTTTGTTAAAAACAATTTTGGTATATAAAAAGGAATTAGTTCCTTATATTTCGTGAGTCTGTCACCGCATTACTAATCATATGTATTTTTTTGCTAATTCCTTTCTTTCCACTAGCAACATTCAAATAATGCAGAAGCTTCTAGATCTGTCTCTACCACTACCTGTGTGAAAAGGAAACTTCCATTACTTTCTTTATCTGCATCTAGGTCTCCATCTCACTCGCTGTTTTGTAAAAAAAACATATATCCCATTATCATCCCCATTCTTACGATGTCCGGGCGTGTGTTTCTTGGGACAGTGCTGGCCCTCCCATTTTTTTAGGCTGGGTATGGGCGTCTTATTCTTCACCATATGTGGTGTGCTTGCGTTCATTGGAACGTAGGTTCAGGGTTCGGTAGATACATATGGGTAAGTCTCAGTGTCTCTCACATACATATTTTCCTCGTTGTCTTGGGCTTTATTTGTTGGGCAGACGTTGTTATTACAGGAATGTGTTGCTCTGCTGGGGAATGCTTTAGTTTTCCAACATGGCGATGTTCTTCTGAGCTCCAGCGTGGGACCTTACATATATCAAATAATGTGTGGCTGGATTTATTGGAAATTGTTTTATATTATGGCTCACTCATTGCTTACTTATGTGTCTTTGACTTTCATTCTTAGTGCGATTCAGTGAATTGCTGTTTAGTGTTTATTGTTTATTGTTTCATTCATATAGCGCGCCATGGGACCCAAAGGCGTAAGGGCGCTTACAAAACAAAACAAAACATGAAAACATTCAGGTGCCTGAACTAGGGAAGATACATACAATGTAAGTAAGTTGCATAAAATCAAGAAAGTATAAACAGACCAGATAACCAGCATACATCAAATGATCAGATTACACATAGAGGGTCTTCTGGGGAAATATTACAGCAATTAAGAAACACAAGTAAGGTGCTAACCCCCACAGCCCACTAAAACACAATCGCTATTAGGTTGTGAGCACCAGTCACTGAGGTCCATTCTGCGCAGAATTTTTAAATCAGAACGTCTGATCACCCCTGGTCCGGTTCTCTGCCGCAACCAAGCCAGAACCTTGTTGCGCAGGCCTTCTCTAGACTCTTTTCCATCTATTTTCCGAATATTGTTTATAAGAAAGTTTCTGTGATCCATGATGAAATCTTGCATATTAGTATCCTTTATTGTTGGCATTTGTGCCTTATTTAGACGTGCATTCCATATGGGTGGGGACTCTCATTACATCTTTGTCGTTATAGGGGGTTTGACCCCTTTATGGTCAGATTTCAGGACTGAGATTGAAAGTGGGATCGATGTTTCAAAAGTAGCGCTATTGGAGTCCACGAAGGGGATTATTATCTTCTCCCTACTATCCACTATTGACATGGTGGGATTGGGCATCGTCTCGCTCCGAGCGTTGGTTTGTATGGCTTGATTTTCTGTCTCCTTAGGTATAAAGACTTGACAGGCATAGTTGACCTTCAGTGTCTGTGGTAGGGTGATGGGGCTGGACAGCCCATCTGTCTGTGAGGTTTTATTTACTTTAGGCGGTCACAAGTCCACCACCCAATCATTAAGGGCATCAGCCAGGAGTCCAAGGTCAAAGGGATCCTTACATAGGAGAAGCTCTTTGGCTATGCTGGCCATGAGAGCAGACCATTGCAAGGGATCAATGTGCGCAATTTGAGCTAAATTAGGCCTGGCCACGCCTTGCGGAGCCTGAAATATTAAGGAGGAGTGGGCTGGATTACTCTCAGCAGAGATGATGGGCTCTTCCCGACATGGGAATTTGGTTGGGATTAGTACTGGCGCCATGATCTCCGTAGTGCTAGATTCAGGAGCACTGTCTGGCAATATGGGTTCTGGGGTACCAGTATTCAGTAGGGGGCTATGTGATTCCTGTCTTGGTCTTTTTTTAAGTGTGGGCAATGATGTGGCAGGGGATTTATCGCACAATCTCAGTCTCCTACGAGTACGGAGTGTCAAAACCTACGGAACGCGATCCCTTTTGGTCAGAGGGGATAGGGCCGCAGAGACCTACAAGGCTTCTTCAGCCAGTTCCTGGTGAACATTCACCGGACCAATAGTGTTGCTCTTTTTATTATTGGCCCTGATGACCCCAACCTACAAGGGCCGAAAGGCTAACAGCCGCAATTTATAAAGTGAGGAGTAGGGACAGTGCTCATAGACCCCGCATCTCGCGTGGTACGAGACTGTACTGCCTGTCCCAAGATTAACTGTGACTCCAGGGCGATTACCGCAACGGGATGGGCAATATTCCCGAACAACCGCAGAGCCTCCCCAGGTGCTCGCTCCGGTGAGTCCCAACAACCCTTTGGCACTGGTCCACTGGTCTACTGATCTGCGGTCCCGATCCACGGGACTACAGAAGCTGTTGGACCGCCGAACCACGAAGCCGTAAAGCCGCTGAGGCTCCGTTGCCGAACACGCTGAACCTAGAGTTGCCGCCGCTTCCGATACGCTTCCATACAAGTTCCGTCTGTGCAGCGCCACATTTTATACGTGCCCATGCTTCTATTACTAGGGAGCATGTTAAACCTGCAAATGCGATCTAGCGCGGCCGTCCTCCAATTACACGCTGCAAAGCAAGGAACCCTTGGTACAAAGGTGACCGTGTTTCCATATGTTACATGTCCATTCACCTGGAAGCAAGTTTACTGTAATTTAGTTCTCGCTGGATTCCTCTGCGTTGCCGTTTCCCTCTCAGTTTCACGTGCTATGGAATAGCGCTGGTATATAGCGTCACTATATGTGTTTCCTCCCGTTCTGGTTGCTAGGATACTTATGATCCTCTGCACCTGTGCTTTTTTCCTTTAATGTTGCTAGGTAACCCTGTTGTTTCACTGTTTAGCTTTGTGTCCTCCTCTATGTTTTTCATGTGTGCTTGTCGGATTTCTCTTTTATGTTCACGTGAACACACTGTCTATTAACTGGATTTCCTCAATGGTTTTAATTGTTTGCTCGGTATAAGTCTTATTATTTGGATAGCATCTCCCCTGAATGTTCTTTAATACTTTTAGGCACATTGTGTCTCTCAATTTATTATATTTCAGAGTAATCACTCCGTTTCTGGTGAGTCACATTTAGATGTTCACTGTACATGGTATATTCTTATACTTTTTCGGTCTGATTTGTCTTTCTTGCACTGCTAAAAGTTCCTGCCAGCTACTAGGCATGTTGGTGTTGCTTATTAAAAAATGGTCCTTATTGACATGCTTTATGGGAACAGTAATTCTTCATTAAGGCCCATAGCGTGGGTACTTAATTTGTGGATCCACCAGGATTCGGTCATTAGTAGTGCTCTTTAATTGTTGGTTGAATTTATTGTGTCCAAGATCCACCAAATCAAATTGTCTGTTGAGCGTTGGTGTTCGATAAAGTTTTCCACCAATGGAGTTGTGTGGTCTTACACCTTATGAGGGATCAGTGTTCTCCAGTCCTTTTGTGTACAGGTCTGCTAGTCTTTCCCACATACTTTTTCCACAAGGGCATTCTATGCAATAAATTGCATTGGTTGCTTTGCAATTCATGAATTGCTTTATTTCCCACGGTTGTCCTTGTACTGTAAATGACTTTTTGTGTGAACCTGCACACTGTGCAATTTCCACATGGATGATGTCCTTTTAGTTGCCTTAAATTCCAAAGGGTGGCTTTCGCTGATTTCTTCTGGAATTGGCCATGTGTTAAATACTCCTTCAGATTTTTTGATCTCTTGAGAGCCATTCTTGGCAGAGGTTCTTCGGGTAGTGCCAGTCTCACCAGTGGCCAACATTTCTTGATGGGATTTCTAAGTTTCAGATGTTGTGACACATGTCATTTTAGGGTGCTCATCCATCTGCGATCTGTGCTTGAGGGTCAGTAGGGTTTCTCAGGGAGTGAATCTTGCTTTTTTTTCAGAATGGTTTAATAATTTTTGGGGAAAGCGCCTGGCTTTCAATATTTTTGTTAACAATTTAGTTTGCAAGTGGAAGTCATTGACAGATGTACAATGTCTACGTATTCTCAAATATTGGCGTAGGGAAGATTTTTGTTTATGGGTATTGGATGAAAGCTCTTACATTCTAGCAGGGTGTTCTTTTCAGTCACCTTTCTGTACAAAGCACATTGCAATTTGTTGTTGAGGGCCCCGATATTGAGATCTAGGAAATTAATTTCCCCTCTGCTATAATTCATAGTGAATATAATGTGCGGGTCTCTTTCATTTACCCATTCCCGGAAGTTGTTTAAATCTCTTTAATTTCCTTTCATATGAAGATGATATCGTCAATACATTGGAAGCAAATTCCTGGTAAATCTCCTCAAATTATACATATTTTGTTTGGAGGGATTGTCTTCTGAATAGATATGATTTTCCTCAAAGCTGGCCATGTAAATCGTGGCCAGACTTGGGGCAAAAGTTCCCCCCATCACTTTGCCATTTACTTGCTGATAAAATGTATTTTCAAACTTTAAATGTTTTTTGTGAGTGCTGTATGAAGTAGTTCTATGATGAACTCATTCAGAACCCTTTGCTGTAGGTCATCGGTTGTTAATTGTAACCTAACATACTCCAAAGTCTGATCTTGTGGGATGATTGTATAGAGTACAGTAATATTCATAGATATGAGTATCCCCTCTATGAGGTTAAAACACTCACCTTCGAAGCAGCTAATGGTCGTTGTGGTGTCTCGTAGACACGATGTTGCTAGCATGCTGATTGGTTAAAAAAAAATCAATTCATTTATTGATGGGTTCAAGTACAGAGCCACAGCCTGAAACTATTGGGCACCAAGGTGGATTTTCAAAATTGTTATGATTTTTTGGTATTGTATAAAAGAAGGGGGTGCTTTAAAAAATAAAGAAATAAAGAAATAAAAAATATACACCACTAAAGTTGAGTTTATTTTCAAAAAGGTGGTAGTTCTGAAGGTGATTTTACTAAGTGCTTCAAGAAATGAATTAAAATAATTATTGAAACAAAATTGTTAGGCACACCAATGTGAAGAATGTTATACTCAACCCGTTGTTCCCAACAAAAAGGACTTCCCTCCTGTAACCAGGGTAGCTACATCCTGCTTCCCACACTAACACAAGCCAATGCTACTCTCCAACACATAATATGCACACTAGATAAGCCACACACAGAGCGACTGAGCACCTACTCTCCACACACATGAAACTTCAGAACACTACACCTCTTCCACTTATATATCACAGACCCAACTAATGCATCCTTACACTGTGGGCACATGTGTGTTCCCTCTAGGACTACAGATTCCCCCAGTGCTCTCAATATGACTCACCTAGAAACAAACCCACACACACTACCTGGGTGAATTCGAACTTTACGCATCAATGCAACAGTAAAGCTTTCGGCATGTTGCCTCTGTTTGCACTTACCAAACCCACCACCCCTCTTTTCAAGGTCACAAAGAGACCGTGCAGATTGCAACAGAGTGGCATAACACCCAATAATTTAGAATAGCATCCTTAGGATAATATCTTTTAACCGCCACTGCACATGGGCTATACGGTGTGGCCTACCAGGGCATAAAATTGTCCCTTATCCATTAATGGCAAGGACCATAACTTCTAGGTGCTATGATTACTCAGAGTACACAGTGTGAAGGTTATCTTTTGTTTCTCTGGTGCCCCACAGCTAAATAGGAGTGTGCTTTCTGAAACCCTCTTTATTTCGGGGAGGCACCCTGGGTCATTCATTTGAATTAGCAATCTGGGGTCTCTTTTCCTTGGAATAGAGTAACTCAATTTGTGTTCTTGAATTCCCAAACACGGTTACATTTGGTGATGCCTCTGCCTTGCTGTCAACTTCAGTACATGGAAAATTGAATGCCAGATGACACACAAATGGATAACCAGGAAACATTAAAATACAAAAAAGTTATTTAAAGTATTCAGAATGAATACATTGGCTTCTTACAGTGAGTGCTAGTTGTGAGTAGTTTCGTGTGCTCTTCTGCCCCCTGCACCGTCTGCGCCCACAAAGGAGTTGTGCTTCCAATTTAACAGAACATTTTTAGCAAAAATGTGGCAGTCCCTATGCTGGGCGCAAAAAAAGTTTAAATCACCTGTTCTATGGGATGGTACTGAAGGCACGCCCACAAACGCTCACGCCAGAAAAAATACAGTCCACTTGGGAAAAAAAGCCCAAGAGATTCTTGGAAGCATAACAAGTTTTAATCACACAAAAAATAGGTATTTAAGCAAAGAACTCTGCTGCTCAAGAATGTTCTGCCAAAAAATAGTACAAGCAGAATGTTATAATGAAACACATTGTCACTAATGACATAATATATACGGTAAAAACCCATGTGGCTGGTTGGTGAGACCCTATACATGGGCGGCATGCTCCATGCGGGAACCAGGCTGCATTTGGTCCCAGCCCTGTCCGTCCATCTTCCATCATGTGGGGTCAACTGGGCTCATCATCTCCAGGGAATCAAGGCTGAGTTTGCAATTAGTAACTATGTAAGACAATGCTACTCTATCATTGTGGCGTGCACCTGGGAAACTCTGGGACTGGCACAGGGGAGGCTTATGATCATGCTGACCCACACATTCTTCACTCAGTCCATATTGCACTCTCCGTATCCAAGGTTTCCACCCTCGCTTTGGACTATAATTTATTCCACCCTGTACCTCGTATTACAAAGTTTGTCATTATGAAATAAGGTGGAATGGTTATGTTCTTTTAGATCTTTTTTGACCATTGGGTTTATGTTTGGTGGTCTGAGATTACCTATTATTGCGTATTTCAGGGGTCTTGGACTGGGGCAATTGTGAGTGTCATAACACATGGTGGGCTGGGTGGGGGTTGGAGGTCTGCTTTGGCCGGGTACTGTCTCACGGCCTTTCAGGGTGCATTCCTTCTTGGGATAACATGTATTAGCAAGAGTTATGGAACAAAGGAAAGTTTCTATGGGAGCCAGCAGTGTGGGTCTCTCTACCATCAGTGCTTATGCCTGTTCAGGTTTCGTTGTTAGGTCTGTGTTTACTGCACAGCCATGCAGGGCTGAATGTTTCTACCATAACTACAAAAATTGTGCTTCCTTATAAGTCTACATGATTGCATTTCATGTAATATTATGTTCATGCAGGGTTTCTTAGCACAAACCCCCGCCACCCTGATATAACTCAAGTGTAGTTATGGGATTCGCCTTACTCTAACACGCTTAGGGGAGTGAGAGAGATTCATTTCCTTCCCAACAATTTTTAAATGTTACTTCATTTTGTAATTTTCTGATGCACCAACTTCTGTAAAATCATCTCTTTCTGTGGGAGTAGGGAGGGGCGAGGGTAGAACGTGGTAGGTCACCGAAAAGAGAAGAATTGTGCAGTTTACTTTGCATGTCACAAGTGTAAACATCTCATGGATTTGGGACAAAGGGGGAGGTGGGCGCAATTCAGATTAATCATTCACGGACATTGGAAGCAAATTCCTGGTAAATAATGATGACAGTTATAGACAGCAATGAGTAAACGGATGCTCTCATTGATAGGGTAAGCGCTTGCAGCCAGCAGTGAGGTAGGCTGGTTCCTCATAGGGATTGGAACATCAAGTGTTGCTGAGCCATCAATTCCTCTGGACTGAAATTCAGCAGCTGGAGAGAAGGGGCGATTGCATGGGTTTCCCTTGGGGAGAGTTCATTCTTAAAGTATTGTTGAAATAGCCACGTTTTCAAGTACTTTTTAAATTTGAAGTAGCTAGTTTCAAGTTGCATTTCTGCTGAGAGAATGTTCCATTATTTTGAACCTACCACTGGCATAAGCCTTTATTTATTTTATTTTTTTTTTTTAACATGTTTATTTTAAACCGGTTGCACAAAAGAAGACAGGATATATACACATACAAAACACGTGTCATGGGTGCCCCTCTATGAGAACGAACTCAGCAAAAATGGCCTGTTCTATGGGATGGTACCCACTCTAGAGTCTGCAGCCACATTTTAGAGGGGCGCACATGACTAATTTTTGATTTTTTCAAGTGCCTTAGGTTTAGTCACCTTAAGTGTCCTAGGGTCATCCAGACGTGGACCCCTTTCTCACTGTGCTCAGAGAGGCACTGCTCCACCTCACTGATGATACCCAACAAGGCTGAAACACATGTATGGGGTTGCTGTTGGTACTCTTGTTCAGAAGGGAATTGCCATAGCATTTTGGTGCTGGACTGCCCATGTGGGCGGGACAAGGATTGATATGAAAATGGATATTTCCCATCTGTGAAAGGTACAGTGAACCAAAATGTGGCTGCGGACTCTAGAGTGGGTACCATCCCATAGAACAGGCCATTTCTGCCGTGTTCGTTCTCATAGAGGGGCTCCCATGTCCAATTTTTTCATTTCTTCAAGGGCCTTAGGTTTAGTCACCCTAAGTGTCCTAGGGTCATCCAGAAGTGGACCCCTTGCTCACTGTGCTCAGAGAGGCACAGTTCCACCTCACTGATGATGCCCAACAAGGCTGAAACACGTGTATGGGGTTGCTGTTGGTGCTCTTTTTCAGAAGGGAATTGCCATAGCATTTTGGTGCTGGACTGCCCATGTGGGCGGGACAAAGATTGATATGCAAATGGATAGCTCCCATCTATGAAAGGTACAGTGAGCTAAACTGTGGCTGCAGACTTTAGAGGGGTACCATCCAATAGAACAGGCCATTTCTGCTGTGTTTGTTCTCATAGAGGGGCACCCATTACACATTTTTTGATTTCTTCAAGGGCCTTAGGTCTAGTCACCCTAAGTGTCCTAGGTCATCCAGACATGGACCCATTGCTCACTGTGCCCAGAGAGGCACAGCTCCACCTCACTGATGATGCCCAACAAGGCTAAAACATGTGTATGGGTTTGCTGTTGGTACTCTTGTTCAGAAGGGAAGTGCCATAGCATTTCGTGTCTGGACTGCCCATGTGGGCGGGACAAAGATTAATATGCAAATGGCTATATCCCATCTGTGAAACGTACAGTGAGCTAAAATGTGTCTGCAGACTCTAGAGTGGGTACCATGCCATAGAACAGGCAATTTTTGCCGTGTTCGTTCTCATAGAGGGGCGCCCATGATGCATTTTTTTATTTTTTCAAGGGCCTTAGGTTTAGTAAACCCCAAGTGTCCTAGGGTCATCCAGACATGGACCCATTGCTCATTGTGCCCAGAGAGGCACAGCTCCACCTCAATGATGATGCCCAACAAGGCTGAAACACGTGCATGGGATTGCTGTTGGTACTCTTGTTCAGAAGGGACTTGCCATAGCATTTTGCTGCTGGACTGCCCATATGGACGGGACAAAGATTGATATGCAAATGGATATTTCCCATCTGTGAAAGGTGCAGCGAGCTAAAATGTGGCTGCGGACTCTAGAGTGGGTACCATCCCATAGAACAGGCCATTTTTGCCATGTTCATTCTCATAGAGGGGCGCCCATGTCTAATTTTTTCATTTCTTCAAGGGCCTTAGGTCTAGTCACCCTAAGTGTCCTAGGGTCATCCAGACGTGGACCCATTGCTCACTGTGCTCAGAGAGGCACAGCTCCACCTCACTGATGATGCCCAACTAGTCTGAAACACGTGTATGCGGTTGCTGTTGGTACTCTTGTTCAGAAGGGAATTGCTATAGCATTTCGGTGCTGGAATGCCCATGTAGGCGGGACAAAGATTGATATGCAAATGGATATTTCCCATCTGTGAAAGGTACAGTGAGCTAACATTTTGCTGCAGACTCTAGAGTGGGTACTATCCCATAGAACAGGCAATTTTTGCCGTGTTCGTTCTCATAGAGGGGCACCCATGACACATTTTTTTATTTTTTCAAGGGCCTCAGGTTTAGTCACCCTAAGTGTCCTAAGGTCATCCAGACATGGACCCCTTGCTCACTGTGCCCAGAGAGGCACAGCTCCACCTCAATGATGATGCCCAACAAGGCTGAAACACGTGCATGGGGTTGCTGTTGGTACTCTTTTTCAGAAGGGACTTGCCATAGCATTTTGCTGCTGGACTGCCCATATGGACGGGACAAAGATAGATATGCAAGTGGATATTTCCCATCTGTGAAAGGTACAGTGAGCTCAAATGTGTCTGCAGAGTTGGTACCATCCTATAGAACAGGCAATTTTTGCTGTGTTCGTTCTCATAGAGGGGCGCCCATTACACATTTTTTCATACACATACAGCTTGCAATGACCCCCATACTAGATCTGTGAGCACCGTCCAGAAACCCTGAAGCCCCATCCCTCCCCTTTCTTCCCCCTTCCCTTCTCCTAGAGTTCCTCCTAGCTCAGCAAATCGGTGGCATTCATAAATGGTTTGTTGACCAAGTATAAGGTCCGTCTGGCCAATGGGGGTTTGTGGGTCATCGCTGGGAAGTTCTGATCTTAGTCTAGGAGTGGGGTCTAAATATCTGTAAATAGGTGTAGGAGGCCTGCCTTGGCTGCCGTGACTTTTTCCGGGACCAAGATGTCCCAAAGTTTAATCCACCAAAGAATTATTGAGGGACCCTCGACCGACTTCCATGTTCGGGCTATAGTGATTTTAGTGGCCAATAAGAGTTGTGTGAGAAGTTTGGCCGTCTTCCCAGTTCTCGGGTACGCTCCTGGAGCCGGGGCGCCTAGTAGGATAATTTCCGCTTCTCAGGGAAGTACCACCTGGGTGATGTCTTCTATGGTAGAAATGCATCGGGCCCAGAAGGCGGCCATGATCGGGCATGACCACCACATATGCAGATATGTCCCTGGGTGACCACATTGGCGCCAGCATTGTGGGTCAAGGGACCGGTTAAAGTGATGAAGACGCAATGGGGGATAGTACCATCGTAGAAGCAGTTTATAGGTGCATTCACTATTAGTGATGCAGAAGAAGGACGAGTGGGTTCTAGACCATATATC
Organism: Ambystoma mexicanum; assembly: GCF_040938575.1. Lineage (NCBI taxonomy): Eukaryota > Metazoa > Chordata > Amphibia > Caudata > Ambystomatidae > Ambystoma > Ambystoma mexicanum. The sequence continues at coordinate 330,890,138 of NC_090940.1, read as the reverse complement.
CACCGATGTTTGGTCTTCCAAAGGATACCCCAAATCTGTCTCCAATTGCACCATGTAGGGAGTTCTCGAGGTGAGCGTGTCCTCCTGTAGAAGTTTATAAAGTGTGGAGATTCCCCCCCAGAGCAGCAAGTCTTTCAAAGTGAGTTCAAGTGGGCCTGGGATACGTATCGCAGCTTGACGAGTTTGGGGGGTGTGAACACCAGTGTCGGAGTTGCATGTAGGAGAACCGGTCCTTCTCCGATAGGCAAAAGGCTGCTTTGCATTGCTCAAAAGAGTGAGATTATTCTTGAAGAGTTGTCTCAGGGATTCTAGTCCTCCCTCAATCCAGTTTTTGAAATTCTGTGACTGGGATCCCGTAGAGAAGGCTGGGTTATGGAAGATTGGGGAGGAGGGACCCAGGCGCAGTGGGATGCCCTTATGTTTTAGCACCCAGTCTCATGTTTTAAGTAGAGTAGTGGAGGCCAAAGTCCCACCCCAGGTTCAGCGTAGAGTAGTCAGAATGTATGGGAGGAAGCGGAGGGGGAGAGACCGGCGGAATTGCTCTACATCTACCCATTTTGGGGGACCAGAGGTCATGATCCACGATTGCATATGTGCTAATTGCGATGCTACCTGGTATTTGTGTAGGTCAGGGTCCCTTGGGCCTCCCAGTCTAGAATTGCCAGTCATAGCTTTCTGAGAGATTCTTTGTTGAAATCCTTTGTTTCCCTAAAAACTTCATATGGTAGATTACTCATGGACCATGTCCAACATGAATAATTTCCTTTGAGCCGAGCCTACACTGCCCGGCTCGAGAATTATTTTTACTTTTGATATCCATTTTTCATTTTGTCCTGTTTGACCTTTTACCCATTTGTATTAATAAAATATTTTCTGCTTCTCGTTTGATTTTACAGGATTTTCTCTCATCTTTATACTTATTTTTATATTTATTTTGAATGTCTTCTTACATACGTATGGAGTATATCCAATAACATACAGGAATGTTTGTATCATGTCTTGCAGACTTACATAAACTGCAACTATCATTTTCTCTGCACACTTTTAAGATACAACATAAGCTTGCTACTGTCCCTTTTAGCGAAGGCGGGACATCTTTGCGTAATGTTTGGCCCGTAACATTATTTCTGATATATGTCATGTGACTTATTTATACCACGTGACACAGTCTGGCCCTGTTCCTTTGCCATTTCTAAAACCCACTCACAGGGATGACTACATCTGCGGAAACACGCGTTTATTCAACAAAGCATCAATTGATGCTTCGCTATCTCACATGCATCTCAAGATGATCCAAGGTAATCCTTGCTAATGCAGTTTCACACCATTGTGCTCCACGTATATTTCCACTGTTCGTAGGCAATAGATGCTTAGCCACATTCACAAATGGATGTTTATTTTCAGTATAAATGTATGCACAACCAACTATGATGGACGTTCTATTATTCCCTTCTCTCAAACACAAGATCTTTTTGAGGATTCATAGCTACAGAAGCACCCTCCTCAACGATCACCTAGCACCAGGCGGGATGTGGCCGAAACTTCTTTTCAGAAACTCACTATTCATACGGTAACTTACCACATGAGGATTTTACGTTGCACTGTTGATTAGATCGTGTATTCTTCTCGGGGGCACACACAGAATTTCTTGTGTGTAATGTTTCACATTCACAGAATTTTCCATTGACGACACGTTATATACTTCTTGCCATCTGCTCTGAAATAATCAAAATACAAGCTTTGGCTCTGGAGGATACATGTATTCTCATCGCCAACGAAGGGTCAAGTTGCGAATATGTACTCTGCCAATTATTCATTTATTTGTACTTTTTACTCATTCTATCTTTCAGGGAGGGTCCACATGTTTGTATCAACCTACCTGCTATTGTTCTAATTAATCCCGTTATTTGGAACCAGGCTACCCTATTCTTCAATACTATAGGTATGTTTGAACCCATATATTGATCTATTATTATTATTTTAACTTTTTCTATACCTACCATATTGTAGGTTCGTCAAAATCAATAATTCAATGCATGCCCAATTGGTGACCGATAAGAGTAGACATATTATCCGGGGGTAACTTTTGTTGCTAAGTGACCTTTTTTTATCAAGAACTCTTACAAACATTTGTTTAATCTGATTTGCACAATCCACTTTTTCCAAACCATTGTAGTTACACCAGTAGATAGATGTTACATGTCTTCTAGATCTGGAGGGGGCATTTCTTACACTAATACACATGTCTGTAAAAATATGACTCACAAATGTTGTTTTTTGGGTTTCCTTTTTTTGTCAACCAGAATTGCTATTGATTAGGCTAGATGCCTTGAATTTGTTTTCGTCCCCTGTTTACGGATTGTTATGTGGGGGGGGCGAGGGGGTTTCTAGCACAGTTTAAATGACATTATAACAATGGTCATTTTATTGACAATCAGAATTAAATCAGTACTCGCAAATGCTTTACTACTTAGGTTTTTGTTTGTTTTTCTCCCATTTTTTCTCTTTCTTTTTATCTTTGTTCCTAATTCCATCATTATGTCTTTGTCTGTTCTCATATTTTGCCATTATACGTGTTAATATGTTTTTTGTGATGCTTGAAACATGGGTCCTCTTCCCTTGTATTTACTTATTTTATGTTGTGTATCATACTATTATCGCATCTTTTCTTTGTTATAACCAATGTGTGACTTCAATTAATTATACTGTTGTTTTTACTCAGCCTTGCCTTGAAAAAGACCTAGGAAAGGTCGAAACAAGTGTTGGCAAAGTTAGCAGAATCTGGACATATAAGTTGTATAACTGTGATTATAACACAGACTGTAAGAATTCAGATTTTGTGTATCTATATTCACTCAATAACTAGATGAGTCAGCGCATCTCCTTGGAACAAGAAGTCCTTTTTTGCTTATCTAGAGTAGGCTCGGGGACCCTACAGTTCCATAGGTTTGGGGCAGTCACTTTCTCTTAATCTTTAAAATAGTCGCATAGTTGACTGGTATTCCCGAGCGCTCTACTACCTGGCACCCCACATTTCTGTATTGCTCATTAAAGTACGCTTGAAAGTAAACTTATTTTGATTTCAAATTCCATAGATTATATATTTTGTGCAGTGAAAAATGGCAGGCCTTTTGATAGTATTGCCATTTCTGGTGCGTTAAATTAGTGTGCGCAAAGGTTAAGCATTGGAATGAACTGCAATATGAGCTCTTCCTCATCTGAAACACTGGTGGGGACCCCTGGTTAGTTGGTATTGATGCATTTCCTTTTTTAGAATCTTTATGAAGTTAATACATGTATCAATAATAAGGAAAACGAAAGCAAAATGATAATTTAAGGGCATTAGGATACATCCACAGACCAGCCCTATCTCCAGTCCCACCTCCACCCATTGATAACAGGTATAACATTTAGAAAATAAAACCATTTACCAAGCAATTAGGGTTCTTCAGTAGAGATCTGCAAGGTTCAGATACGTGATACACAAACTATACTACAAAAAAATCCTTGACCAAAATTCAGAAAGTTTGTTTTTAATGTCACCATCCTTAGCAAGCCTAGCCGCGTGCCCTGTCTTTCCTGCTAATACATTGAACCTCTCTCTGAGCATACCAGTGCTTCAATGCTTGCATTGGATGTCATTTTGGAGACCTCCATTGGGTGTCTGTTTGTAATTATGTGCAAAGGGTCCCCTTCCACGCAATTGTTTGCCATTTCCAAAACCGGAGTGGAAATGTGAAGAGTAAAATAGTCTTTTCTCTTCACTTATCCGATCCTTTTTGGAAAAAAATGTAAATGTTATATGCAAATAGAACTTTGCAGGCAGCATTCGCGTTGGATTCTATGCAATATACCTGCCTCTAGCTGTTGCAAAGGTCAGGCGTATTGCATAGGAATCCTTAGGTTTTCCACCTGCATGAAAATATAAGTGGGTGGAAAACCATAGTGCATTGTGGAGGTGCAAAAGGAGGGCAGCATGAAAACCTACATCCCATTCTATGTCCCCACTCCACCATCAAATTGATTGACAACCCCTTGGATTGATAAAGTGAAGCATAAAGAGCATATGGCTTGCTTTTAAGGTTCATTATAGCAATCAAGTGGACTAAACAGGACCCCAATGTCTTAAAACTATTTGTCTAGCAGCAGCTGAAGCAACGCTTTTCCGTTTGGCCTCTGCACCTTGAAGCAGATTACAGGATATATAACGCCCAGAAAATCTAACTCAGAGTAGATCTCAGGATCATCTTGAAGCACATTTTGAAATTAAAAGACAGACCAAAGTTGATGTATCCCTAACAGTCACATAACAAATAAAGAAGTGTAATATCTTTTCCAGAGGCTGTTAAGTTACGACGTTTTCTTGGATATTTTATGAAATCAGCACAATAATGTTAGAGTCTCGAGAGCTATGAGTCCAATCCATCAAACCTTCCTGCCAAAGATCTTGATCTAGCTCCTCTCTGAAATCTCTTTTCACACTTTCCATAATGGGTCCATGGGACAATGCATCACTGGCTGAAGAAGTGCATACGCCCAGCATATGCTATCTTTCTAAAGGCCCTTTGTCTTGAAGTGCTCATCCACCACTATGTTATTTTGGCTCCCATTGTTAATTTCTGAAAGCATTGACATTACACAATGACGCAATTGAAGGTACCGCCAGAAATCCTTTGTTTGAATATTATAACCTTGTTGAAGTGTATCCAATAAAACAAAAACCCCCTGTTCAAAACATTGACCCAATGAAATAAAACATTTTTCCAGCCATTGTGTCTACCTATTGGGTTCACCTCTTATCTCAAAATGATGATTATGCCTAATCAGGGCATAATAAGATATATAAAGTGAAAGGTCTAAATAATGATACATGGATATCCAAATTTCCTTAGAACATTGAAGAAAAGGGTTTTGAGTTGCAATTGAGCAACCCAGCCATTGAATAGTGGTAAATGTACAGAGGATCAAACCTGGCTACACAGCGTGGATGTTTGTAATATTGAGACGCTGCTTACTAATAGTATTTAGAAAGAGTAGCATATTGCCTCCCTGTATCACTGGAAGGGCGACTGTTGACCTGGACATATGCAACAGTGATTTGGTCCCTGATGTATATTGAATGACCTACTAATGAGGTCCTATTGAATTGGCGCAGCCTCTCGTAACTCGTTTGTGATAACAGCAGAAACATTTAAATGACCTGCTGTGGTTTGAAATTGCACAAGAAGATCTTTCACCGAAACTAGAGTGTAAATATGGGAGGGGGGATCCTTTACTCCTGTCCTCTATAAGGCAGAGTAGAAGCACAGAGCACCCCAGCCAAGATTCTCTATTTGTTAAATGCGGACAAACAATCAAGGCGTGAGCTCCTAGGAGGTGATGCACCAAGACCCCAGAAAGGAATGTCCACAAACTATGTTAGTGATAACACAGCTCTTTATATAAATAAGGTTCAAGTTATATACACACACAATAACACACTTTTGTGCTCAGGCAATACTATAATGATAAATATGTACAGTCTCTACGTGGTACCACAATTACTCTTGATTCCATTAACATGCAACAACTTCTGACAGTTTCAAATGGCCTATAAATCAATAGCAAAATGTATCAACAATGGATTTGGGAGGAAAACAAGTTGGTTAAACATTTGGCAGAATACTGCGCCCCTACCACTAGGCACAGTTCTGTGTGAAGATCCCCCTAGCTGGGCCACCTGTAAATAAAATATACTGACAAGCCCAGTCCATATATTGTTTAACAGAGTCTTATTTCCTTCTACAAATATTCTACTACCCCAATGTACCTGGTTTAGCAGAGTTCGACAACAGGTCGTCGACCGATCTTTCTTGAGTGAACTCCCTTAAAGGCAGGAGCCACGGATCATCGGGATTCCTTGAAGAAAGGGGTGAACAATGTTGCCACAGCATCAACTTCGGTCTTGCGGTGCTCATAGATGATTGGTCATGGACGTCCTGCAAAGATGAGGCGTGTGGTTCTCCTCGACAATGATATTTTGTTGCCGCAAAGCAGATCAATGAAGAACGTAGGCCCAGCAAGGGTGTCGGCTTATCAGCAGTTGGCGTCAGCAACCGGGTCTCGACCACGGCTGGCTGTCAGATCTTCGTCGGGGTCTTTGAGGACCTTGGGTGGTGGAAAACCCACCAGCGGATTCTCCTCGGTTCGTCAGCAACCTTGACTTTCTCCGACGGGACAAAGCGGTCAACGGTGATGAGCAAGGGAGTCCTTGATTCAAAGGTTTTAGGCAATAAAGTGTTGCAGCTCTGGTCGGCGATGATGGTCATCCACTGCAATGGACTTCAATGTCCGGGCGCTTCGCTTCAGACTCCTCAGCGGCCCCCGTCTCCGGTCAGCATCCTTTTGAGGACTGACTTCCAGGGAGACTTGGTGAAGGTTAGCTGGTGCACAATGTTCCCTCGTAGCTCAGGAAGAGGTCTACTAGCCAGGTCATCTCTTGGATCAGTTCTTGGAGACACGACAGCTTTCAGATTGCGGCAAAGGAAAGCAGCAGCAAACCCTTCTTCTTCCAGATGGGCTTCAAGGTAAACATCAACTTTTGACTTCAGCTTCTGAATTATTTCCATCAGTGAGAGGTCCCCAGATATACTGTTCAGTTTCTCATTCACTCTGCTGGGTCACACTCGGGCAACCAATCATTCAGAAGGGCATTCTGGCAGGCATCCAATCAGGCTCATAGTGCATTCAGACCATTCTTCCCATCCAGACACTCACAACATACAGTCATTGGGAAGGTTCCAGCCAGTCTGGCCTGGACTTCCCCACAATACCATATAAGGAACTTCCACCCAACAGCTAGTCAGGGGAAGGGACAGGGCTTCCCAGGTCTTTGGAAAACAAGGTAACAGGTAATCGAAAGCCATAGGGGCCATCTTGTCTTCTATCAGGAGTCAACTGGTTCCAAAGACAGGGCCTGGGTAGCCCAGCATGGAAGATACTCAGATCACCTGTGAAATTCAGCATGGAGCTGCCGCCAGCACATACTCTGCTTTGTGGGCCACACACAGGTGCCCAAAAACATACACTAGGTGTCCAGGGTTGTAACCCCACCCATGGGGGCCATAAGGGTATCGCAAGGGTCTGTTCACCACAACCAAAAAGAGGAAGAGCTGCACTGCCAGGAGTCCTGCATGGACTCCTGTGCAGAAAATTACACCGAACATACATGATAAAAGAAGTACAGGACAAGGACATGGACTCCTGTCCCTCCAATGCATTTCCAGCATCACACAGAGATTTCTGGATTTTCAGACTCATGCATCCCCATTGATCGGAGATCATGGAGTTGGGATTTTGAATGTATTACTTACCAACTACACTGTATATTTCACTTCTGGCACCCCTGAGGACAGTCCTTCATGTATAGTATTATGAACTGAAACATGTAGGGTTAGGTTGGTGCGATCAAGTGATTGATTTTGGTTTAGGTCCCTAGCTGTGGTCTTAAGGGCTGGTTTCATTTGAGAGTTGTTTTAGGGTGTGATTGTCTTGCACCTGGCATATATGTGTTGGGTCTATGTACAGTGTTTTATTCTTATATTGTTCAGTTTGAATGTTGTGATATATATTTTTTTAATTATGTTATTTATTATTAATTAAAATAATGAATTGATTTATATATGGTATATTGCATCTTCTGTTCTCTTCTCCCTGTAAAATGTCTTTGTTACCCCCACTCTTGATTATTCACCTTTTTTGTATGATGGTAAATGTAGATAACAAGAAGGACTCACACCTCCCTCTGGCTGCTTGTTCATGGCGCTGCAACTCTGTCACAAACGGAGCCACACTGGTACACACTGGTAGCTTGCATATATAACTTCAGATTTGGAAGACACTGTCCCCCTTATGGTGTTCTTTACAGAGATCCAATAGTATCCTGGGTTCCTGCAGCCCGCATACAATTTCAACAACCACCTTTTCAGGATTTTAACTAGTTTTATTAAATTCTAATCAAGTTATTGACAATATATTTATTGTTCAATCCTTAATAGAATGCAAGTGACCAAATAATTCACCTGAAGGCTAATAAACACCCTGAATATGAATCTCCTTCCCAGTAGGGAAAATGGGAAAGTGGCCCATTTTTGAAAATCTCTGTTTCCCCAAAATGTGTCAACCTTATTTTTCACCAAATTATGCACGTTTCTGCAGATATCTCTCCTTGAATATCTAAGGGTATTGTTGTGCTGCAAACCCATCACATCTGCCAAAAAAATGGCTGGTTATCTATGGTCAGGAGCAGAAGTTCAATTTTAGGACAATTATTTTTATTCCAGGAATACAATTTATAATCTTCTGCGAAAGATACCATTTTTGGAACACTGATACCTGGATCTTTTAAATTAAAACGAATATCATTCTCATAGAGAAAACATTTATTCTCTAAATTGCTTAATGTGATGCCTTAAATTTCAAGGGAAGTCCTAATTTCAGTCCCAGTGGGCTCTAAATCAATGGCAACTGGGGACTCCCCTTTTTCAATACAAAAAGTGGAGATCCCAATTGCCTGTAGAAACCTTAAACTCTGGGGGAACTATAAAGCATACTAATCCAGGATACACAATTAAGGAGGGATACCAAATAGTTGCATTTGCCTACAGATCCCTGAATGATGCTGAATGTAGGTATTCAGTAATTGAGAAAGAGGAATTATCTCTGGTGAGGGTGATTCAAAAATTCACAACCTTCTTATGGGGTAGGAAATTTGCAATACTATCGGACCATAAACCCCTCATCGCTGTCTTCAAATCGAAAGGGCTAGATGGGGTATCCAGATGTTTAGTGCACTGCGTGACCTCACTACACGGATATGATTTTGTTATCAAGCATGTCGCTGACAAAGAAAACATTATTGTTGATTGTCTTTCCAGAAACACAGTTAACAGTGATGACATTGAAGGACAATGTATTGAGGAACAGGTTCAGCATGTATATTTGGTATGTTTGGGAATCTATCTCACAAGAAGAATGGGACGCAGCCCTGAGGGAGGACCAAGAATTGGGTAAGGTCAAAGAATTGATAAATAAATAATTGGTCAGGATGGACACCTGACATGGGTTATGATCCTTCCACAGGCTGAGGGATGATCTAAGTATTGAGAACTGACATATCCCCAGGGCTGGTCACATTGTTCCACCTCTAGCTGCAAGTAAGACACTATTAGTTCTTGCACACAAAGGCCACTGGGCATGTCCAGAACAAAAGGAATATCACAGGCAGAGTATGGGGCGCCCGGGCATGCCTTTGAGGTGCAAGAGATAATCAAAGAATGTACATTATGGACATCATCTGATAAAGTATTGAAAACACATGTCCAACCACTAAAACCAATAGACCTGAATCTCAATGGTAATATACAGCTCTGGATAGCCTGGGTCCTTTGATGTCCAAGAAAGGCTAAAGAAAATAGGCTATTGTAATACAAAATGATTGTCGCACCTAGAACAAAAGCAGAATAGCGATAAGGCTAGACTCAAAATAAAGGCGCATAGCCACAAGGCCTAATATTAAGTGGACATTGTCAAGTCATGTCCAACTCAAGAGAGGCGGGTGTGTTAAATGTTCAGCAATATCACTTAAATGGTATGTAAATATATATTGCAATTATTATGTAAATATATAGGGTTATTATTAACATAAAGGTTTAGTTATTAGGTTGTAACCAACAGTTATTCGAAATAAAATGTCCAATCATAATATCTGTAACTGAAATAAACAAGCTTGTTTGGCACTGTTAGACTGAAGATATAAACATTTTATGGTTAGTGCCACTTTTAAAGTTATTTGTTTATTCTGTTGCCACTCAGTTGGTCAACACAATATCAACATGTTGTGGTGTTGGCTGGGTAACCTAGAACCTGCACACATTCCAATGAACAGTGCATCTAAGGCTGACACCCTGTCCAGGAGAATCATTCATCTTGGACAGGAGGGCCTCCTTATTATAAGAATAAATACTTACCTCACCTGGCTGGACATCTGTTACTTCTTTATTTGATTGTATATTTTAATTGACAATTTCTTTTGAGGTTTTGAAAGTCTGCGTGGATTATGCTAGTGTTAATATTTTGTCTGTTTTCTATGTACATTTGTGGGCTTTCTTTATGAGTTAGAGCAGAATTAGCCAATGCAGCCAAGTCATACATGGCACATCACCACCTAGTAATCACCACTGGATGTTCACCTTCAGTTAAGAGCCAGATGTGCAGTGCATTGTGGGTATGTAAATTAGCACACATGTGAATCCTTATGCAGCAGGAACATGTCTTTGTCTATAGGGCAGTGCTGTTTTATACATAGCATTTTCAACCCAACACACACAGCTCTGAAGGATTCAGACAACTGCAAACATGATTCAACCTTATTGGGGATCGCCAGTTGAGTATTGCCTGAACCCTTGCGGCTGGAACATTGAGTATGTTTAGAAAACCACAGCAAAAATATGGCAGGCTTTAAAGGCTTGATAAAAAGGCCAGTGATAGCTGATTGGTGCTGTGCCATGCGAGAATCGGCTGAAATGGCAAATTCTGCCTTTTCATTTCGTTGGAGCGAACACAATCATAAATAATAATAATTAAAACATTTTCCTAAAGAATTCTCCTACTTTTCATTTTATTTGATCCAGACCAAAGTTGGGTTGCAATGTTGAAATTAAAGGAAGATCTTTATTGTACTATGACATCACCAGGAGCTGGGCTAGATTTGTAGCTAGAAAAAGACCAGGGGTGCGTCATACTACCTCTGTATTCAATGTCTCAAATGAAGAGATATTGACAGTGTGGCCACTAGTGAAGGGCCATAACACAAAGATAGTCAGAACCACATGAAGACAGCAGCCTTCGACAGGTCTAAAGCGCTTAGACTTTTCTTACCACCAACTTTGCATAGCACACTTACCAGCACACCAGAGCAGTCACGCGAGAAGAACTGGGAATCACTGCCATACATCTTGTTAATATGAAGCAAGAGCAAATACAAGATTTGATCCCTGAAAGAGTCGGAAATAGCAGGCTATCCTTTGCAAGGATAAAGTACGGTAACCTACCAAAGATCATTTCTCTCTTTCACGAAGGACACTGTCTGAGAAGTGTATGTTTCCATCGTCTTGTATATATGTAGGGCATTGGGGTATGTTTGGGCTCCTTATGATAGGAATGAAGGTTACTTGGGTTATGGGGAATACACAATGCCCATCAATTGAGGGAAGTGTAAAGAACAAGCTGTCAAAGAAAGGGTGGGGGGGTAACTGGAAGCTTAATTGGAGAGATCTACCCGGCTATGAATATCTATCAATCCCTGTAAAATGCAAAGATGGAGGTTGAAAGAGAGATAGGTTTTCCAAAGTGAATAAAAATATAAAAGGAACACATCTATCAGAGGTCTCTAGTCTGTCATTGGACCTTGCGGGAAATGTTACCAAGATTGTGACAAAGACGATTTATTGAGTTAAAGTAATGATATTCCAATTAGATCCTATATACCAGCTCTCTTTTAAGATCAAGTAGTATGTGGATAACACTGATAAAAAACTAAAACTAAATTGAGTGTGATGAAATGCATTTAATTTCAACACATAAAATATATCAGTATTTAAATAGAAATTATATACAAACAATGACTTCTCACTGTTATTTATAATAGAATTTGTAGGAGGAATGTTTAGGGATAATTCAGCTTTACTACCCACAGGGGGCTGGAATCCCAGTCATTAAGTGCGCAGAAAACTCAATGTATGGGCTATTAATGGGGGGGGCACCTAAAAGCTGTCATTTTGGTCCTCCCATGGGCCTGTAGGCTTTTAGTACCCTTCTGAGGGGTGTGGGTGGCTGGTGTCATTCCTGAGTTCACCTCAAAATGTGGAATTTAGGCCATGTGGCTGCTGCACAGTGCCATGTTGTCAATAAGACGTGGCTCCACACACTGTAAGAGCACTATGCAGAATGGCATCACTGGCATAAAGAGAGAGCCTACGGAGATGTGCATCAGAATGGGATGGGGTGTGGCCAGGAGGAAAGGAACGCCCACAGATGTTGGACAGGGTATGCAGACAGCAAGGCCTGAAGGGGGGGCAGAAGGGAGATCTGTGGAGGCAGAGTAGTGAGCAAAGAAGAACCCTGGAAGTGCTGCAAAGGACAGAATGTTCACTGGATTAATCAGGGAAGGTTGCAGAAATTCGGTGCAGCCACCAGTTAATAGTGACCAGAATTCTTGCATCTTGATTGGCCAGAACACATCCACCATTCTGAAAATGGAACCAATGTTTGCTAAACAATCGTAGTTCTCTGGTATAGTTGGTATACTCCACTGCAAACATTGCACGGGTGCAATGCACACTCTAGGAGTATCAATCAGATCTAAGATGCATGGCTCACAGTTGACAGTCTTAGGCCATGTTTGAAATGTCAATGATACAAAGTGTGCATGACCTTGGTTACAACGTATCATTCATATTAGATGATAATATTATCACGTGAGTAGGTCCGCATAGACTAGGAATACCTCCGTCCCCAGGCACCAGTCAGGCAGAGTTAATGAACTCCCTGACCAGTTATTGAGGCCACAGGTGCTGGAACGGAAGCTCCGGAACCCCAGGAGGCTGCAAAGGAAAACCAGGTGAGTGAGAAATGTACAAATAGAACAGTAAGGGCAGCAAGGGCACAGTATTGGACAACAGCAAACAGGATTCCTTACCTAAGGGAATGCTGGGTTGCAGCTTGTAGTCAAGGGGGTGTTGGGACCTTCCCCTATTTTGGGAGCTCGATGGAATAGGTAAAAACCAGCAGCTGCAAGGCAGCGTATGACTTGCTGCGTTGATGGAAGAAGTGTGGGAGCACTTGGCAAGAGCGCTGTTTCACAGAGACAATCAACAACACGTAGTGAACAGGACAATCCATTTAACAAATCCTGGTCCATGACCGTGTAAGTAATCTGTCTGGTAACTGTAGCCAAAACAGTAGAAAGAGCAGTCCGTGGAGCGAGCTGAGGTCTGAAGACTGTAAGAACAGTTAGGTAAGTCACTGTATCAAGAGTGCTGAGGAGAGCAATCCGTGGAACTAGCCGAGGTCTGTGAGCCGTGAAAGCGAGGGTTGAGTCACCGCAGCAGTAGCGTTGAAAGCAGATCCAGAATGCAGGCCATAGTCAAAAAGTTCCTTAGAGCAAATCCAAATAACAACAAATTAAGCGCGTCGCGGCTGTCAATCATGAACAGCTGAGAAGCACCGAATGGCGGGAGTTGATTCCTTTTGAACTCCCAAGGGGTCACGTGACTGACGCTGTCTTTGGCAATTCGTATGGGGCGACGTCACGTGACCCGATCGCAGGAGGCGGCAGGCGTCCTCCAGTTTCCATGGCACCCGCAGTGTCCAGTGCGGCTACAACCGCCATGGAGGCCGTATCCAAATCCCCCTAACACAGGGATGACTGCAGCATCGTCTGCTGCCGTGCTGCTGCTGGAGGGAAGAGGCTGACGTGGAGGTACATGGTGTAGACATGAACGTGGGCGTGACAAATATGATATGATATGATATTTTACTTGTATCGCTCTCGTACACAAGTGTTTCAGAGCGCGACCAGGCAAAAGGGAAGGGAACAGGGGAGAACAAAAAACAACGATCTTACTAGGCCCAGTGACATCAAGAGCACGCAAGTGCATGGGAAAGGGAAAAGCGGGAAGTGCATGGAAGGGGGGAGAAGTGGAAAGTGCGGAACAGAGGAAATATAACCTTGTTGTTCATATTGCATGACATTTCAGATTGTGTGTGACTTTTGGATTTTATTTTACAAATGAGTGGCCTCAATGATACATATAGATATGACATACCCATTGTGTTGTTAAAATTCTTTCCATGGATTCCCTTAAAGGGTTTTGTGCAAGTGGATGCTCATTCTCTAAATAATTAAATAAGTGAATAGATGAACGTAAGTATCAGGGACATGATGAGGGAGGTTTCCTTTGAAGAAGGGAATTGGAACTCCTCATATGAACCTCAGTTCTGACTACGCTTTAATATAATATTGTATCAATCACATCCCTAGTTTTTTCCTTTTAGCTGATCATTTTAGACACCCTTTCCCCATTTTGGCTAAAGGCAATGCTGGACGGTTACGTATACGTGATTGAAGGGAATATCCGGTTCCATCCCCTCTTCGGGTTAGTTAAACAAGGACTTGGTCTCACATCCAATGGATAATTAGTTAAGGATGGGAATAGTCCTCATATGCGCCAACCATTTAGTTCAAAGTTGCTTGTGAATATCTGGTGAGTCAAAGTTCAATTAACAAGCTGACACAAAGTTCTGCTTCCAAAAGATTTCTCTGATTTTAATATTTATTTAGACGGTGTTGCTTCACACCTATTTTCAAATGATGATTCAACAAAGAACAGTGTTGATTATCACAATATTTCTAATTTGTGAAAGTCTCTATAATTCAAATTTTTTTAAATCTCTCAACACGTGTTTCCCCATTTTTGTTTTCAAAGGTTCATCAGGAGAGAATAGTTTTCTAAAAAACAAAAAGAGAAATAAAAGCTAGAAAAAATAAACCAAGCACTATGAATCATAAAGGTTGCTTAATATAATAGCACCAACATCTCCAATGATCTTTATGTTTACATACTCTTGAAAGTAAATTATTCCAAAGTTTTTCAAATAGGGATTGAATTTACATTACATTTTGTTAAAAAGGTACATGAAAATAAAGTGACTCACCCAGATTCCACAATGCCAGTAATGGTAAAACAGTCTTGATTCTGTCCACAGTAATTACATGAGGTCCCTGTTGGGTAAGTCCTTAAGTAAGCCAGAGTAAGTTCTTAAGCTGTTTGAATACAAACTGGTGCCCCAAGAGTTATTGTGGAGGAGGGAATGATAGAAAAAGGTATATTTTGTGTAAGTGTTAGATTAGAGAGGTAAATGAGGATATTAGAATACAGCATTTGTTTAAAGAGCCTGACCTTGCTCTATTATCATAAAGTAAAAGGATATAGTCTTACCTTTTGAAACTTGAAGTTATAAGGCCATGATACGCCTGGTAACCTGTAGTTTCCTTTAAGAGGCACAGGTAAATAGTGATTTTTCGTGATATTTACATTGCGAAGTTAATATAGTATGCGATGGCATGATGCGCAGCCGCTCATATGCGTGCACTTGCGTCATGATGTCATCACGTGCGTCCCGTGGCCATATTGGAAAGAGACACAGAAAAACAAAGTTAATAATAGCAGATGTCAATCATTTGTGGAATTAAAAGAGAGAAAGGTGCAAAGAGTGTAGAAAAGGGTTTTAGTTCTATATTAGGTGCTGTTAATTGTGATTAATCAGAATATGTAGTGTACAAATGGCTGTGGTCTAAGGGTATGTATTGATTGGTTTGTTAACAGGTTACTCGGGAGAAAATTAAAGGTAGAGAATGATGTTTGCAGTAGGTGGGACTGTGAAAAAGTGGTGTAGAGTTGAAAAAACAAATAAATAAAAGGAGAAGAAGAGAAATTAAGGAGTGTTAAAGAGAGAAAATTAAATGTGCCCATCCCTAAACATAGCCTAAAAGAAAAAGAGAAAGTAATTGTCTATCTGAACAGATAAGGTTAATTTATCATATGACTGGCTTGTTACATATACATTTATAGCCAGTTGTACAGCTCTGAGTCACAATATAAACCGGAAATACAGGTGTCCATAGTACTGTTCCATTTAGATTACTTTTGTCAAAGGAGGAGCTCTTTGTTTCCTCCTCTTGGTGGCTGTTTCACTTTTTCCAGGCCAAATACCAAATACCAAATACTTTAAGATCCTCAATAGTAAAGTGTTGATGATCTGTAATCACGTGCACTGATAAGGGATATCTGAGGTCCTTGTTTCGAATAGGTCTAAGGTGCTCAATAATTCTGGTCTTTAGCGTCTCAATCGTATTGCCAATATATGTTCTTCAACAGGCACATTCTATACCATATATAACATACTTGGTGTTACAGTTCATAAACTGATTGATTCGTTTTGTTTGTCCATTGGTTAAAAGGATGTCTTTCTTACCATGTTGTATGAATGGGCAAAGTTTACAATGTCCACATTTATGGATGACCGAAATAGGATTTTGATTGAAGATCTCTCTCGGAATTTGGCTAGTGATGGGACTAAGAAAACTGGGGCTAATTAAATTCCTGATGGTAGGTGTGTGGCGATAGCAGATGCTGGGATGGTTTTCCAGATGTTTGTTCAGACTGGGATCTGTTAGTAGAATATTCCAATGTTTGATAAGAAGTTTTTTTTTTTTTTTTTGATGCTTCCGTGCTATACGGTGTAATAAATTTCAGAGAAATTTCTGTAGTAGTTCTTCTGGGGTTGTCTGTCAAAAGATAATCTCTTGAGATTTTTTCTGCTTTTCTAACTGCTTCTTTCACGATCTTGGGCTCATATCCTCTTTGGTCAAATTTGATCTATGTTTTTGTTAAATTTTCTTGATAGGGGGTTGATGTGCTACAGTTTCATTTTATTCTGAGGATCGCACCATATCGAATATTGTTGATGATGTGTCTTGGATGCTGAGATGTAGCATAGAGGAGATATTTCCAGCTGATAGTTTAGTGTACAGTTTAGATTGAATCTGGGAGTTTTCCACAAACAATTCTAGATCTAAGAATTCAATGCTATTAGAGCTAACTTATTTGGTGAATGAAAGGTTGTATTCATTCATATTGAGATGGCATATCTATGTGTACAGGATTTTGGTGTTTCCTTCCCAGATAATTAAAATGTCATCAATGAATCGACCCCAAAGTTTGATGTTGTTCGAGAAAAGTTCATGGTTCCATGCATGTTTTAATTCAAAGAACCCCATAAAGAGGTTTTTGCGTATAGGGGGCAAACTTGGACCCCATTGCTGTTCCTTGGAGGTGTCTCAAGATGTCTTTGTCAAAACAAAAGATATTATTCTTGAGTGAAAAGTTTAACATGGAAATAATAATCTCATTCTGCTGTTTATAGGAGACGTATCTTGTTTTTAAGAAATTTTCAGTGCTTTCCAAACCTTTTTCATGTTGAATGGATTCAGCAAGTCTAAACCTGTGCGACAAATGGGCTGCTGTATGACACCAGAAATGGTCATAGGTGCTCTGGATGAAATCCCCTTGGCTGATTCGACTGACCGAGAAAGACTACACCAGAAGTAATCTTCACCCATGGCAGGCTACATCATACAGAAACTACATTCTACTTTTTCCATGACAACAGATGATGGACTTCTATATCCATGACTGAGTTTATTGTTCTCACCAAAGAGGCACAAACATGCCGGGAGGCTTAGGAGGACAGGGGTGTTCTTGAAGTTTCTTCAGTCATATGATCAGGAATGTGTATAGACCCCCCAGGCCTGGAAGATGGGTTAGGTTAGTTAGGTCAGATTGCTGGGTTGCTATGATGCATTCTTTGACTTGCAAGGTAACAAACAAAATTAACTCTTCCATCTCCAAAATAAAACAGTGTGACTGGTATTCTTCCAGTCTTCAACTTTTCAATAGTTAATGAATCTCTCAGTAAATTCCCTTCTAAGTAAGATCTTCTATTGATGACCTTTTTTTTCCATAGCTCCTTACCACCTTTGTTTTTCTGGGTCCTGCTTGCAAAGACATTCTGCTGTTTGCTGTTCCATCTAAGTACCACTGAAATGAGATCTGTGTTTTAGGTTTCCATCAATTCCACATTTAAAATGTTTATCTTAACCTTCTTGTAACTCCCTTTTGTAAATGTGATGCTGGAAATGCACCTGAGGGACAGGGCCTACGAATCCTTGTCCTGTACTGCTTTTTATTGTGTGTTCTGTTGTGTTTTCCGCGCCGGAGTTCATGTGGGACTCCTGGCGGTGCAGCTCTCTCTTTTGGTTTTGGTGAACAGACCCATGGGATACCCTTATGGCACCCATGGGTGGGGTACAACCCTGTGCCACTAGTGCATGTTTTTAGACACCTGTGTGTGGCCCACAGAGCAGGGTACGGGCTGGTGGCAGCTCTGTGCTGAATTGACTGGTGCCCTGAGCGTCCTCCATTTTGGGATGCCCAGGCCCTGTCATTGGAATTGGTAGATTCCTGATGGAGACAAGATGGCCCCCGTGGCCTCTTGCCTTCCATCACCTGTTACCTTGATCTTCTCGAAGTCCCAGGAAGCCCTGACTCTGTCCCTTCCCCCTGACTGGCTGTTGGGTGGAAGTTCCATATATGGTAGTGTGGGGAAGTGCTGACCAGACTGGCTGGAGCCTCCCCAACGATTGCATGTTGTGGATGCGCCCTGTTGGTGGGACTTGGGGGAATGGAGTGTGTGACGAATACGCATTTTGTGTTGTGGATGTCTATTGTGGATGTCTAGTATCCGGTGTTTGACACAATGACTGAGACAGCCCTGCCCGAAACTGGTATGAATGCATTGTGGAGTGTTGAATGGCTGGGTACTTGTCCCAATACACATAACTTGTTGTGAGTGTCTGGAGAGAAGTGAATGGCCTGAATGCACTATGCGCCTGATTGGCTGCCTGCCTGCATGAATGCCCTTTGCAGTGATTGGATGCTTAAGTGTAACACAGCGGAATGAATGGGAGATCAACAGTATATCTGAGGACCTCTCAGTGTTCAGAAGTGTTCAGAAGCTGAAGTCCAAACTACGAAGAGTAACTGGAGTGAAACTGAAGCTTAACCTTGAAGCCCTGCTGGAAGAGAAGAATTGCTGTTGCTCTTCTTCATCAATCTGAAAGCTACTGGGTCTCCAAGGACTGACCCAAAGAGGACCTGGTAAGGCGCCCTCTTCCCGAGCTACGAGGGGACCATCGTGCACCAGCTGATTTTTGCCAAAGCTCCCTGGTAGACAGACCTACGACAGGCTGCCGACCAGAGACAGGGACTGCCACAGAATCTCAAAGTGAAGCTCCCGGACTGTTGTCTGCCACCGTCAACGACCGCCATCGCCGACCGGAGCCGCTGTGCTCCCTTTGCCTAAGAACTTTCAATTCACGGACATGCTCGTCCGCACTGCCGCCGCCTTATCCCACCAGAGAAGGCCAGGCCGTAGACTTGCCGAGGAGCATCCGTCGGTGGGTTTCCCATCACCCAAAGACCACAGAGACGCCGACGGCTTGACGCCCTTGCTGGGCCACAGTTCTTCAAACTCTTTGCGGTCCTGAACTATCGACACTGAGGTGCCCCGCACGCCTCTTCCTGGCAGGACGTTAACGCTTTCCTGTCGATGCGCACTGCTAGGAAAGAAGCTGCCACTTCACCGTCGTAGTTCACCCTGTTCTCCGACGGATGTTCGACGACCCGTGACTCCTGCCTTAAAGGGAGGGCACTCAAGAAGGGCCATCGATTCCCCGACGAGGAATGCTACAAAGCCAGGTACTTTGGGGTGCAGAACTATTGGAAAGACTCTTGTGAACAATATATGGACTGGGCTTGTGATATATCTTTATTCTACAGGTTGCCCAGGTGGGGGGATCTCCACCCAGAACTGTGTCTAGGTATCGGGGCCAGTATTCTGCCAATTGTTCTAACCAACTGCTTTCCTGTTATATCTATTGTTGGTTTCCATTACAAACTGATTTGTGTGCCATTTAACCATACAGTTGATGCACTTTAAAGAGATCGAATAGTAATTGTGGTACCACATAGAACTGTATATTTGCCATTATAGATAACCGAGTACAAAGTGAGTTATCGTGATATTGTACATACCCTTGAATATTAATTATATGAAGACTGTGTTTTAACGAATACAGTGTGCGGACATTCCTTTGTGGGTGCTTGGGGACTACACTGTACTTAAGAACCAGCCCGCATCACCTCCTGAGAAGCTATGCCTTGATTGCTCGACCACGCACCAATAATAGAGAATCTTGGCTGGGGTCCTCTGTGCCTCTCCTCTGCCATATAGAGAGGAGAAGTACAGACACCCCCCTTCGGTCTTTACAGTAAACATGGCCCATCAAATAAACAAATCTATGTTGGCTGGTGCTTTGAGTCAGTATGGTCTTATGCAATGGTTCTATTCTGATTTCGATGTAGTTATTAATGCATTCATTTGCTGCTTCTGGTGGTTATTTGAGATTGGTAGTACAAAATGTTTTGCTGTCATGGTATGCTCCAGTACCGCAAAACACTAAAAACATGGATTTTCCAACAATATCTGCCACATTATTATAAATCCCAACTCTCAACATCAACAGCACTGCTCTACTGTATGAAATAATAAGCCCAAAGCTGACACCCTCCTATTATAAACCGCTCCAACGCTCTTGAGCTAGGCTTGCGCCATAAGCAATACAATAAAATACATTAAAAAGTATATAAGACGCTCTTGTGAAGGTAACTTCATCACACCCCAGCTGGATCACAATTCTTCCAAGTTCAGATCCAGAATAATTTCCTTTTATATGCTTAACCCAGGTTAGATTACTTAACTTGTTCAAACAGGACAAATAACATCTTCTAAGGCCCTGTGACATGGAGATAAAGATGGGCTATTCCATATACATAACCAACATAATAGTGGCATGATTTTTAAATCATTGGTGATGCACCTTAAATCCATTTTTGATCTCAAGGGTTTGTCGGATTTACTGTAGAGGTGGAAAAATAATGATTTTAAGAATACATTATTTGCTCTAGCAAGAGCCTCTGCCTTCAAAGTGCCCCAAAATGCTGCTCCGTGAATGGCTATAGGAATGGCCTGTGCCCGTTAGATCTCCTAAGTGGGGGCGATTGCACTCATCCTTGTCTGACAAGTTTAAGAGTACTTATATCCAGTTGTGCAGACAAAGAACCCTTTTTACTTAATCGCACCTCAACATAGTTGAACAAGCCTACTACATCTATTTTTTTAGGGGATCATATCATGCAGTTTGTTTTATGTATGTCAATGTTGAATCCCATTCTATTGCACAAATCATCTAAAAAAATAAGGTATTTCTGTAGCCCTCTTGAGGTTTTGCTGGTTAGTGTTGTAGGGTGGGGGCTAGCCAGGGCACTCACACGCACACAAACATGCACACGCAAGGAACCACGCAGGACGCGTGTGTTCTGCTCGGATCTCCGGCTCCAACTGCCGGGTGACCCTCTTTATTCACACGGCGCATGCGCGAGCCTCAATCCCACTCGCGCATGTGTATTAACAGTGTATGCACTACGCAACATCCCTCCTTTTTCCCCAAACAAGAAACCGTTATAACCAATGCAATCAACAATACCAATTCAAACTTGTACTAACAGTCTTCCCCCAGTTAAGAGGCAGGGTCCATAATATAGTCTTGGAACCTCTGCGGCGGCTTGCACCCCACCCGGCTCGGGTACCTGCGTGCCTCTGCTGGCGGCACCTCTGGTGTCCCTGGAGCCTCTGGCGGTCCATCGTTTCTCGGGGACGATCCTGCGTCATACTCTGGCCCCTGCATGTCGCTCCCTTCCCTGTTTGGCGCCGCCTCTATGCGCTTGAAGAACAACACATTCCTGGTGACTGTCCCTCGGGCATTGGCTGCAGTGACAATGGATCCCTTGACGTGGTTCACCCCCAGCGGCTGCGCCTCGTAAGGCAGCAACAACTTTCCTTCCGGCCTTCGATTTCGCACCAGCACGGTGTCCCCTACTGCGATCACCTTCTCCGGTAATCTTCGCCAGACAGTCTCTCGCTCGTTCTGGGCAGCCCTTTCTGCTCGCTCGCGGTTGTTGTCAATCTCTCCCGGACATCGACCTTCAACTTCGGGCAACAGTCCTCATGGAGCCCGTTTGAAGAGGGCCTCTGCCGGTGCGACCCCAGTGGACTGGTGCGGGATTGTGCAGTATTCACGCAGAAAGTCAAACAGGTTGCGCCAGAGTTCTTCCCCTCCATTCAGCGATATGCAGAAGACCTTATTGAGCATCTGCATGAAGCTTTCCACCTCCCATTTGCTCTGGGCCAGAGTGGGGAGACTTTCCGATGCTTTATCCCCCTTTCCTCACAATATTGAGCAAACTGTTGCCCCTGGAATGGCGCTCCGTTATCCGAACATATGTCAAGGGGAAATCCATGTGTGGCAAATATCTTTTCCATGCCCAGGATGGTGTGGTCACTGGCCGTGGACTCAACCAGCTCCACCTCTGGATAGCGCGACCACTGGTCTACCACTGCCAAAAAGTACATTCCACGGCCTGTGGATCCGAAGTCTGCATGCACTGTTCCTCACGGGCGTTCACTCCTCTCCATAACCTGAATGGGTGCCCCTCTCTCCACTGGACTCGCTGCTTGGCAGGAGATGCAAGCCCTCACAAATTCGTCTACCCTGCTCTCTAGGTCTGGGAACCATACTTTCAAGCGTAGGCGTGCTTTCGTCTTTGCCATCCCCTGGTGCCCTTTGTGGGCGAGCTGCAGCACTTTCCCCACCAGTACATGTGGGATAACTATTTGGTGCCCCCTCAGAAGTAGACCGTCCTCTGCTACCGACAGCTCGTGGCGTGCCCTCCAGAGAGCCTGCAGGTCCTTTTGTGCGCTTACGTCCCTTCTGGCATTGTTCATGAGCACTTCGCACCATTCCCCACTGGCCACAGCCTCCTTGATTCTCAGGAATACCTCGTCTGCGTTTGATTCGTCCGCAATCTCGTGGCGCGCCAGGGCGAAGGGTAGCGCCGATTCCACCACCAGGTGCACTGCTTCCACACAGTTCGCCACCTCCATTGAATCCCTGAGTCGCCCAGCTCCCGGTTGTCGGGCCAGATAGTCCGCAGGATTGTGCGTGCCCGGATGATACAGCAGCTTGACCCCGTAATCCATGAGTGAGAGCATCCATCTCTCGATGCGAGGCGGTGGCTTGGACGACGCCCCAGACATGATCGGGATCAGGGGCTTGTGATCCGTCACAACAACTACAGGCTTCCCTAGGATGTAAATCCGAAAATGCTTGCAGCCCCATAGGATAGCCAAGGCTTCACGCTCAATCTGAGAATAACGCTTCTCGGTCTCGGTGAGAGCTTTGCTGGCGTAAGCGATGGGTTGCATGGTCGTTTGAGGGTCTGCCTGCATGAGGACTGCTCCCAATCCTACCGGGCTGGCGTCTACCACGATCTCCGACTCCCGGTCCAGATTGAAGTAGGCCATGGTCTCGTGCCCCGACAGGGCATTCTTGATGGCAGTGAACGCCCTCTGTTCCTTCCCAGTCCAGATCCAGGCCACATCAGTTCTAGTCAGCGCCCGCAAGGGTTCCGACAGAGAGGCCAAATCACGAATAAATCATCCACAGTAATTGACCATCCCCAGGAAGCTCCTGATTTCCGCGGGCAACCCCGGTGGGGCAGCCCCTTGGATGTCCTTCACCTTTTCCAGATCCGGGGAGATGCCCCCCGCGTGGAACACAAACCCAAAGAAATCCAGCCAGTCGTTCAAAAATTCACATTTTTGCTTGTGTAGGGTCAATCCTAGGCTGCAGAGCCTTTCCAGGGTGTTCTCCACGCGCTTCAGGTGCTCTGCTTCCGATCTTGCGAACACCAGGATGTCGTCTGACATATTGATTACCCCTTTGAGCCCCGACAGGGCCCCCCTGATGGCATTCTGGAAAACTTCTGCTGCCGACGAGACCCCAAAGCTGAGCCTCTTAAACTGGTAGAGCCCCTCGTGAGTCATAAAGGTAGTAATGTATCTTGACTCGGGGTGGAGCTCCAGCTGATGGTAGCCAGACCTCAGGTCCAGTTTAGAAAAGACTCTCACCCCCTGCAGCTCGCCGCAATGTCATCTAGGATGGGCATGAGGTGACGTTCCCTTTTGATCACCATGTTTGGCAACCTCATGTCCACGCAGATGCGGACTGCCCCTGGCTGTTTGGGCTTTGGGGCCACCACGATCGGAGAGACCCAAGAGGTAGGGCCTTCCACTCTCTCAATAATGTCTAGGTCGACCATTGTTTGTAACTCCTTCTCCACCTGTGCCCTCAGGTGGAATGGGATGCGCCGATGCTTGAGCGCTGTTGGTCTGACTGACCCATCGATGTGGAGCCATATGGGGTCGGCCTTTAGCTTACCTACCCCTTGGAATAGCATGTCAAAGCGTTGTAGCAGGCGTTCCAGGTCTGTGTGATAGACAGCGAACGTGAAGTGCACAATGTTCAGTGCTTCAGAGGCAGCACAACTTAGGAGGGAGTGCAGGCTCACTCTTGTAACAAAGAATCTCGCTTTTATCTTGCTCTGTCCATAGGACACAGGTGCCACGAACACCCCTTGGATGGGGACTGGCGTATCTCCCCCAAAGGCGTATATCCGCGCCTTGGATTCCGCCAATTGCGGAGGGCCTGGACGTGCTTCATAATGTTCAGTCGCTAGCAAACAGACAGACGCCCCCGTATCTATGAGGATCAGGGTGGGAACTTCTCCAATGTTTACCGTGCATGTCGGTTGTCGTCTTCCTCCGGGGCCTGTGGCAATGCTTGAGATAAAGAAGATTTCCTCCTCCTCCTCCTCCTCTTCCTCTGCGATGATCAGGTCCTGCAGGTCTTGCTCGACAGCTGACAAGCCCCTCACCCTACGGGTATTGCTCCCACCAAGTCGTGCTGGTCCTCTCGAGGCTGCTACCGGTGTGGTTGCTCTGCACACCCTCGCGCAATGTCCTGGTGTGCCAAACCGGACACAGACCCTCGACTTTGCCGGGCACTCCCCCATGTGCAGCAGGTCATATCCGCAGTAGGGACACGACTAAGCATTACCAGGCGCTGGAGGGTCATCCCCTCTCCTTGGTGTCCATGACCCTCTCCTTGGTGTCCATCTCGCCCTCCCTGGAGCAGAGCGTCCAATGGCAAATGCCTCTTCGCCCTTGCCAGAGTGCGTGGCTGCATCCATCTTCGGCCCCCCTGGCCTCCGCCAGCTTGTAAGCTCTCCCCGGGTCCAGGATTTGCTGTAGGGTCTGACCAGGTTCTCTCAGTACTTGCCTCCGTAGCTTCCCGGAACTGCACCCTTGCAGTAGCTGGTTTCGGACCATCTCCTCCTCATTCACCCACCTGCAGGAGCTTGCCAGGTGCCTCAGCCTCGCGCAGAACTGGTCCAGCGACTCTTCTTCTTGCTGCCTTTCCGCACACATGCCACATCTGTCAAAATCCACATTAACCATGGGCAGAAAGTGATCTTGTAGGGCCTGCTTCACGGCATCATACGTGACCACTGGGATATTGAGATAGTCATACATCCTGTGTACCTCTGTACCTGCGGAGTACACCATGATGGCAATTTTCGCATTGTCATCCTCCTCCCCAGAGGCCCTGAAAAATATTTCTAGCTTCTTGACCCACAGGAGCCATTTCGGCCCTAATTTGGATGGTGGACAAGTAGTGTCGAATTCGGGCATGAGGGCTAATGTGCTGTGCATCCTGCGTGGGATGGGCGCAGGGGCACCCCCTTCTTCTCCTTCCTCACCCATAACGATGATCAGGCAGAGTACTCACTGATTGTTGTCTCTTTACAGTGGGGATGGGACCCAGGCACCAGAGGAGATGATGGTGAGCCAAACACTCGTGGCTGTATATGGAAAGCCTGAAGATGCCAAGCATGGAAAGTCCTTTGCACCCCTGTTGGTCTTCTTGTCTTCCTCCACGTTTTTTTTTTTTTTTTTTAAGCCACAGCCCTGCGGTGAGCTAGTGCTGTGGAGGGTCCAAAAATTATCTTGTCATGCAATGGGGATCGCAGCCGGCACACGAGCACCCTCCTGGGCCGCAACCGCTGCGATCCTTGATGAGACAAAATGGCTGCCGGCTGTACGCGCGAGTTCGTAGCAACACGGAGCAACGATTCCGACTGCGACGCCGTCGGAACGGTGATGGAATGCTCCTGAGCCTCCTTGTCACCAGTGTTGTATGGTGGGGGCTGGCCAGGGTCCCCACCGGCACTCACACGCACCCAAACATGCACACACAAGGAACCACGCAGGACGTGCGTGTTCTGCTTGGGTCCCCGGCTCCCACTGCCGGGTGACCGTCTTTATTCACACGGCGAGTCCACGAGCCTCGATCCCGCTCGCGCATGCGTATTAACAGCGGATGCACTACGCAACAGTTAGGGTAATACGTTTATTGATCGTTGTTAGTTTATTTGTGTGCACTTTATTTGTGCAGGTTTCCTCAATGTTTCTTGAGCAATTATTTTTTAAATTAGCTCCTCCAATCCCTCTCTAGCCCACACCCCCACAACCCACACGCCAAACCCCTCACCCCCTAAACCCACATAACATTTTTTTTATTAAATGTGGTGAAAGCCATATCGAGGAAAAGTGCACGGACAAATTGCACACAAATAAATAACAGCAAACACCAAATTTATTATGCTGATTAGAGCCACATCGTCAGTGAGAGGAGAATCCTTGTCACTTGCCAGATAAGGTGGAGGAATCCAGTGTGTCATTAACCTGCAGAAGAATAGCTACCTCATTAAAATATCATGTGAAAAGCAGGGATCAGGATGTGTGCTTGCTAGGCTTGAATTGGGTGTAGTTGCTAAGGTTAATATGGTGGCATGCCGAGGGAACTGCAAGGTGATCTGACCAGCTGAGTCAGAAGCAAATGTTGCAATGGAGGGTTAACAGGACTGTGTTTATGAAGTCTACAATGCTGCCTTTTTTGTGAGTTCAGTTGGCTGCGTGCTGAATGGTGTACACTGTGTCCAGTAAATTGAGTAGTGGCTCTTTCATGGTCTTGGAGGCAATGTTGCCTGAAAGGTTGAAGTCTCAGAGGAACGTGTTGTAAACTGTGTAATCCCAAACTACACCATTGTAGAAATCTACACACATATAAAGAGAGAACACATGTACCACTCACTAGATTGTTTATACAAATACATAAAATCAACCAATTAGAACTTAATCTAAACAATTATTTTACAAATACCCTTCTTCATACTCGCACATAAATCAGACGTACTACATTTATTGCAGTGATTGACAGTACGTTTTGTCTAAGGAGACATATAATGTCATCTACATAAATATAATGTTTTGTATGATTATCTGTGTTGTTTGGTTTGAAGCAAACCTTTAATACATGCTCTAATGCATACACAAAGCAATTAAAATGAAACATATTATCATGGATTCTGTGTTTCCCAGCTTCCCATCCAATTAACCTGAATTGTGATGCATATGTGTGTACAATATATTCTTAAAGACGCAGGCAATTTCTGATTAGAGGCAGAACTGCTTTCATCATAAACATATGCAGTAAGGAGTAACCTTGATTTTTCACTGTGTTTTCTTGGCTACTCGACCCTGGTTTTGGTTTTTCAGGACTTTGCTTGTGGATGTCCCCTTCATTGCTTTGACATTGGCTCTCCATTGGAACTCACCCCTTCTAATAAAAATCTCAGATTGGCCCCTCAGTCACTCGGCCCCTGGCCGGGCCCAAATCGTACCTGGGAAGTGGGGGCCGGTTTCTGGCCACGCCTGGGCCAATTTGTAAGATATATATTTTTTTTAAATCATTTTAAATCATATTTTTTTTTAAGAAAAAAAAACACCTGCAACGGCATAATTCATCAAAGCAAGGTAACACGTGTTACCTTGCTTTGATGATTGATTTGCATGTATGATGTGTGCATCATAAATTATGATGCATGCATTATTCAAATGCTGCTGCAGCATGCAAAGTTGAGGGGCTGGGGCTGCCGCCGGGCCGGCCGCTGTCACTGTGCTGCCACTCCAGGGGGCACGGTGCCCTCTGGAGTGGCTGTGCTGTTGTATTAGTGATACATATGTATTAGTGATATTAGTGATAAATGACCAATTTTAGAGTAGAATAAGCATCCATTTCGAACTATTTATTTTGCCTTTCGCAAGTTGCAATAATAGCATGTTTTTTTCTGTCCTTGTCTCTGTTACAATCATCACAAGACATTCCATCCCAGTGTCCTCGGTCACTTGACAAAATCCTTGTGCCTAAAAGCTTCTGTACAGTGTAGAAATATTTGGCCGTAGCACATCAATTGGCCATTGACTTCATTGTGCCACAATGAAAG
This sequence comes from Ambystoma mexicanum, assembly GCF_040938575.1. Classification (NCBI taxonomy): domain Eukaryota; kingdom Metazoa; phylum Chordata; class Amphibia; order Caudata; family Ambystomatidae; genus Ambystoma; species Ambystoma mexicanum. The sequence goes on along the minus strand of NC_090940.1, from coordinate 330,862,113 downwards.
ATTTGTTATAATGTGTTTATCTTTCCCATCTCCCTGGCATGCTGTTCAGGATGTTTGTTTGCATGTATGAGGTAACGAGTGCTCATAGTATGGGATGTCCTGTGAGTGCACTGCTTTCCCTATTTTGCCAACCTCTGAAGCCTGAAACTAGATGCATACAGGCTTGACATGCGGCCAACCTTGCACAAGACCTGCAGATGAACTTAACTGGTCTGCTGTTAAATCTCACTTACCAGTTTAATGGTATCCACTACAGAATAATTTCTCATTTTACTATAGCCGATGTGATAGCTCAGTGGGTTGAGCGCTCGCTGTTGCAATGTTTGTATGATCTGCAGGTTCAAATCCCAGCAACGCCATCTCAGTCTTTCATCCTTCTTAGGTTGATAAATGAGTACCAATACACGTTGGGTGATATTGTATGCATATTTGTTCTATAAAAAAGAGCTTAAGCGTAAGTGCTATACAATAGTAATTTGACAATATGGATCTACACACACAGATATTAATGTACATATGGTGATCCATTCTTGTATGAAATGTATATCACATTAATGAAATCATAACCATATTTTTCGCATTGTATTTAGCAACAATGCTATTTGATGCTACTTCCTGTTTTGTCAAGGGGTGAAAGGTTGTGTTTCATCGCTTCCCGGGATGTCACTTTAGGGTGGGGTCAAATGACATCACTTCCGGTGATATCATCAGAGGTCAAGGGTCGTGAGGCGAAGGGTGGGCCACTTTTCTGAGGCGAGGGGTGGGCCACTTTGTTTTGGTTGTCCGGTCCTATTTCTTGTTCCAGTCCCACCCTGCTTCTACTTGGATTTGGCCTGCCTTCTTGAATTCTGCTTATTGGATTTTCCCTCTTTCCTTCGATGACACAGGCGCTTTTTTGACTTGGACTCCATACTTTTGAGGTATATAGCTTGCATGGATCCTCTGGTACCGATGATTTGTTTTCCCCCTATTTGTCCATCTTCGTGCCATTCTGGTCAGGCCCATCTGGACAGGTGATTCTTTTTTCTTTCCCCTTCTATAGGGAACTTATTCCTGGTCTATGGACATAGAACTTTCCCTGTTGGTGTATCTGTTACTTTTCAGTTCCGAATTGCTTTGGACCCAGGTCAGGTGAGGTTCTGATCATAGTAAATACAGTCAGACTAACCGTTTTGTTTTATTTCTTTAAGGCGTAGGCATACATGCCAACATTCTGTGACTAAAAATCTGTAGGAATCTTAAAGTTTAAAAAATAGTCCGGCGAGGAGGTAATGATAGGAATAGGGCGCGTCAGCAGCCCATTGTCATTGAATGAGCCCGCTGCCGCGAGTGCATTCAATGACAATGAGGCGCCTGCCACCACGTCAGCTCGGGGGATCTCTTGAAAGACTCCCCCAAGCTGGCGTGGTGGGGGACTAATGACTAATGGCGCCTTTTGTCAAAGACCCCCTGCGGAGGGGCGCATTT